>NC_084765.1:4632500-4952500 GCF_028858725.1 Colius striatus | reverse complement strand
GCTACATGTTCTTCAGGTCCTGTAGCACCAAGCCATCCTGTTCTTCATGGCTTTAGTATAAACATGAATGTTTTTCAGATTACTTTTTTGAACACATGTTAGTAAAGACACCATTTCCCATGTCTGGAAACTGGCTTTCCTAGCATAGAGCAGACAACCAAAATCTCTTCTATCTCCTAATATATCCAAAAATAGTTCTTTTAGAAAAGGAAGTAGCATTTAGTTTAATGATTTAGTATTGCTGACAGGCATTACAACTAAAAGAGTCCAATGTAATGAAGTTAGCTTAACGAGAGACATCAGAACTAATGGATCTGGAACTGTTTAGAGATACCTGAATTTCTGCTGAGTTGTGAAAGAAACTAAGCCAGACAAGACCCTGGCTCTTACTAGCAGGATGGCTCAGTACTGCTTACGCTTCCTGCCTTTATTCCAGAAACACTGGGGCTTGACCTACAAAGGAATGTCAGGTTGAGACGGGTATCTAACCACCAAATTAGGTGCCTATGTCTCATGTATGTCCTCCAGATCCACACTCATCTTCTGCCTAAACTCAACTGACATCTTTCACCAAGTACCAATGTAACTTCTCCCACGTCTGCACCTGTGCGTTCAGTTGGAAAGTTCACTCATTTCTCTCCTCCGGTTCTCCATGCAGAACAGTCGAATAAATACCAGTGAGGTATCATAAAAGAGCTTATTCTCTAGAAGCCACATCATAAATCACACATTGAAAAATGCTTTGATTAGTACCTCTCATGAAATTCTAAACACCATGTAGCCAGAGTGACAGAACTGGCCCTGTAAAAGTCACGCTGGAAGATGTTTAATGTAGTCTGGGTAAGGACATGAGGATTTATGGCTGTGATGTGCACAAGGGCTCCTCTACATGTCCAAAACTCCCTTGAGGGCTGACACTATTTGTAGTTGGGAGTTCCATGGCACAGAAGCGTTTTGTAACTTAGCACAGTTCAGATTAGTGCACATGGCATAGACAACAAAAGAAGAAAATTCCTCAAACAAAACCACAGATAATAAAAAGCAAAAATATAACTCTTAGAAAAAACAACCCCAACCAACAAACACCCCATCTCAGCCTAAATATATATTGTTTGACATCTGTTATGTGAGAAGACAGATTAAACTTGGAGTGAAGTTTGCAAATGTGGGTAAGTTCCCAAGGAACCAAACTCTCCCTGTGAACAGGCAGCTGCACGTGAGAGCTTGTTTGAAACTTTTCATTCAAAACTCTCCAATGCAAGGAAGTGACTGTTACTGCACTTTGGTTTTTTTATGTGAAACACAGGGGGAAGTTAATTCGGCTTTACAGATACTGAACAATAAAGCTGCTTCTGGTCCATCCCAATGAGATCACACTCAAATACCCTTAGTTTAATTAAGATCACTGCTGAGACTGCCTGAGCTGTTGCTCTGGGTTGTAGGAGCATTAGGCTCTGTGATAGCTATACAGAAGTGAGGTTTTTCTCTCCATTTACGTGGGTGTGAAAGCAGAATCTGACTCACATCTTTGCCAGTTACACTTTTCTCTCTTTTGTCTCAAGTTTTGTTGTTTAGTTTCAAGACATCACTGTGAGCTGACAGTGGTGTGATCAGCCTGCAGTGGGACAAGATTTGAACTGTGTCTCTTTAGTCTGGACAGTGTATCATGAAAGAAGCAAATGGTTTTTACATCAGGCTTCAAAACCACGGTTCAGATGATGACACTTGAGAGAACAGTGTCTACATAATTTTGTTTAGCAATTTCTTACTCTTTAAATGTCTAAAAGAGCATTTGAGAAGTGCCCCCAAACCTTCTCACCTTAAAACATTTTAAACCCAGCTTTGGTCCGGTATAACATGAGGGAAGGACTTAACCATTGCTGAACTTCAGCTTCCACACATTGTCATAGGAAGGTTCATGTTCCAAGTGCAGTTAAGTCTCAGGACTTTGGATTAAGAGTTTGGAATGGAAAGTTAGCAAAAAGTATATTTGGTTCAATTTCCCTTAGGGACTACTGTGCAGACAAATAAAAACTACTGCTGGTATGTTATTTCCTGATGCTCAAGTTCAATGTACATCTTCTGTCTTTCCTTCTTTTTTTCTCTTTGTATTATTATGCTATTACAGGATCCATTGAATGCTTGCTCTCTATAGAGAGTGGGTTTTCCTGCATCCTAAATATAGTCATTACTGGTGCTGTGCTGTGCCACAAAAGCACTGTTTTCCTTCTACCGTCATATTTTTATGTTAGTAACACCAGCCCAAGTCCAGAATAAATCTACTAGCCTCAGAACTACTCTAGGTTCATGGAAGTATAAAGGGTTTCTCACCAAGAAGAAGAAAAATAAAGAAGAAAAGAATAAAGTAAAATAACTTGCCCTACTTTGGAACTGAAAAAGCAGTTGAATCCTCAACATAATTCAGCTGAAGACGAAACTTTGGGGATTGTGTGATCTACCCAATACAGCTTTTCCATTGCATGAGATCCCTGAGAAAGAAGAAGTTGGATTCTACAATAATAAAGGTTATTAGTCAGTTATCAGTGTAAACAAATCCATGACATATGAGTATTTTCACACTGCTATCCAGCCAATTGAAACTGAGAAAAACCCTTTCTGTGAAACAAAATCCAACATATGTTTATGACTGCTGTAAACCTTGGTTATTTCAGCTGTGTCTGAGGCAGGGCTGTCACTAAAGCTGTTCTCTCTAGAATCTGGGTTTAAGTTGAATCTATGGTGAAGCAAACATAAGAGAAACCAGATGACCAGACAATAGAATTGCAGAGGGAGAAATGATTGTTTCAGTGTGCGTTAAGGCTGGATCAAGAGACAGCACCAACAATAGTCACTAAAAGCAAGGTGAACTAAGGTGTCACGGCATAGGACTTTGGCATCCAAGTGAAATATAGTCTAAATGCTTCTGGTGCTCAGATAAATAAGTTTGGAGAGCTTCATGGCTTACTGAACAGATATTAGACTGTATGGAAAGATACTCATTTAAAATCTTTGAAAAGAATATTGTTTTACAGGAACTGAAAATCTGGCCCAACATTGTTAATTCTTCAGATTATACTGTAACTTTCTCAAATGATATTTCAAGGAGGGGAGGGGAAGTGGGAGGAGGAATTACACACAATGGATCTGATCCAAGTACTGCAAACACCAACAGAAAGAATCCTACTGACTCAAAAGGAACTTGGGCTGGACTCTCGAAGCCGAACACAGAAACCTAAAGCAAAGCATAGCCTGGAGTTAGTTGGTGTGATTGTAGATTTTAGCTGGGGGGTGTGTGTGTCTGACAGAAGATGAAGTTTTCTTGCAATTTGGCGCAAATATCTATATGGAAGAGGAAGAGGTTTTATTTGGGGACTTGAGATTATAATTTCAGAGAACAAGGCTCATGTCATCGCGTGTCAAAATGTCACTCCTTCTCATGGCAAAAACTGTTAATGGTAAAGTTCTAAAACCTGCAAAATTCATTCTAAATCCCCAGCAATTCCAATGCTTCGTAGTTATTTAAGTCCTCTTAAAAGTGGCCACTGAAAATTCTCACAGCTATCATTTAATGTGGAGCCTGATGAGGCCCTGAGGAAGACTCTGATGAACTGGCCATGTGCAGGGAAGCCTGTCTAGCTGTATACCTTCACAGAAGCTCCAATGGTATTAGTTCAACATCCCTGTCAGTCACCAAAACACAAAAGTTCAAGTTAACAGATAATGCTAATACTCCATTCAAAGATGTCATGACTCAGGGCTCGCCCAGAGGACAGAAAGGAGAGCTGTATGGGCCCTGACCCTTAATTTGAAAATGGTTTTGGCAGAAAAAAGAAATTGAGGGAAACTACACTGATGTGCAACACGTGCTGAAAGAGGCTGGGTGCTGATGGGGCAAGCCAGCAGCAGACGGGAGTTAGCATTCCTACTTCTTCCATGGAGGTTTTGAGGAGATATGAGCAAGAGCGAGGGTCTCCGACAAAAGAAAAACAGCTGCAGTGCTGTTCAGTGGATTATGGATGAGTGGAACTTAGTAGTGATGTGCAGCAAACTTGTATTTCCCATAATCATTAACATTATCACCCTGACAGTTTACTCGTTTCCAGTACAGGCCTGCACAGTAGGAGGTGGTAGTAGGGATTTACACCAAGTCTTCTGAATATATTCAAATGGGGAAGTGAATTTTCAGAAATGCATAGGTAACTGTTGCTATATGGCACTCTAATGAGAATTCAGTGACCTGAAAACACCACCAAGAACATGCAATAGTCTCCTGAGTAACTGCTGCAACTACAGACATCAAAAATATCTTGTTAGCAGAGATTATGCAACTTCATCACAAGAGTTCATTGTAAAATTTACAGCACTACCACCAGATTTAAACTCCAGTCAGGTTAGATTTAGATACATTCCTATTTTTAAAAGTTCACACACACTGTAGGATACATTTTGAAGGAGGACTCAGTGCTGCTGCAAGCACAGAGTTGACTCTCACGGATACAGCGAATGGTGGGATCAATTCCCAAGATGATATGGAAGAAAACAAGCTTCCAGCTGGAAAGCTAGAAAGCTTCCCTCCAACTATTCTTTTTCTTGGCTTTCATTCTCCTTTTGTCATTGAATTTGTGTGTTGTTTTCTCGGAGAAAAGTTTTAGTCTGATACAACATTTTAGACTTTTAAGAACTTTTAGGATTATTTTAGACTTTTAAGAACTCACTTGTGTGCCTAAGTGTACATCTTAGTCAATCAAATTAACTCTCAAGTCTGGAAATCTAAATAAGTGCAAATTATGGAGTCAATTCCAGATATTAATTATTCATTTACAATGAAGCAATGTACTTAGAGTAGAAAATGTGTATTTTGGCAGGCAAGGGGATATTGGTCTCTTCCAACTTGAATTATCCTATTGAATCAAGAAGAATAATTAAAAAAAGAAATCTTTCCCCACCTGAAAAACAAAAACAATGCACTCCTCATTTTTCCCTGTCATCCTTCATTAAGTCACATTTTGCCCAGCCCCCCTCTTGCTTTAGGATTATACAAAATTGTTTTAGATTTATGTCTACTAGTTTTAAAAGTTCCAAATGATGCAGCTTCTATCACTCCAGTCATTCCATATGGATTTACTTAGGGACCTCCACCGAGTTTCTGTGTTGTCACTCTAAAATCCCAATAAAGGAGCCTGCACTTCCCCTGTCTGCAGACACCATGACGCAAGGAGAATAGACAGTTCGCTGGATTATCACCTCCCTCTCATTTTCTGGGATTTATACCTAGTAAATCCCACTAAATGAATCTTGCTTGGCTGGGAAAAGCATTGTAAAAAAGCTCAGCTTGCAAAAAAAGATGTCAAGAGCATAAACTGATTGCTTGTCACAATATTTCTGGCTGTGCTAGGGTTGGGTTTTAGAATTAACAACTTTTCTGAAGTATAAAGAATTTTATTTTAATGTTATGTCTTGAGCTGTCTGGAACATTTTAACAGGTATCCACTCAGTTTATTGAAACAGCCTCATGCACTATGTTGTAGAAATGAAGAATGAGATGATACTTAGAAGTGATTTATAAGCTTTATTAGTTCAAGTCTATATTCCCAAACCAAATCAAATGCAAATATTCCTGATTTTATAGTATTCATGGTGGAAAGTAAATCAGAATAGAAGCTTCCATCAGAATCTCTAAATCTCCATTTTGGGGCAGAATAACCTTTATTGCTTTGTGTCAAGTGATATTTCTCACTGAACAAGAAGCTCAGTTTTCATGAGGAACCTAATAATGTTCCCAACTGCTTCACCATCACACATATTCTCCATGTCTATTGACTGACATTGGGCGGGGAGAAAGGAAAATTGTGTCAGTGCAGTTCCAGCTGAAATGATTTCCAGTGGCTGCCGATACACCGGGGCTGGACAGATTTTCCAGGTGAGGCATCAATAGAGGCTTGTACCAACAGAGCCTTCAAAGCACATGGGGACCAAGCCTTCCACTAAATAAACATCAGAAGCTTCCTATAATTCACTGAGACATTTTTTCAAAGTTTGTTTCAGATCAAAAGAAGAGGCTGACTTTGTGTATGCAAATACAAATCACGTGCATATGTAAATAGCCAAAAGACAATTTAAACATAAGAAGTATGAAATAGAAAATGGCAGCTGTAAGTATTTGCTTTCCTCCTTTCCAAAATTTGGCTGATCACTTCACTCAGTCAGACAAAATTCATCAAAGAGACTGTAGACCTATCTCTCTGCACACAGGACTTTCATTTAGGAGGTCAGCCATGGTAAAGACAGAGGTTTTGATATCCTTTGCTCTTTTGAAGTTAAAATCTAGAAAGTGAGGCTTTCTACAAAACTGCCTCTTAGGCAAGAACTGTTCTTAAGAGTATTACATGCAGTGTATTATATATAGTGACACCTTTGAGATAAACACAATCTTTCGCTATATACATATGTACGTGCCAAGACCCTTGATCTCTTTCTGGTGCCCAAAGGCATCACCCTACAACAAACAAGCTCTTAGGATACAATGACACATTGGAGTACCTTTTTCCATAGTCAGTTCCAAACTGCTTCAGATACACATATCAGACTCACATTAACAAGGAGCAGAGGGTGCTTTCAGTAGTAAGAATGAGAAATCGGTATTAATTAATAATGTCCTCTATCACAGAGACTGCTCTGCCTTCACAGAAGTCTTAATCATTAAAAGAAAACAAGCCACCTATCTTCAAATGAGTTAAGACATAATAAGACACTCACCAGGTCTAGTAGGCAACCAACAGACACTTTTAACAGTCATTATACCATGAAGGGAAAAGAGTTTGATTTTGCATTATAACTATGGTTTCATTAAATTGTTTTTCCTACCTAGACTTTTGGCAGTTTTCTGTTACAAGTTAACCCTCAAAAATGACATAGAAATTCTTCAGGATTTGTAAAGTGGTATCAACTTATAGTATTACTATACAATATAATATGATCTCCCATAGCTTATTATTACTGCCATAAAGTATTAAATAGGTATTACCTATTCTTTCACACTTAAATCTATTGAGAGATTTTGCAATAAAGTACAAATAGAATTCTTTAAATATATAAACAAAGTGAAAACTCCCTCTCCAAATTTTGGAAGCCTGCTCAATAAAAGATAGACTTTTGTCTCCTATTGCCTCTTCATAATTAGTAGGACTTTTTTTTTGCCCCAAATGGAAACAGATACAAAGCCAAATCAAAATGAGTTCCAATAAGAAAACAGTTTATCATCAGTGAAATTGGTGCAACTCTCTTCTTAAGGGAAATTTTCATTTTATTTGTTTTTTACAGAAAGAATTAAGCAGGGAATGAAGAAATTGAAAACGTGGCACAGAATGTAGTGAATCTGAATTGACCATAAATGGAGGTGTCCTTCCTTCTCCATCGTGTACTCAAATCTCACCAGAAACATGTCATTCTTTTGTAAAATGGCTGGTGGTCTCAAAACTGAGAGATATTGCCCAACTGTAAATCATGTCTACTTACTGATAATCTTAGCAAAAAGATCAGAGTCTTCACTAGCCTGAGCAATGATTTACACTCCTCATTTTTATATTTACACTCCTCAAAATGATGCTGCCAGTTTAGGCCTTTACCAGTCTGAAAGAGGAAGTTTTGGAAGCCAGAGGTGTATCTGATTTTTGCTCTTTAGTAAAGATGGCCACTACAGGTATTAAATTATTTCCCTGTGTTATTTATGTGATCTGCCTTGTTCACAGGGTTTTCTGTGATAACAGAAGTTAGCTTCTTACAATTGTTTCACATCAACGTGAACATTACGATCTTTAAGTGTCAAAGGGTGAGATGTTCAAAACACGAGGAAGCGTTATCATTTTGCCACACCACCAGAAGGCTCGCTGACAATACTTACAGCATAATGCTTGCAAGCTTTAAAATACTTAAACATTGAGATTAAAGTGATCTACATAAGGTACATGAGTTAACTCCCAGTCTCCTAGCAGATTAACTAACATACGCAGCAAAAGATCTCAGAGGAATCATAACAAAATCCAATAAAATCGAATGAGAGCAGTTGCACAACATTTTCATTAAGTGTCTGATCCAGTTCCCACTACAGTCAATGTGAATTTATCCAATTTGTTTTCTGAAATCTGAACCTGACCCTTTTGCTAAAATAAGTTGGTTTCTTCTTCTTTTCTAAATAAGCCCCAAGTAAAATGGCTTTAAAAGGGTACCCACTGTGTCCTTTGGTAAATCCGCTCCTTACAAAGCAGCCCTGCCATTTTCCTTTAGCTATTTCTATGAAAAGATGCATAACAACATCAACATTTTTACTTCATAAAAAAAGAGAAATCACACTGAGGAGACCTCTCCCCTTTTAGAATATGAAGTGAATTGCTTTTGCCCAACTCATCCTTTGCATAATCGATTGTTTTGCTTGCACGTTCATTTCTCCTTTTGGCAGACGGACATTACTGTCCATTCATCAGCTGTTCATTCGGCAACTGCTTCTGCTTGCAAAAACACTTCATTCCGTGAAAAACTTACGCAAAAGACGGGCAAGAAAAGCTGACCTGAAATAAGAACATCCTCGTCTCTTGAGACTCAGTTTCTTCTTAAACCTCCTTTTTTCCATTTGCAAGTTCCTGCTAGAGTCTCTTTGGACCTCATTTGAGATTTCCACCTCACAACATTTCAATTTATTTTTCCAATACTTACTCAAGTTGTTAAACTACCTTATCAGCCAAAATTCTCTCTTTAGAGTGCTTATAAAACACTGCTGTAAAATGTCATATATTCAGCCCAGGGCTGATGATGCAACTGGGAACTGAAGGCATCTCTATCCTGCTGAAGACAGAGGCACAAAAGTAACAGTCGAGTGGTTTTATTGAAATCAGACTGCTCTAGCTCTAAACAAAGGCTTAATATATTAACACACCTTGTTGGTATGGCTTGAGTTACCTGGTCAGCTACTAAAGAAAGTGATTATGCTCTAACCTTGCTTAAGTGACATATAATTAATATATAACCGTAAATTCCTCTAACAGAAAAGCATAAACCTTTTAAAATCTGGAAACAAAATGAACAAGTATATTAAGTATCTTCCTTTCACTCTTATGTAGAGCTACATCCTGTTCCTTTGTTACTGTTCATGCAGGAAGCAAATCCTTCTCACCAAGCATCACAACAATATGAAACAAAAACAAGAATTCATTTAGATTTAGTCACAGCTCAGCAAACTGGCATGTAATCGGGTTAGAAACCCAATACCAAGGAGAAGGTGTTTATAAATTGTTCCTAGAGCTTCCCCCTAGTTGAGGTACATACATGGAAAAGCTGAGATGTCTTCTTACTTACATTCTGGCTTACAACAAACAGCTGTTCAAAGTGAGAAGTTTCTAAAGGTCTGAAAGAAGCCAAGAAGCATGTATTTGAGCATGAAGACAGAGGGTGTCTAAGAAAACAGAATGAATAGGATGCTAGATGACTGAAGCATCATACAATCCAAGGGAAGTAATGGAGGATAACTAGGACCATGACCTCTACTTAAAGTAATCAGAGAACAGGCAAATGGCATGTTTTGACTGGTACCAGGCATGATGTGGCAGATTCTTCCATTTGATTTTTTGTAGAAAAAAAATCAAACTTCCATTTTTGTAGAAAACAAGATGTCTCAGGATGGGAGGATGAGAGAGACAGTAACAAACAGGTGACCCAGAAACTTACACAGAAACATTCAAGACGGCAGTATTTAAAAGGGAAAGAAAGTTTCTTGTTGATGGGCATCCAACAGTAACCAACAATCAGGCAGCACACTGAAACCCTGAACTGATGTTGAGACATGTATTATTAAAGGATGGAGAGGGAGATCTCAGGACAACTAATAGTAATTACTGAAACTACTGAAAGGCAATTTAAAGATTGAAAGAACAAACTGCAAGTGGGACTGACAACACCGTCCCATAAATTATGTGATCCATCATAAAGCTGATCTGTAGCTGACACCAAATCATCTGAAGAGATGGCAGAGATTGAAACTACAAGCAATGATCAAGAGAATTAATTGTACATGATATCTAACATGATGACTCAAAAGACATACAAAGACACATATGGAAGGTGGTGTCAGGGGAACTGAGAATGTTACAGGAATGGGGTAGGAGATAAGAAAGCTCCACTTGCATGGTGAAGTGAATGGAAAGATATTATTAAATCTGAGGCATCAAGGAACAATCAGTGGGTTAGTTAGGTCTCAATCTGAGAAGCAGCATTGCTGCAGTCGTTCTGCTATTAAAGCTACTTAAAGCTCATTTGTTCTGCAAAAGAAATAATCAAGGAAACGGGAGTATTTCCCCTTTCACATTGCAAAAATGCACCTCCTCCATTTGTTCTTGGCAAGAGATGAAATGACTATGCTTAGTACAATGGCATAACACATTAATGCACAGTTTAGCCAATCTTCATGTACTTGAAGCAGTCAGGAATTGGTTTAGAGTGAAACCACAGCCATGTAAGTCCTTCATGGCACAGACACCTTAAAGTCAGCAGCCTATTGACCTTGCGAGGTCAAGGAAAAGGCAAAGTTGCATAAAACACTTATACAAAGAGATGGGGGAAATTTTTACTAGGGGAGGTCAGATCAAAGTGTAGCACAAATAATGCACTCAATGAAATGAAATTCTCTATTTCTGTTTTCAGAATACAGCAGATTCATTGAACTAATTACTCAAACTATTCCTGTGTAAGTAACTGAAATCAGGATCCATCTTTGGATTTAGACTGATATAAATAACACGAGAGTTTGGACATTCGAGACTCTCACTTTTGATTAAACTTTCTCTCAAATCTCACTTGTAGTTCTTGTCTGACACAATTTTATAGAATTTGGGAATAGTACAGGTTTGGTACTTAATTAATGCTCAACTTTGGTTGCTGTTTGCAAAAGGATCCTGTGTCAGTGAACACTGTGTTCGAGGAATGACTCAGATGCAGACACAAGTAAACACCTTTGTTTATTCATTAAGAGACAGGTGCATTTCTGACAAGTGGGGGTGGGTTATTTCTTTGACAAGAAGGAAAAAAATAAAGGAAAATTAATTAGATGTGGGAGTTATGTTCAGAATGATATTTGTAGGTAAAAGGACTGTGCATTTCCAAGCACTTTGGGTGAGATGCTGCACCTGGTTGGTGACAAGGGCAATGAGGGTGACACTTCTTGTGGCTTCCCCTCCAGATATTTATGTGTGGGCAAAGATCATCTATTCCCTATCAACTAAAACGTGGGATATTTAACAGATATCTAGTTGCTTCTAGCTATAGCACTGACTCATAAGAGATACTTAATGCAATGCTCAGCAGAGGAGATGCTATGGCAAACAGATTAAATACAGAAAAAGAAATCAGTTTATGAGGTTAAGTGAAAGAGAAAGTCTCTAAACTGGCAAGTGCTGTCTCTGGATGGAGACATGGAAAACTTGATGTACTAAGATCAAATAATGGGGGGGGAAGGCTGTCTTTCACAAAAAAATATTTCAAAAACATAAGCATGAGGCTGCCAAAATAAATCTATCAGTGATTGCTTGGAGGGAAAAAAAAAGGAAGGTTTTACTCTTACCTTTGGATACAAAAACATTAATTCTGTATTGCAGATAGTTAATGTTTCTATTAGAATTTTGAGTCTTAGAAAGTCTCTCTAAAAATGAAATAGCTAAGGGGACAATGCTATCTCACTTTCTAAAGTAAGTTTTTACTCCTCAAGGAATACCATTGAGCAGTGAGGCACTACTCAGAATTAGTTAGAAAGGCAACACTTAATGAGAAATACAACTATGAGTTGTACTTAGAAACGGTGCACAATTTAAAAGGAGAAACCTCTCCGAGTACAAAAGAAATTCATTTTACCCAGACTATCAACCTAATTTCCATTCCTTTAAGGATATTAAGTCATTTGCAGAGTGTATTCATGCACAGTGTTCATCCATTTAGATTTTGCCACTGAATTCAGCGAATCTAAGATTTCACCATGCAAATGTGTGTGGGATGCATGTGAACACGCTCGTGTTACAGCACTGCAGGAGTACATGAAAATGTTCTTTTGAACTCTAAATTGCCATCTGTTCTCTAGCTATTTTCTGTCTCCTAATTTCCTGAATCACAGAATCTCAAGCCTCAAAACAGTCAAATCAAAGAAAATATTTCCCACGAGCAAATAAGCCACACACACACCCCCCTTTACATACAGAATTCTTCTTGCTGCCTGCTGATGGAAGGGACGTGGTTGTGAAAAGCTACACAGACATGTGATAACTCTAGCACAGACTGGCTTATCACACTCATCCAACTGCAGCAACCAGTTTCCAACTGTCTGGATATTTTTAACGTTCAAAATTGCATCAAACACCCACTTTCAAGTGCATGCAAGATTAATGCAGATGCTGAAGTTAAAATTTTGTCTGTTTCTTTCACTGTGCATCCATATCCTCAGGGATACCAGTACAGCAGACACAGCAACAACTTTCCTGCAGTTGTGATCTTGCTAATATGTCACAAAAGTGACTGTAGGCCATTCTCTCCAAACCACTCTTTTCCTCAGTGGACAAGACAGGCTCTGGCTTTTACAAACAATAAACCTAAAACGAATCTTTCAGAAGCAGTGTTGCAGCAGGAGTTTACCCTAGGTACAGAAAAGCAACCAAGTTGAATGCAGTTTCTCACAGAGGTAGAGGTAAAAGAAAGGAAATTTCATTACTCTAAGTCATTCATTCCACTTAAAGCATTGGATAATGAGACATGTTGTGGACATCAGTAAGTCCTTGAGAAGAAAATCATTTAAGTAAAGTAGCTGAAAATGGGTTTTTTTCAAAATAAAGCTTTCAGTACTTGTATTTGTTTTTTTCTTATCACACAGATTCATGAACAAATCACTCAGAGCCAGAAGGTGAAATCTCTTACAATGGGAGTTTGAATTGCATTTTGCACATACTTTGATTCACTAGTGGCTGTTTTAAATCACCAGTTTCAAGGCAGTTCATGCTGCTCCCCGTAATTCTGGTCTCCTTATTCCTTTCCTGCTTGCATGTCTGGGTTTTCTTCCAGTTGAAACTATGCTGTGTTTAAAAATAACATGCCCATCTTTTGCATCTTACTGAAATAAAGATGCTGCCATCTCCCTTAGTGGTATAGATTTTCATGAGTCATGATTTTAAATTATGTTTAAGGTATTCTGATTTACCCAATATTCAAAACAAATTTCAGTGGAGACAGCTATGGCAACATCCTCAAGTTGGCTTTCTGCATTTCAGTTAACGTTAGATCCAAAATCATACTACTTTGGAAGAAAAAAACACCAACATTAAAGTGTAACTCCAGCAACTGCTGCTTTTAAGCATTTTCCCTTGCTCCTACAGACCTCAGCTCCAAGCAGGTCAGTAAGACAGCACAGATCAAGAACTGGACGTGTGATCGGCCACTATCCAAGTTCACAAGTATAAACTTCTCCATGGCCTTGAGAATTAATTCCATGAACACACTCTTTTTTACTTTCCCTACACTTCCACTTACTTTCTTTACTCTTATCATCTGAAAACCTAAACAGAATCACAGAATCTTAAGGGATGGAAGGGACCTCGAAAGATCTCCTGGTTCAACCCCCCTGCCAGAGCAGGACCTCCTAGGTAGGTCACACAGGAACTCGACCAGGTGGGTTTTTATTGTCTCCAGAGAAGGAGACTACACAACCCATCTGGGCAGCCTGTTCCAGTGCTTCACCACCCTCACAGTGAAAAAATTCTTCCTTTTGTTTCTTTGGAACCTCTTGTGTTGTAGCTTGTACCCGTTGACCCTTGTCCTATCATTGGACATCCTTGAGAACAGCCCGGCTCCATCCTCCTGACACCCACACTCTATGTATTTATAAACATTTATAACATCACCCCTCAGTCTCCTCCAAGCTGAAGAGCCCCAGGTCCTTCAGCCTTTCATCATAAGGGAGATGGGAGATGCTTCACTCCATCATCTTGGTGGCCCTGCACTGAACTCTCTCCAGCAGAATCAGCTTTTAGTATCAGTTTTTACCATGTCTGACATGAGAGACCTGATCGTGGTTAGGTCCTGCAGACTCCACTGTAGAATAAAACCAGAACATATAATGTTAATGGAGTCATAAAACAGAACTATCCCATTTTCTTATACCATAAACCCAAGATCTGCAAAACCACCACCACTCTGCCCTAACCTTTGAACAGACAGACATATAACAGTCTAATTTACTCAGAATTATCAAATTTCCAGATTTTTTACAGTTGGATCTGGTTCTAATAATTTTATTTCCATCCCTTTTTTTGGTGAGACAGCTACTTTTCATAGCTGTGCATCCCATGCTACAAATTCACATTGCTTAAAATAGAAAATGTTGTTGCCTGGAGGAGCAAAAAGCCATGCTCAAAATGAACTCACGTTTAGGATAGTGTAATGCCTTACTGACTCATAAGATTAAACACCTAGTCAGCAACAGGAAGGTAGAATAGCATCAGCTATCACATCCACAACTAAAAATAATGACAACCTATGAGATCACACCTTGAGTCAATGAACCTTGAGTTCATTCTCAAGGGCATCACTCTGACGTTGCTCTGAGAACTAAAGAAAAAATGGCATGCCTAGAGTCATCACAATACAATTCAACTGCTTAGCACAGTCTATGCAAAAACACCACAAAAAGAAACTCCCCAAACACATCAGGACTGCAATTATAAAGAGAATCACGGGGAGGCAGACAAACACCACAATCAATTAGATGCATCAGAAAAAGGAACAAAAAGGGACGTTCAGAAGAAGTGAAGATGTTACAAAGGATACTTAGAACTTTTTCACTCGCATGTGTTGTGAAGCTTACTAAAACTAAAAATCTCTTAACAGATTACAAGGAACTGAATGTCTCATTTATGTTTGTGAAGAATTGAACAATATTTGACACTGTAGAGGTCTTCTGCACTGATCAGCATAACCAGCACCTTCACCTTAACTAATCTGCTGCAGTGGACTCGTTTGGTATTAGTACCTGCCTCATTTGGTTTGACACACAGAGGCTGTCATATGTTTCTAGGATGGGACAAAATATCTTATTGCTGTTTCATCATTGGAAACAGAGGAAAATCTTGTCTCTGGGTTCAAGCCAGAGCACAGACACTTTGTTTCAAGCACTGATAGCTAAAAGGATAGGCATGTCTCTGTTTTCAGTTTCAGTTCAGGCTTACCTTTAGCTTGAAGAAATTATTGAAAAAAAGATTATTTCCCTCTTCCTCTACCCACAGATTTGATTTACACAAGTTGATCTCACAAGTAACAATCACCACAGAAGAACTGTTACACTGAACTTGAAGCTGATGGCAACAGCTCCTGGGCTTAGATATCCACCACGAAAGGCTTGTTTCTGTAGCAAAGGAAGTTCTCAAAACCATAATGGCCACTGCTGCATCTAGCAGCATGTCTGTATTGCTTTTAATCTGTCATATTTTGAGCTGACATTGCCTTTGGAGTTTACTTAGGAAGTTATTTCCTTATATGTTTTTTTCCAGGAACACAACAGGAAGACTCAAACAAAAACCTTACAGAGCACTCTGTAGAGAGGGCCTCAACAAAAGAATGCCAGTAGGACTTGTATTTTTCTGGACATTGTCAGAATAATCTGCTCACTTTCAGGTGTAGAAGTTGCCTAGAACTTTTTTTTATTAAAAGTTCAATAATGTCTTTATTATTCAGGCTTTTTACTTTTTCATATTTCAGAACTTAACAGAGTGCTGGGGTGTCTGATCCAACTCACAGGAGTAAATAAAATACAACTACAATACCATTTCATGGCTTCAAATTTATGAGA
The DNA here is from genome assembly GCF_028858725.1 of Colius striatus. Lineage (NCBI taxonomy): Eukaryota > Metazoa > Chordata > Aves > Coliiformes > Coliidae > Colius > Colius striatus. The sequence goes on along the minus strand of NC_084765.1, from coordinate 4,936,635 downwards.
GATTTAGGTTTGATTGTAAGCTTGAAGACATACTTTTCACATGAACTTCAGCAAGTAAATACACTGTAATTCCATACTTCAAGTCTCTAGGCTGAGCATAACAGACTTATTTTCTCCATTTCTTCATTTGCTGTCTTGCTGGCTATTCAAAGACAGGATCTTTGAATATGTGTGAATAAAACATGAACATTAGAAAGTACAGTTTCCAATAACTGGTGTAACCCAGCCAGAGGGTAGCTATGGTTGAAATTAAAAGCGGTTTTCAAGACTAACACAAACGTTATTGTGCCTCCTCACTGATCACTTACAAATGAAATAGGTCTGTGTTTATATATACTGAGCTGCCTGTGGGTTCCTGAAGATGCGGCAACTATAGTGCCCAATTTCAATGTTCACTAAGCTCCTGTCTCACTGAAAGTGCAGCATATTAAAAACAAATAAATACAGTCAAACATAGACAAATGAACAACAGCAACATGATACATTGCAATGATGACAGTTATGAAATTTAAGTGAGAAATTTAAACCTGGGGAAGCCCCAGCGACGGGATTATACCAGCCTGAGGAGATCATGTGACAAAACCCAGAAATGATTCAAGAAGAGCTGTAATATGCTTACAATCCATTTATTCCTGTGCCAAAGAACTAATGTTCTTTTAAAAAGCTTTTAAAAGCAACACAATACACCAGCCAGACATAAAGCCATTTGTCCGTGGTTGCTTAGCGATACTAGAACAGAGATGTAAAGAAATTCATTGGGTCTTTATTCTGACTAATTCAAAAGGTTACAAGCTATTGTCTAGTCTTATCACTAAACACATTTAACAATATCATCTGTTAGAAGGAAAGTATTCCTTTATACTATCATTTATGAAAAAGATTCACTAGAGTGTGGCTACATTTAGGATATTACTTACTTACAAAATTAATAGCAACAAGAATTAGTAAACATGACTGAGGAACATTTCTCGTATTTAAGGATGAGTTACATTTCAATAATTTAATCCATCTATTTTTCCTCTACAGGGTATTTTTTTCCTTCACTTTGCGCAACTCAGAAGCTTCAGGGAAATCTGCTCTCTGCAGTGTAGGTGAGAGAAAATGAAAACCTGCCAAAGAACAGAAGCACAGAGGAACAAGTACATAAAGGCAGAAGGACATAAGCCTTCTCTTTATGAGTGCCCCATGGCAATCCAGTACTCCAAAATGTCAAGGAGAAAAAACCCCAAGGAACTATTCTTGCCCCAGTTCCTTAGCTCTCTGGTATAGTGAAGTCAGAATATTCCTGAAATAGGTGCAATATAATTTTAGTACCAGTCCACTAGGGACTATTTCTTAACATTTACTTTAAGGTGAAAGATTGCACGTGAACACTTGCGGAGCAGCTGACATGCTAACTCACACTCCCTAAAAGTAACTTGGTTAATTTGCCCAAAAACTCCAAGCAGCATCATCTAGCTCTGTAGAGACGTAAATTAATTCCCAATACAGGGAAACAGATCTTCTAGTCTGACACTCTTCCAAAAAGTTCTGGACCATGGAGTGAAGGCTTGGCCTCTAATTGCTTCCCCCCATGGCATAGCGCAGCAGAAGCTGTAATCCCATCTCCTCCCACTCACGCTCTCCCTGGTAGGAATATTTCCACCACTCTGTCCCTTGATGAGTTGCAGGAGAGTAACACATTACATTAAGCACCCTACACCTTCACTACTTATTGTAAGGATTTAATTATTTCACTTTTTTTTTTAACTTATTAATTTGCTTATTGTAAGGATTTATTGCTTAATGCAAGGGAGGTGCTCCAAACCAACACCACTCCTGCCTCATGTAGGGTATATCACATGTGTAAGGAAGGGTACACAGAAAAAAGGACAAATAATGGACAGAAAAATTAAGAGGACAAAAAGACTCTTTTTTTTCTTCCAAATTTATACAGTTCTACCTCTACAGCTCCATTCAACTAGCTGTCCTTCTCCTCTTTTGAAACAGTCATAAACACTTTAGGCAGAGCACAGTCAGGTAGAAAACCATGAGCTGAACAACATTTAAGATTCAAGGTTATGACATGCATATGTCTGTACCTCCTCTATGTCATGTATCTGGTGAACTGATAGTAGTTAACAATTACAATATAACGATACTTAATGATACTGAACATCAGGATACTACACACTCTCTGAACAGCTATTTTTGTTTCATTTCAGTCCAGGTTTATATGTGGGCTCTTTCACTTATGCAGTAGCTGTCTTTGAAAAATGCATCATTTGTATATTTCATTTCACTATGTTTCACACTGTCTCTCCACCTTAGTACTGAGTTCCAGCAAGTCTCTGCACTGTAATTATCCTATGGCCTCCCTCTAACATCAAATCCCTCCAAATCTGACATTCATCTCTTCTAGCAATATAATGTTTTGTTGTCAAATTCCAGCTCAATTTCTTTTCGGATTACAATATCCCTTTACATATGTGGTACAGTCTTAAGCACAATCTTTAGTTTCATGCAAACTGGAACTATATAACACATGGGAATAAGCCTTATCTAAGAAAGTAAGACTCAGTAAGACAGTAAGTACTGCCAACTCTATCCTGCCTTATAATTGCTTATGTTGACTCAGCACTGGAAGTGGCACAGCTATAGCTGTCTATGGGAAAATTATCTCAGAGAAGAATGTTTTGATTACTAGCACCTGTAACAGAGATAAAGGGCTTACAATAAAGAGCAGTGAGCTGACAATATTTGGATGATATTCCTGAATATTCACTGACTGATTTTATTCATAAGAACTGTTAGGATCCCCTTAGATATTTCAGAAAACCTGTTCAAAGCACAAGTGGCCAAAGATACTGGTTGTCCACCTACAGACTGCTTGGGATTCCTTCTGCTTTGAGACTTTTAGTTATATTAGAAACCTTAGTCTGTGTGCTTTTGGATAAGATCACAAAATATCTTGACAAGGAACACTGAAGTCTCAAGATTTGTTTTTTAGAGTCTTATATGTGAACAGTTCAGGGTAACACTAAAAACAGTCACAGATGTCCCAAAGATGCAGAGAGTTGGAAACTGCCTCCTACCTCCATCCCATGTTTTTTAAATCAATGGAGCTGCATGAATAACCAAGAAAATCACATTTGGAAAGGATCTAGAGACAGATTATTTTATCAGATCTTGCTTGAATTAAGACTAGAGATTTTTTTTTTTTTTTATGAATGGGTTTGAAATAAACTTAATTTCACTCCATGGGTTTCATTTCAATGTCTTCTAATTTACACTGTGGTAACGAGGGGAGCATAATTTCAATGATGTTTATACTTGGACTTAATTTCCTTTAAATAGTACAAAGCATCCTCTCAAAGTTTTCAAAATTATGTCAGTGTGAGTCTATGGGGTATGATGTTACAACTTTGGAATGAAATTATGTCACTGCAAATCTATGAAAGCAACATTGTAAGTCATGAACCAAAGCTATACTGATGTGTTAAAAAATTGTGAAAACAATCTGAATTGAATCAACAACATTGAATAAAATTAAGGTATGACAGACTACAAATTACTTCTCTGAGACTGCAACTATCAGTCTCAACTACAGAATAATATCTACATGTTTGGCTATAGAGCCAAATCCAGTCAAGTGCAAGCTTTAGTGCATTACCCAAATTCACATGCACCATAGTTTAAGGGAGTGCAGCTTGCATGGTAGCCTTTGGGCCAGATTTGGTCAAAGTAAAAATAATACTGGAAATTACACACCAGGTGCAACTGGGGAAGAGAGCAAATGGCTGAGAATTTGAACTAGCACGTCAAGTGGACAAGATTAGTCCCGATACAATGTGAAAGCAGGAAATCCACATCTGGTCACCCAATAGTCAACCAAATGCAAATCAAAGCTGACGGTAGCAAAAGCACAAATTAACATATGACAAAATGGCTACATGATATTTCACTATTACCAACCTTTCTTGCTTTTTCCATTCTCTCTGGGATCAGATTAGCACTCACAGTCATCTTGAATCAAATTTCCAATGCATTTGAACTGGAATTATAGTGCCACAGAGAAATGAAAGATCTGCATTTCAGCTTACAAAGTGTATGAATTTTACATATTGAAGTTGACTCTTTCGTTTCACACACATTAACTACTTGTCAGAGTCACTATACCCGTTTTTGGACCTCCTTACCAGCATTCCCATAGATAGCGTTACACTATTAATCCATCAATACTGAACATCACTAAACCCACAAATTACAGTTATATCAGTTCTCAGGAACATTAGCACATCTTTCTAATGGACTAAGCCGTACCTGTATGAATCATCTAAGGGCTTTATTAAGTCAGGCATTATTTTTAAAGCAGTTTAGCTTCAAGTGAAGTCCACCTGAAATCACAGTCTCATCTAGTGATGTGAAATGTTCATTTTTCAATTGTTTAGACACAAGACAATATATTTTACACAGACATGAAACTGTCAAGATTTACCAGTTTGGTAAATTTGGGTGATAAAAGAGAAAATATTGATGTTTTTCTTCTCCTCAGCCCTACTTTGACAGCACATCTGATATTAACTTTGTGCCTAATCCTCACTTTTCCACAGGATGGGTCCAGGAAAAAATCATGGTAATGCTATCACTTTTGTTCTGCAGAATTCCAAGTTTATCTTTGGAATGCGTTCTAGGACTAGTTTACTGTACTGTATTTTCATGACACTCATGAGTGGCTGACCAGGTGCCAAGCCCTGAAATCCATTTAACGTGCTGTAAGTGCTACCAAAATAGTCTCTTCTTTGGTGTGGAAGTTAAGATAAAGAACCAACAGAGACAAAGGGAGAAGAAATCAGACTAAAGCAGTGCACAGAGTTTTTATGTAGTGCACTTTTTCACTGAGATTTTTAATAATTGCAGGACTCTGATAACTCTCTCGACACAGGAATGAATTGTTTAAAGTTAGTACTAGTAATTTAGTTCAGTTTTGATAGCTGGCAGCTGTAACCTGACGGCACTTAGATTTAGTCCCATGGAAATCCCCTGTTGTATATATTCTAGTATGTTGGATCTCCTTGCACTCATCAGTTTTATATCTTTCCGCAAATACCAGAAGAAAGATCTTTTTAGGCTCTGGCAAAGATCTTGGAATGGGAAAATGTGCTAGTTGCCAAAAAGGCACTGATTACTGTAACAGAGTAGCCTGGAGTTTCTATCCTTTTCCTTTTAATATGTAAACTTGTTTCTGATTTAGAACTGACCCTCCTGGCAGAGGTGTTTTCCTCAGTGCTAGTCTGTGTATAGCTAGGCTGCGTGAGACTCTTGTCTGAGAGCACACAAACCACTTCTCACTTCCTCGGAAGCACAAAGACATTTTCAAATCATTTATTCCGACGTGGCAGGAGGCAGAGCAGGTACACACAAGATCGGGACTGAAAGAGTACTTCTATTTCATGTATGCTTTTTATCCTGCTCTTTTCAACAGCAGGAATTATGGAAAGCTAAAATAAAAATCAGTCATTCTAACAAAGGGAAGAACTATATTTAGACAAACTCAGTGTGCAAGGATCAAATATGCAAGGCTACTTGCGTGTATCAATACTTCACTCTTGGATTTCCCTTCCTTCAGAGAAGTTCTTCTTGCTTACTGTCAGCATAACAGATTTTCCTTTGATAATTTTCCAAAAGAGAATTTAATGAATGTTTACAGAATGACTTCGCACTGTGATGACGTTAATTTGTGGGTTTCAGGGTGATATTTTGTGATTTATTTTTGTTCTTTTTTCTGTTAAAGGTGATCAGGTCATGCTTCAGTAAAGCCTGAAAAAGCTGCAGAAACATTCTTGGCTGAAATGCTCTCTGAAATACTCTCATTCATTGCTGCTGCACCTGAGATGTGGGGCAGAGAGCATTTCCTGTGTTCCCCAGGTGTACCCTGGCCACACCTTCATCCATGAGACAGCAAGATCATTTGTTTTTTTAACCTTATCTCTCCTACTTTCAGGTTTCCATCAAGGAAGAGCCACAATAGTTCTAGCTGCATACTCAATCTGGACATCTAAGAAACCTCATGTGTCCAAATTACATCTACTTAATCTAAAGTCAGAGTGGACTGGAAGGAATTACTATTGCAATTCCTAAAAATCTTAGTTGAATCTACATCTCTGTTAAACCCCTAAAAGCCTTAATATGATCTGTTAGTCCATCCACATACAATAAATTATTATATTTTTTAGGTATATACAATGTAAGCACAAAGTGTGCCAGTTGTCAACTCCTTGAAATAACACACTGAAAGTCTACAGTTGAAACATATTAAATCAACACAGTCAAAGCCAGTCAGTGCATCCTTTCAAATGAGATGCTAAAGGCCAAAGTCTTCATGCAGAGAAATCCATTGTAACTGCATAACAAATGACAGTTATAAAGCCACATCCCCTTGAAAGGAGATCCTAGTGGCATGTATCTTATGGGAAAAAAACCAATCAAATCTTACTTCCAGGCTACTGTTTGTGAAATCAGTTTTCCAACTGGTACTGGAGAGATTAATTTCTACTGAATCCTTGTGCACTGATCTTTGCCTTCACAGTGTGCCATCCCATATGGTGCTCTAATTAATTCTTTTCACTATAACATGATGTTCTGCAAAACACTTTGACTAAATTAGAAAGTAGCATATAGACATAAATATTTCCAATGCAGGGCCAAACCAGAGAGGACTTAATCAATATTCCCTTCTTACAGCACTTAAAGGGCACAGTTCTCCCAGATAATATATATCACAAAATGGCAAGCAAAGCACATTGAATGTCCTTGAATATTGTAAAATATTTTAAAAGGCAATATTGAAGAAGATAAAATAGAAATCTAACCATTCAATTTCACAGATTGCTCTTCATGATGGGGATTTGGTAGGGTCAGAGCACAACAAGAAGAGGAGGCTACACTCAGCTCAGTTCACTTAGGTGACCAGCTTAGACCAGTGTAGAAGGTCAGCTAGCCTGAACTTGCTTGAAGCTATAGGCATTTTGTGGAGCAGTTAAGGACAGTAAGCAAGCCTTTAGGATAGGTCAAGAGTTAATACCCAGAATAAAGTTTCTAAGCTTGTAAGACTGGGGAATAACTAAAAATCAATGGTAAACATTTCAGAAGGAGTGGTGAAGTTCAAGCACCAAGAAAAGGCAGGAGAATGTTTCTGGCTTTGAAGTGATTTGTCTTCTCATCCTGTATCTTACAAAGTCCACAACTGGTCCTACAGACTTTGTTACCACCAAAATACAGCACAGAATGGAAACAGAGCCACCCAGCTGACACAGGAATTATACCTGGGAGCATGTGTAAGTGTGCACACGGTAAGTGAAGCTGCAATTCCAGATCTGTGTCTGCATCATGCTTTGATCTGAACTGCAGTCACTGCTCAGCAAATCAAGCTATCAGCTAGGCACTGCTGCTCTTTGATGTGTTTTCAGCTGACATCCTATAAATTTTAGCCAGAGGCCTATAGTTTCCCTGATAAGTGGGGCTCATATGTGTTTATCTAACCCCTAAAATACACAAAGTACACTGTGGCCAGGTAACATGGTACAAAGCAGACAAGAATTCCTAAATGAAAACATGGATTTAGGTGATTGGTCAATATTCATAGACTATTTTCACTTTTTTTTTCCCCACTTCTGTACTATGACTAAAGCAAATGAATTTTATGTTGTAAAAGAAAGCTTTTTCAGACTGAAGAATCTAGTAAGCTAGTCTCAGCTTTCATTCTAAAGGCTCTGCTTCAAAACAGATTTTGTTATTAAGTTAATCTTGGAAGGCAAAACTAATTGTTAGGATAAGACTGTTCTTACCTGGTCATGGACAATCCCAAGCTGTAGACAGAGATCTTGCCCTTCAACAAACACCATTAATGCTAAGCTTCAGTTCTAAGAAATTCTTCTCATATTATTTTCTGTTCAAAACATCTCCTAAGCAGGTACTATGATTTCTTAACAGGTAAGAAACATGACAGAATTCCTCTTGTAAAGATGACAGTGTAAAAATGCATTTCTATTTTCATGTCAACATCACCTTTCATTATAAATATGGTCTTATTCTTGTTTTGGACTATTTTTTCGTATTAGCAAAATGGGGATATTATATAACAATTCCTATGCTTTAAATATCAACATATTAATATTCTCTAGGATCTGCAGAAAATTACTTGATGGCTCCAAACCAAATATAGCCAGACTCTTGGCTTGGCAGAACTCAGTGACCAACCTTTTATACAGAAATAGATACAGTGGCAGACCTGGATCAAATGCTTGATCTCAACATTTCCTACAGCAAAGATTTCATACCACAGATGCCGTAATATGCGGCGTAAAGCTTTGAACCTGAAGGCATCTCATATGGCTTAACCTTCAGGCTAGCTTTTTGGACAAAACTGAAACCACAGTAGAGAAAAGACAGAGGAGTTAAAAATGGAGCATCACAAGCCCAGTCTGTATATTAAGAACATTTTGCAATGTGTTTCACTAGCAGAGAGAAGAGATCTGGATGCTTAGCACACTTAATAAAAGGTCTCTCTCACTTTTACACATACTCCTAACCCCCTGGCAGCTTACTTATCCTTAAATAGCTTTTCTGTACTGATGGGATTTGCTGAAGCACTGAGAACCAACTTAACTCCACAGAGTTGGATTTTTTTGCTCTGCTTGCAAGGGAATCAGGGCTAGATTAAGACTGAACACTCAAATTACAATGAGTGATACCAAAAAAAACCTCACCACCAAAAAAAGAACCCCTCTGCCTTTGCTATTACTTTTCCTTAGTTGGAAAATATGTTCTAAAATTAGGCTAATAAGACAGTAACTCTAAACAAATTATCTGCATTGATCCGCACGATAATAAAACAGATTTATCAATACATGCAGACAAGGCTTTCACTGACTCATTCAGATCAGGACTTATGCTCACTCTTGTGTAAGACTTGCTATAACATCTTTTGCAAACTTACTGCATTTAACATAAACCACAAAAAAAAACCCCACCACTCTACTAAAGCAGACTAAAGAAAAGGAGGGAGACTTAAGAACAATGTACACTTTCAGCATGAAAGTGCCATGATATCACTTTTTGGCTTACTAATATATATACTTTGAGAGTCTGGGGCAAGCAAGAGGGAAGGAAACAGAAACAGGGTTCTTTATACCCTTCTGAAATACCAAATGACTCCTTCTCCCTTTCACTCCTCAGTAAATCATGGGGAAGTAGTTAAGTAACATGAACCAAGAAATTAGCACAAACAGCACAGTCATTTCTGGAAAGCTGGTTTAGCTAAAACACCAGTCTGTCATTTTACCTGATTTACGTGACTCTGGTTAGAAGGTCTTACACATAATTCTCATTGCTACTGTGGTTCTACACTTCACACATAACACATATTTACATGTACAATATATTAGGTTTGCAAATGAAATTTTCTTAGGACAGACAGGATTATCATTATGTATTTTCTAATAAATGTTTGTGTTTTACACATGTACAGAGAAGAAATTGTAATAGTATCTATATCTTGACATCAGGAGGTGTTGTGGGGTATGTGTTTGGGTTTTTTTAGTTCAAGCTGTAAACTAGCTTGGAATCTAGGCATTAATTTTACTTCCCACTCACAGATCCTATTGGCTTTCACTATTACTTTTTGTGCATTTGAATAGGGAACAGATTGAAAATATGTTTGATGGAACACAAAATGGAGAGGTGGTACTTACAGACATGGTTTAGTGGTGGACATGGCAGTGTTAATGGTTGCGCTCAGTGTTCTTAAAGGTCTTTTCCAATGTCAAGTATTCTGTGACAACTGCTCTAATCAAGCCAAAAGTGAGAAATTGACCTTAGTTACAAGTGGAAATCATAACCTGTTGGCATTTTACTGTCTGCTGTACCAGCCAGAATCACGCAGGCAGCCCAATGTCCGTATGTTGCACTTCCTAAGTTTTGCTGTACTTTCTCATGTACAGCAAAATCTGATTAGGTAATTAAAGATGGTCTAATCTATGTTTGGTTAGAAAAATCTACTGACATGAGTTTTGCAACAAATTTAGTGAGTATCTGGTTTGGTTTCCACATGTAAAATTTTTCCCAGAATAGAAAATGAACCATGTTAAAAAGCTCAACCAAACAGTTTGGAAATTTTGTACTAACAGCAAGGGAGTTGCTCTTGTTCACTTCATGTTTACGCCTGCCTAGTTAAAACATTCCAGTTGTTTTACCTTCCCTACTTCCTTGATAAAACTAAGCCAGTTAGAAGAGCATCAGACCAGGAATACTGATAATCCTGATGGATTTATGGTGGATTTTATGTTTTCCCCTACATAAGAATCTTTTTTCCATGCTTTCTATATTGAATTTTACGGATCTGTGTTGAAGCTATAAAACTTGTAAATGTATTGTTCCATTCTTCTCATTTTAGTTTACCTGCTTGCTGGCCCTTACATCATTACACTGTGGGATATCAGCAACATCCATCTTAATGTGTTGGAAAGTGCTTACTAACCTAGAACAGCAATAAATGTAATTGTGAGAGACTATTGTGGACTCTAGCCAGTTTATTCTCCACTTGATTTTGACTATCCAGGGAACCAAGTGATTCCTTTCAGTTGTGTGTGCAACCTTAACAAGAGTCAGCTTCATCCAAACACTACTCATCATGACCGTTTCACTAAGATATTCCTTCCTGGGAGCTTTGTTACTCATCTTTAAAGTGCTGACAATTTCTTTTGCACAGCAAATACTGCTAATACTCTCGTGTGTAGGGGGATATTATGCTGGCACCCAGGTAGGTCTTGCTTTGTCATCTCAAGCACTGGCTGCATTAAGAACACACCAAAGGCTTCCTAAGCCTGAATTTCATCACAAAGGAAGTCAGTTGAATTTATGAGAAGTGCTTTTAAAGATATTTCACATATAGCTTCAGAAAACCCTATCCTGGCCTCCTGTTTTGAGCTGCCTCCCAAGGGAGATTTCTCTTTCCACCAAATACAAGGAACTTAATATTGTTATAACTTTGACTCGAAGAGCCTAAATTATAAATACTTTGGCAGGAAATTACTGCAGGTGTATGAGTTATTTCATGAACTAGAATGTGATGCTGCTTGAAAATGCATCACATCTTAGAAAAGCACATAATTTGTTAAAGAGTTTTTCAACTAAGTGGAGTTCTCATTGTGCAGTATTGCTGAAAGAGAGACACTGGGAATTAAAGAAGACACAGTATTTAACTGTCCACTAAAGGAGGACATGAAGGCAAACGGGTCTAAACTGCTGAGGTACTATATAGAAACTCTCAGTTTCAGTGAACCAGGATATTGCAGTGGATTTAAGTTGTCACAAGATTTTGATCCAAGACTGAGAACACTATTTGGGTGAAAGCAGAAATCAGTAACTCCATCACTTTTCCATTAATTTAGCAGCTAAGATTTTGACTTTCACAGCTTTTTTCTAATAAAGAGGTTTACAATGGATCAGTTCAAACCATTTTTGCTAACAATGTGTATTCCAGACTGTCTCCAACAAGTTCTAGACACTAAATTAATGTGAATGGCCATGAAAAAGAAGCATGTGGAAGCAAAAAATAAATGGGGGAGAAAAAAGGTTTCTTTACTTTCTAGTACTTCACGGGTGTATTTAACTGTCAGTTAGACAACTGTCTGAGTCCTGGTTGATAATAAACTAACCATAAGCCAGCAATGTGCCCTCGTGGCCAAGAAGGCCAATGGCATCCTGGGATAAATCAAGAAGAGTGTGGGCAGCAGGTCAAGGGAAATTCTGCTCCCCCTCTACACTGCCCTGGTGAGGCCTCATCTGGAGTCCTGTGTCCCTTCCAGCCCCTACCATTCTATGAGTCGATGTTTTAACTAGAAGGCTTCACAGAACCAGGTAGTGGAACTGTAGTTGCTCATGTTCAGCACAAACAAAGTAAACAGAGATGTCCACGTGCTTCTGAACAAGCAAGGCTCATGGCAGAAAGGGAAAAAAACTAATTTAAAAAAAAAAAGGGAGAAGCAGGAGAGAAAGTGTAACTATGAGAACAAGCAAGCTGTAACTTCAGTTGGGGGAGGGCAATGATCTGCCTCATATCATTCAACAGAATATCTGAGTAAAGAAGAAAACAGACTTCCTGACTGTGCTATAGGCAGCAGTGGGCTCCAGTCACCCCACTGACAGGTTTGGTGTCACTGATATCCAAGAGCTTTTGAGCCTTGTGAATTTTACCTGCCCTCTAAGGACATCTATTAAAACCAAACAAACAGGAAAAAGAAAACCCCACACCGAGAAGGTTGAGGAGAATTCCACTTTCACTGCTTCACAAGAAATACTGAAATGTGTCAACTACTCTGTGGGTGTAAAGCTGGCTGGAGAGGAACTGGCACATAGTAAAAAAAGTGTCCAGCCACCCACTGCTGGAAGGTCTCCAAAACCACCTTACACCTGGGACATAAATTAGGGCTGGACTTTGGACATGCATTTCCCTAAGTCTTTTGCAGGCTAGAGTTGATAATGTTTGTCTATAAGCTTGAGTAGTCTGAGATTGGCCTCTTTGGGCTTCTTAATGACAGTCACTGTCCTGAGGCCTAAGATGTGTTTTCAGAATTCACTCACCAGATGACTTCCAGGCATTCTGCTACATCTCCTTTGCAGTTCCATTAAAACTCCTGAGCTGTAGATTTTTTTTCATCATTTTAAACATCCCAGAATGATACAGGTAAAGCTCTAGGGAAGGAATTTCTGTGCTAAAAAGGTAAACTGTTTTATAAACAAAAATTGAGGGGGCCTATGAAAAGCAGAACTGTTAAAAATATCAGGAATAAGAAAGACAAGTAAAGGATGCTGAAGAAAAAAGACACTACAAAACACAGAAACACACCAAGCAAAAGCTATGATTAGGACTTCTCTCTTTGGTTTAGTAAAGCAGATATTGGAGTATCCTGAAGTACATAATCAATCCGCTTTCCATTTTTTCTTATTTCCAGCTCTTAGGTGTATATCTCCCCGAATGGTTTGGTGCAAAGAATGCTTCCATGTTTATACTCGAGGACTTTTTTTGTCACAGGGAAGAAGCAATAGTGTACTCCAGACTGCAGAATTATTCTTTTATATATTTACACATATGTATTACACACACATATACCCACAAACATTTTGATAGCAACTCCCACAGTAACTATGCAGGTGCTGTAGCAGGTAAGTAATGCCTTTCATTTCCTGGGATTTAGAGGAAGCTGGTATTAAACAAATATTGGATTATTACTACAGCAAAATAATGCCAAGTGCTGTTAATGATTAAAAGTACAAGGCCAAAAAGTGTTAAGTGCAATCACATGCTTATCATCCAGACTGCAAGGTAAAGAACATCTACAAGTCACAGGAAACATGATAGGCTTTAGAGCCAGGAGTCAATGAATCATCTGACTGCAGCTGCAAAAGGAAATTATTCTTCCATTATGCAGAACTCAACAATTTGAATATCATCAATGGAACAACAGGACAGATCTTTCCAAGAAAAGCTTGCTAGTTTGTGGAAAGTGTGTATCCTTCTGCATATACAATGCAATAAACACAAAATACCTTGAAATAAGAATCTTTGTCACTGACACTGTCAAAAAAACCCCCAATTTGTCTATTTTTAAGGCCTGACATTTCTTGCTATTTAAAAGTCTCTTTGAATTTAAAGGACTCCTTTACTGTCTTCTGCAATAAGTATGCATTTCAAACTCTGCAACTGTTTTTCCCACGCTATAAAACACACATTTCTGTGACGCAGCTTTCCACGATTTATCCTTTATTTTTTAAAACTAGGCTTCTTAATTCTACTTTAAAAGACTAAGGCTTATTCTGTAAAACTCTTCATGGTATAGTGGTAGGGGCTAAGAGTGAATAGACAAATAATTGATAGTAAGTGGCTCACACAGAGATCCCACCCATTCTAAACCCACATTTCGTTTTAAATAAACTAGTAATTTCATTTACTTCAAGTTATTAACACAATCCATTACTGTAAAATATGTCTCCACTGATGTCAGTGGAATTTAGACTCTTTCACGTCTATTCAGCAGGAAGGAAAAAGGGTTCATGAGCGCTCAAATTTTTATTGAAAAGAACTTTGTAGCATCTAAGCCACCACAGTATCATGGCAATCACGCCCTGTCTATGCATTACGGAACGACTTCATGCCTGAAGAACTGCTTTTGTGACACGGATTTTTACCAGCAGTCTTAAGTATCTTAATGTTTTCATGAATTTTCATCATTTCCATTACTTCGTGGATTTCCATGGCTTATTTTCATCTCAAATTTAAACATTCTTCTGTGATTAAAAAAATAGAAACCTTTAGGCAAGTAATTTTAATGGGGCCATTACCTTAAGATGTTATTACAATACAAGAGAAATTTTGAAGGACAGTCCTCTCACTACATATTCCACAGGGCCTTTTTTCCCCCTGAACATTACTTCAGATTGACAGGTGTAATGTTTTGTGTGATTCTTTGCATAAATTCTTTATTCTGCCAGGTTTTATTTTTCTTTGCTGCTACTCTTCCACTTTTTCCATATATAGATATCAATTAACAAAAAGAGGGACTGGGACATTTTCCTTTTTTTTTAACAGAACTTGTAGAACTCAAAACAAATTTGTTACAGATAGAGTAGTAGAATAATTTCTGAAACAAACACTTCACCATCAATTAATAGGAATTAACTCCACCTTAAACTTAGCTCTTGTAATCTTTTATCACATTGGCACCACTGAAACTATACAAGTTTTAAGTCCTGTATAGGTTACTGGAGAAGGCTAATAGAGACAGTAATGAGTATAATAAGGCAACTTAAAACAGTGAAACTTTTGATCTCAATTCAACTGGAACACACTGAGTTGTAAACAAAAGACATATCTGGCTGTGTCATGGTCTATAAAGAACACACAACATAGGAGGAATATTTGGCATCAAATAGGGTGCCAAATATCAACAAAATTAAGTCAGCTACACATTGCAAATGTGTTTTCTCACAAGTGTCCAAAGGATTTCACAGAAAGTCTAATAAATCTACTTATTTACACAATAAGAACATGCAGAAGGAAGAGTAAAAGCTTACTGTGATCCAGTGAAGCATTCCAAAATTAGGTTTAAAACAATCAAAACCAAAAGACAACTGATTTGTAACACTTAGGAATACAGACTAGCTCCCACTGAAGTTCATGGCAAGTTCCCATTGATATCACTGTTGTAGGAATGATCTCTAAAATTGCAGTTTAATGTCTAATCTATATTACTGTTATTTTTTGGCACAATTCAACTTGGAATGCGGTAGCATGATATGAAAAGGGTGTTTTGTTTGCAAACTTGGAATGAAATCTGACTTGGACTAGACTGCACAATAAAGAAGCCAGCAAAAAGGAATTTGACACTCACCATTCTGAAAGAAAAACTTAGATTATCAAAACACTTTGATATTGATACTTGAAATGAAATTCGAAAGGAAGAAGACATAAGTGTTAAACTGTGCCAGATTACCGGGATCTTTGGTTAATGCACATTGCCTTCCTCAAAATCATCTGAAGCTAGTAAAAAAAGCTAACACATAAAAATACTGCAGAAATACAGTCTCACTGGCTATGAAACAGAAAAGCTATTAATCATTTATACTAGCATGTTAAATCTCAAACTATCTGTGACAAATCTTGCATTTCTTTTTCTTCCTGAGCTATTACTGAATTAATTTTGAGTTCTCAATCCCTATTCAGCACAGTACTTAAACATGATCTCAGCGTTATACACATGAGAAACCCTAAATACTTATCTAAATGTGCTTAACTTACACTGAAGTCATAAGTTCACAGCCAAGCAAGCACTTTGGTGTTTTGCTGAACCAGGAACTTGACTTCTACAGATAGGAAGGAGTCCCTCCGACTTCTTTTGTTCTCATAAGTGCTAAAACCTCAGCTTTATTAGGTCACAATTTTGTCCCTCTAGTAAAATAGGGATAACAGTTATTGGAGAACATTTTATTAACTCCTTTCTCAAGGACAGTACATGTGGACAGGAAAATGGAAAACAGAAAGCAGCATAACATGAATGAGATGCTTCATGTTCTACTACAGAATCATAGAATGGTAGGGTTGGAAGGAACCTTTAGAGATCATTTAGTCCAACTCCCCCTGCAGAAGCATGAATAGCATATTTTCATATTATTATCATAATCATATATACATGTCTAAACAGATCAAAATTAAATTTGGGTAGTGTATTTGGGCTAAATTCAGTCAGATATTAATGCCAGCAAATATTTAGATTAGCATTAATGATTAATTTTGTGCTATGGGAGTCAAGGTACTACATATGAAATCTGTAATACAATACTGGGTTTGGAAACATCTGTTAATCAAAGGAAGTACTACGGATATTAACGTGTTGCTCACTGTGCTTTAGCAATATGTCTTAGTCATGATTTGGCAATTTATTGATCATGAAGTCTTTGATCTGTTTCCTGACCTGTCAAATATTATGAGTCAAAGCAAAGTGGAGAATGGCCATTTCAATGAAGTGGCCATTCCTTCAAATCAAACTAAGGAAGTCATCATGTCTGTGAAGACTTTTAGTTGCCACTAGATGATCTCTAAAGGTCACTTCCAACTCCTACCATTCTATGATTCTACGAAAATTCAAAGACCCAAATTTAGAAGGATCTATTGCCTGCTAACAATTCCTCAAACTGTAGTTTAATTCCTGACAGCATCATACAAATGAGCCAGTGCTCGTTAATAGGAAATTCTTTTCTCCTGTTAATCAGTGATATCATTTGCAAAGTAGAAGGGGGATTCACAACAAAAGAAAAAGTAAAAAACTTTACCCTAATAAAGAGGATCTTCTCTCCAACTCTGTATCTTCCTTGTGAAAGTCGCTCCACACAGAACTTATTAGGGCATTTACAAGGTGGATCTTCAGAAATGTGTTTAACCTAAAAAATAAGGAATAAAAACTGTTTAAAATAGCACAAGCATTCAAGAAGACATTTGCCATAACATGATATCATGAATCTAAGTCTTCAATGATTATATTTTCTTAATATTTCTGGTAATCCCAGACCATGGTGCTGCCAATGTCAAGAAGGCTTTTATAGCTGTGATGGCATGAAAATACAGACAAGTGTCACACAGTTCAACACCGAATTTGCCCTGCTTAAGTGAAGTCAAGTAGTTCATTAATTTGAGCTCAGCATCCAGATTTTGTAGATGTGTTCTCAGTACTTTATGGTGAATTTGATCAAGTGTCAAAGTGCTAATATAACTGACATTCAAAATTCAGATATGATATTTTTTCCCCTTCTAAATAAATATAATAAATACAGAAACATCTTGCTTATCAATAAAAAGCCCTGCCCAATACCTTCACTTGGCACTTGCAAACAGTGCCCTTAGACCTTAACAATACTATACAGAAAATACTATGACAAAACCACAAATCCATGCCAAAATGCTCCCCAATATTGCTAACTACCCATTGATGAACTCCATCTCAGGGAATTAGCGCAATCAAGGGCAATTTAAAGGGGCTTCAAGAGTCCTCCTGCTCTATCATTTCCAAACCTAACAACATAGTCCCAAAAATAAAGGCTGAGAAAAGACAGATGAAAACCACTTTTCTGTACTTTATTAGCTCCATCAGCTTGACTTCAGCTTCTTGTGAAAACTTGCCCTTGCTTGTGCTACCAAAGGCACTAATGTTTAGTAAAAAGTATATTTTGTACTCTCAGAGATCTGAAAGCAGAAGAGCCATCAATTCCAAAAGGGCAGATCTGGTTGAGAAGCTCTTAGTTGACATTCAAATTGCACTACTGCATAGAAACAGCAATAACAAGGGCAGCATTTTCATATGCAGTTTTCTTGGATGAGTGCTGGCCTAGTGTGTCACTGTTGAACAAGGCAAAATGCTAGAGGAACTTCCTAGGGGTTTTCCCCACTTCAAATAACATTCCAAAGACCTTTTCAAATCCAGTTTGTAAACCAAGGCCTATAAAAACAGTCTGAGGCCAAGGAAAGGATATTTTCAGAATAGCTAACAAAGTGTTAAACAGTTTCAGAAAAAATAAAGATAAAAACAGCAGGGCAAAGCAATGACACTCTGATAGGTGTTTTAATTATCTTGAATAAATTAACAGGAAAGGCTTCTCAAATACAACAAATGTTTTCCACATCTGCTTTTAGAATTAAATGTACAGAATGTTAAATAAATTTGAAAGAAAAGAAACTAATTCCAGTTTCTATATTAGAATAGGGAGTAAAAATGCTTTTGAAACTTAGGACTTAGCAGAAGAACTCTACACTTATTTTACACACAAAACATGTTTTTTAAAGTATCAGATAAGTTATCTTCAGTTTGAACATTCTACTGGAATTATTTTGAGATTATTCCACTGATTTTTATCAGCATGGGTGAGCATTAGCCTCCATTTCTAGAGAATCCAACTGTTTATGTAGTCACTGTACAATAGTAATAACTCATATGAAATCAGTGGTTGATGACTTAAACCCAAGTGCAGGTTGTTGAGGATGCAAAAGGTGCATTCACTTATCTCTTAGAATGTGGTACCAAGACTAAGATTGTGCTTAGAGGACTATTTGGCAATGGCCCTCTGACAGCTGCCCGATAATCAGTGATTTCCGACATAATATCTGATGGCATTTATTGCCTCTGGAGACACTCTTGAAATTCAAATCTGAAAATGGATAGTGTGCACTATGCCTTAATAGCTGTGTCTATCGGGGTTCATCTAAGCCAGTAAAAATCTAGAGTAGCCAGACCTAACAGTTTCAAGGGTGTTTTGAACTGTTTAAGCAAAATAAAGCCATCTTCAGCCTGTGGAGAAAGCAAGCTAATCAGAATGAAAGTAAACCAGAGGATAATGAGACCTTCACTGTTGATCCTACTATTAAGGCTTCCATTACTTTACTATCCCATAGGACACAGAAGTATTACTGAGTGGAATTTGGAAATCAAATAAGGAAGCAGAGCGAAGAATTATATCCTATTTTATTTTGTGTCTGGACTATATGAGAACTGCTGCTATTTTATGGTGTGAGTGGCTGGGGCAGTGCGGGTCAGGAATCGAGTTGGATGAATTCCATTCTGTTTCTATCCCTACTGCTTTCTAAATTAAAGGAGATGGTTGGAGACAACCTTCATAATCTCTGTCCTGTTCCTAGAAGACACACAATCACCACCCTTCTCCTACACACAACAGTTCTTTCTCGACCCTGTTGAAAAATGAGTTCTTTTGAAAAGTTAAGGAAGAAATATAAAGCATAAAAAAAAATGTTCAATACAATTATTTGCATTACAAAGTATTTCAATAAAATGAACAACATGATATTCCATCTGCTCTTTGTAACAAGAGTGGCACATGGATTTTTCAAGAAGTGCTTTGTAACTCCCAGGTGGCACATCTACCTTGTAATATAGCAGTTACTATAGTAACTGCATCTTTTTATAGAACATATTTGTACTTTTCAAGTTTAACCTCTTCGTGGTCTCAAAATGTGTCCTTCCCATCCCATTCCAGCTGTTTCAAATGAACCTCCCTAGGGTTTGCAGCAGAGAAACAAATGCTGCAGAGTTTAATGAAATTCAAAGCAAGATGCTTTCTTTCTAACAATGAGGAAAAAATGCTTTGGTTTTATTTTACCACATGAGAAACACACAGAACAGTAGCATAAAAATTAGGCTGAGATTACTTACAAGTGTTTGTTAATATTCTGTTCAAGTCAGTATGGACCAAATCTCATAGCCCTGACTCAGTCCTTTCTCAGACAAAGCACCAAGTGGGAGTGGATGAATAAGAAATGAATAAAAAAAGAAAATGGAGTAATAAGAAGGGAACTTGGCCCTAAGCACAAAGCTAAGCTAAACTGCACAGGCTACATTTTTTCCAAACTTCAGGCATAAAGAATTGTGGTCAAGAATAAATTCAGTCTATCAGTCTACAAATCTTGAAAATAAAGTGAGATGTTAAAGTCAGGCTTCTGTGTGCTTTGCAACTAAGTCTGACACCAAACTGGGAGGACTGGCTGATTCCCCAGAGGCTGTGCTGCCATTCAGCGGGATCTCAACCAGCTTGAGAGTTGGGCAGAGGAACCTCATGAGGTTCAACAAGGACAAGTGCAGAGTCCTGCATCTGGGGAGGAACAACCCCACACACCAGTACAGGCTGGGGGTTGAACTGCTGAAGAGCAGCTCTGCAGAGAGAGACCTGGGAGTCCTGATTGATAATAAACTAACCATGAGCCAGCAATGTGCCCTCGTGGCCAGGAAGGCCAATGGCATCCTGGAATGCATTAAGAAGAGTGTGGCCAGCAGGTCAAGGGAGGTTCTTCTCCCTCTCTACTCTGCCCTGGTGAGGCCTCATCTGGAGTTCTGTGTCCAGTTCTGGGCTCCTCAGCTCACGAGGGACAGGGAAGTGCTGGAGAGAGTCCAGCGCAGGGCCACCAAGATGATCAGGGGAATGGAGCATCTTTCATATGAGGAAAGGCTGCGGGAACTGGGGCTGTTCTGGAGAAGAGGAGACTGAGGGGTGATCTTATTAACATTTATAAATATCTAAAGGGTGGGTGTCAGGAGGTTGGGACATCCCTTTTTTCTAAAGTAGCTAGCAACAGGACAAGGGGTAATGGGATGAAGCTGGAACATAAAAAGTTCCACTTAAACATAAGAAACAACTATTTCCCTGTGAAGGTGAGGGAGCCCTGGCACAGGCTGCCCAGAGGGGTTGTGGAGGCTCCTTCCTTGGAGGTCTTCAAGAGCTGCCTGGACATGTTCCTATGTGACCTGATCTAGGTGACCCTGCTTCTGCAGGGGGGTTGGACTAGATGATCTCTAAAGGTCCCTTCCAACCCTACCATTCTATGATTCTAATTTCATACCAGAATGAGTCAGATAGGAATAAGCTTCCTCCCACCACTTACAGCATCATCCAATAGCTTCCCTGTGCTCTTTTTTGCAGGAGACTTTGTTGGTGATGGTGAAGGAGATGGAAGGGGGGCTGAAAGTGTTTCCTCTTGTTCAATCTCTTTTTCCAATTTGATTAATCCAGGTGGCTCCACCCCAAACCTTTTGGAAACATGAAAACAAATTATTAGTGCTTATAGAGCAGTACATGTTTGAAAACAGAACAGTGTGAAGATCGTATACTTTCTGTACTGCATTACTGTGCAATAACAGAATGCTACATCCCTTAGAAAACTGTATCAAATACATCCATTGTTAATGTCACAATTCCAAATTATTATGAAAAAGAAGGCTTAACATGAAATCTTTCAGTTGATCATATTTACAGGAGATACAGGGCTGTTGGTTGATGAATGACTAATTTGTGAAGAACACTAAGCCTCAAAAATTGATGTACCATGTAGAACAGATTCAAGTTCAGTACATCCACTTCTCTTTGTTTTGCCCCCCAAACAACATCCTTTCAAGTTACTTGACAGATCATATTTTGTCTCAGTATTTTTCAAAGAAATCCAGATAAAAAGGGATTAACTCAACTATTGCACTGAATTTATAGGTAAATAAATCGAGATATGGCCAATATTTTTCAGCAGTGGCTTTCTCTAACTGATTTTTGACAGCCAATCTTCAGGTCACTGTTTGCAGTGGCAAAACAATTGTAGCTCCAACTAAAACAAAATACATGCAATTTTGGCATGGAGCATCTCAAACACAGCACTTGGAGAGTAAGGCTCTTTAAAACAATGCCTTCTTTTGAAAGCTTTATGGCAAGCAGCAGAGTTCGGACATGTCAGAAATCTAAAAGTCCATCCTGTTTTCCTAATCACTGATAATTCCCTTCTGCTATGGGGCTTTTTTTGCCAACACTGAAAAAAAATCCAGAAAAATAGATTTCTTTTTACAGAGCAAGACTTCAGCTCGGAAAAGTTTTCATGCCAAGCAGGCTTCTCAAACTACTTGTATAAATAAAATCATACTTTCTTCTGTAGTAGAAATGTCCATAGCCCAGATGCAGACTATTTTAACTGTCCTATGTAAAGATCTGGACATGAAAATATTGGTCAGTAAAAAATAGATCATGAAAATCTAAGGTCAATACCATAATAATCTTCAAAGTGTACAGATAAAGGGCATAAGTGCATATACTACCTTTTGTATTTTGCTGGTAATTTTTACTTTAGTTACATTACTGTCTAACAAAATTAATACAGAGAAAATCAAGAACTAGATCTGTGCTTGTATTGGCTTCTAACTGGTGCAGTCTGCCTAATGAAAAGTCAGACAACACTGAAGCAAGTGCTTGTATACAACCCATTTACTTCCTGTCTGTCTACAGATGCTGACAGGCTGTAAATCATTAGATTCCCACTGGGCTCTAAACCTACACCTGCACGTAGCCTTACTCATGAAATAAAACCCTCCACTATAAGCAATGCTGCCTCTTTGCTTCTACTGCTTTTCATAATCTCCAGTTTTTGTTGTTGTGACTGACTTTTACAGTTCCCTGTACTTCCAGTTTTCTGAATTCCTCCAGTGATGAGTTAAAAAGTAAAACCAATGGACAAACATATACACTTTTTATTTTTTACTTATTGCATCAATCTGAAATAAAGTTTACGGAAAGTTGAAATGGTAAAAACCATGGGGGTTTTTGGGAGGCTTAGAGACGTAAATTATGTTCTGGAAGGTGTGCTGAGAATCTTCTACTCTTTTCTAGACTGCTTTCTCATAACTACAAATGAAGCAGCATGTACCTACAACGTGATCTCCCAGCAGATTTCTTAAAGCATTTCCTATTTTTTTCCACAGAAAAAATTGAATACAACAGCAGAAAGATCTTGGAAGTTGCTTAACAGTAATGTCAAAAGACTTGTAGGTGTTGTTTAACTCCCCAAGTTTAATAGTTACTACACTACACCTTGATTCTTTCTGTAGAAATGAGTTGTTTTCCATTATATAAACTCCAACTTCAAAATACTCTGGGAGAACACTGCAATTATGTGACCCATTGCAATAGTCCTGGGTATTGCCAATGCTCAATTTCATCCTGTAGGACACTTCCTCACAAATGTTCTCCCTGTACCCACATGATATCTGATGGTGCATACAGTGGCCCATTTTAGGCACTGAAATTGCAGACAACTTCAGAATTTCATTTTCCTAGGGAGCTGAAATCCAGTACAGTTTATCAGGCTATTCAATTTTTATTAATACCTGGGCTTTGAACTGCCACTTTTTGAGCCTACTGTTCACACCAATTTTTCACTCACTGAGCTGTCCATTCAGTTCACTTCTCTCTAACTGGGCTAAGAGGACATTATGAGACAATTTGCTAAAGTATAGGTCAATTGTCTCCTCTCATCCACACAGGATCTCTGGACTGGGCTCAACCATTCCCTGTGCCTCAACCCAAAGTCTATTTTCATTAAGTGACAGACTCTGAAGACTTAACAGTAATCTAGGTGGAAACGTTTTGTTAAGAGGTGCCTCCTTGTGATGGATAAAGCCACTTTGAACATCCCTTTCTGCCTCTAAAACAGAAAATGTAGAGAGAAGTAAAAAGTTCTTCAGTGTCTCTTATTCTTCTCATTCCTTAAAAACAGAGGCACCCTTTCAAAGATCTCTGCATCTCCTGTTACGAAAAGCAGAACTCTATGACCATGAACAGCCCCAGTTTGCTTTACAAGGCAAGAATACACCTGACTTCTCTCCTGTTTAGAGCAGCACAACATCAGTTTAATGTGTTTTTTTCCATGCTCAGTTGGGTAAGTATTGATTCTCCTTTTTGATATAGTTCTAGTTTATCACAGCTCAGATAAAATTGGCATCATATATTTGCTTTCTCAGTTATATTAACCTGATGTTCCCCTTCAAGGGTTTTTGTGCACCTTGGAAACTTACAAGATTATAAATGAGGTTTTGGTTGTTTTCAAAGATATATTACATCAGGAACAGGTAGATAGACATTATTTGACTCCTAAACTATATACAAAAATAAAATACAGTAACATAACTACAATATATAAAAATATATTAATGATAAGTGGTAAAAAATATTTTAAAGGCAAAGGGATAGATATGTATAATAAATGAAAAGATGGTCCATTCATTGCTTCAGTATTTGTTTTCATGCCTAGAACAGAGAACATCTGAGACACAGAGTTTTACAACAAAAGACAAGTATGAAAGGTAAGAGTCTACCTTAATTCCCTTGTAGATCTGTTGAGATCTCAAATCTCATTACAATGTGAGATTAATCTAACTCAACCAACTTGAGCAGAATTCAACACTGCCTAATGACTGGCCTGCATTCGCTGAGGAAGCCAGATACTATCAAAGCAATCAGCCTGGGGCAGAGACTCCTGACAGCTTTGCCCTGGGCATAGGGTCTTTGGATGCTGAAAGTCCGTCTCCAAGCTCAGGATCTTGAAAGCTCAGGCTGTTTGCTCAGGTAAATTAAGACTCATGAAAATCAGTTTCATTGAGCACTGACAGATCAAAAGGCTACCTTATTCATGGAATGTTAAATTAAATTGACTTATTTTTGGCCATGAATCAAAGTTTTAGAGATAAGAAAGTTCTGGCAAACTGGAAATCGACTCTATTTCTGGCCAAGGCTATTCCTGTGCAAGCTTCCACTGACAGCAAGGGCACTTCTGAAGCTTGACCAATAGAAAAATCTCTAGTTAAGCAGTGTACCATGTAAGTTGCAGTCACAAAGTATGAATACTCATAACACAGTATAAAAATACTAGTTCTTAACCTGGGAATAAACAGGACTCTCCTTTGCTTTGTTGGTAACCACAAGGAATTTTTCTGAAACTAAGGAAACTATTTGAATAGCAAGGCATTCAGATTTGATACACATGGATGAATGCAACTGTGGTTTACATGCAAGACTAGTCAGCAGTGCTGAAGTTCATATATTTTGTAGCAAATCTTATGCATTACACTGGTTAAATCTGCATCTGCAAAAAGGGCGGGGGGGGAATCACATTCTATTTACTGTCATTTTGTCTAGCAAAAGTCACTGTTGTCTTGGCAATAAAGATAATCCTATGATTTACTGAATGTCCAGTCTGGCTACAATCATTTGACATAGACTGTTAACTCAATCCTGGTGCTGCTTCTGTTGGGGAAAATCAGAGCTAAGCTTATTTAAATTAATATGATGTGAGTCACTGCTGCTTAGGCCAGATTTTGTTCATTTGAAGATCAATTTATTATCAGATATATATTAGAGAGATCTGGATGTTAGAAGGAGAAAGAGCTCAAAGCTTTACTTAGAAAAAATCCCCAACTCTTTCTCCTCCTAATACAAGAATAGACAACAAATACCTTCATTGAGGTGACAATACACAGATTTCATTATACTTGATAATAACTGCCCACAAGATATTCTTGAGTGACATCAAGACAAGCATTCTCCTTGAACGTAATGTGCATAAAATTTAGCTTGAGATGTGCTGATTTAGTAAGTCTCTTAATAGCCACTGCTGTCAAGAATGTACATGTTTCTTCAATTCCTCAAATATTTTCACCTACCTTGCTGCAATTCTTCCAAGTTCCAACAAACAAAGGCACACTTCTCTTGGCTGCTTGTGGAGAACTGGAAAAGCAAAATGAAGATGGAAAATATTTTAAAATAAAAGCTATTTTAAAGATCTCAGTGTTCTGGTGAAAAACCCAGCAAAATATATAAGCAAAATCCAAAATCAGTAAATCCGAAAAGGTCTGTGACTGTTTGCATAATCAACTCCTCAAATGTCCAAAAAGAAGAAGGGAAAAAAGAAAAAAGGAATGAGTACAAATACTTCACTACATGTTGTAGATGAAGTTTTAAATTTTAGAAATTTCTGTGCTAATTGAAAGGTTTTTGCCTTTTAGTTCAGATTGGAATGACACAAAAGATAATTGTTTCAATATTTGTATAAACCAGAAAAAAGGAACAGTGACAATTTATTTGTTGTTAATGAATTAAGGTCAAGACATGCTGTAAAAAGAATTTTTGTTATCTAAAGACTCATCTAACTCAAATGTATGAAGAAAAAAATATCATACCTAAAAAAGACATTTCAATGCCTAGTTAAATCTCTGACAGTCATTACTTTTTCCTATATGGCATGTATAGACCCAAAATGGGAACTCACAGACTTACATATCTCAAACAACTAATACCCCAGGGGGCAGACCTTCAACTTCTGCAATTTGAACTTCCAGCTCCACTGACCCCAGTAAATGTATGGTAAGTTGGAAGGGTTGAATGCTCATCCCTTCCTATATCTTTTACTAGTGTGTATGTAGCACTTGGAGATGTATGCATTCTCCTTTCCTAATCTCATTCAAATGTATTTCCAGAAGTGAAACTGCAGAACATGAAAAGTAAAGTGGCACTGCAGTAGGAAAAGTACTTTTATCCTTCAGCCATCCATTATTAAGAAGAAAAAAGATGCAGACTTGAACAATCAGCTATTCTCAATATTTTTCCTTGCCACAATACAGTAATTTTATGAAACATTTACCTTTAATAGTAATGAGTATTTTTTTAAGTGTTCCATTCATGACCCTAGAAATGTATTCTCCTCCTTTGGTTTCAAACCAATTGAGACTGCCCCAAAACGAAAAATTTAAGAAATAAGGCATCCCTCCAAATATAAATAGAATAAACTGGTTTTGGAATAGTCAAAGGCAGCCCAATATTTCTGAATTGCAATTCACACGTATGCACATCTAAATGACTTAGGAAGGCAGGAGAAAGAGAGGTTCAATACTATTGGCCAAAAGACCTATAAATAGAAGAAGATTTGATTAAGAGAGGTAAAATGTTTTTCTGTCAATGCTTAAAGCTTTACCTAAATAAAATTCAAAGTCCTCTAGCAAATCTGACTCAACACGATCTAGACATATTTCATGCATTTCACACTGAACAATGTGACACAGTGAAGTCATTGTTAGAGGATGAAGTGCTGTGCAGGCAATAACCAACCACAAACATCTGGTCATCTGATAAGATGGTGACATAGTGCTTCTAACAAGAAAATGTTAGCATTCCTGAGGACTATACCAGCATATGTACTGGGGAACTTGAGAAACAAAACAAATGATATTTTGTACACTGCAATGCCCACTGGAAAAGATTCAGATTCTCAAATGTGACACTTCCCTTTTTTTGTTTGTTTTTTTCCAAAAGCATAGCTGTTTAATGGTCTTCCACCTCAAGTCAGGAGTAACAGCAAAGCCAGACACAAGACTGCACTTCCATACCTGTCTTGGTTCCAAACTTTCAGTATAACCTTGAGCGAACAAGTAAGACCATTGCCTTTTGCAACAAGTAGCACTTGGGAGTGCTTTGATTTCTGAACACTTGAGATAATTTTGTCTGGTGCTATACCAAAATAATTGAAAAAAAAAGATATTTATGGACATTTCCAAAAGGCTGTCACTTATGTGTTTTGAAAAAAATCAACCCTTATACTTGTTTCCATCTAGAGAATAGAAAGCAAAACATTTCTTACACTTCCCTTCTTTTGGTTTTAGATACAGAATTTGAGATACTCAAAATTTTCAAAGCACTTCAAGACATCTGATGAAACACATGGCAAAAACTATTTTGGTCATGCTACACAGTGTTGAAATCTTTTCTTTCTTTATTTAAAATAAGTATGCCACTAAAAAATTAAATATGTAGAAGTTGTCATAATTCACATTTCAATTCTCACTGTACTGTAAATTCTCATTGAAATTTTGAGCGGACTACAGTTCACATTTAACTACTCTACATACACATACACAGTTTTATAAACATGTAATTCTAGATATATATGGTAATAAATTAAATATTTCAAGGACTACGGGCAATTCATTCTGAAGTGACTGGTTCCAAGCTCAGGTTGAAATGTAACCTGTGTAACCATAGTGTTCTGTTGTACCTGTGAGAACTACATCTGAATTACTGATGATAGCTTATATTAACAGTTGCATTTCAGTAATAGGCACCACCTCAGCTTTTTGACCTGATCAGTTACTAAACCCCAGATATCCTATATATGTAATTGTAGTAATTATATACACTTAAAAAAAGAAAGTCCTGAAATGGTTTTGAGAAACCATCTTCATTCTATATGGCCAGATACACAATTCACTACACACCATTGAAAGTCTACAGTCAGCAATTCATTTCCACAACAGTACTGCTGTATGCTGTGAAAAATTCAAAGGAAGAGCAAAAGCAAATATTTCTTTAACACTTCCACGAGGTAAGTCATATTATTATCCCCATCAGTACTATCACTTAAGCAGTTTCACAACAATTCAAACACCATAGATCTACAGATAGTAAAGAAGTAATCTAGAATTACTAAAGAGATCATCTATTAATTATTAATAATTTACTGGAATTCATTAATTTGAGCTGCTAACTCAGTAGTAGCAATACAGTATCCAGGATGCTTCTATAGTCCTCAAAACAAGAAATAGTCAACAACAGTATGAGTTATTTAGTAAAATGTTGTGAAACATGGGACAAAGCCTTATTTTGATGCAACTACAAATAAAAATTGACACGTTATTACAAGCTGTAAGTGTGTCACTGTGAAAGAACACTCAAAATGCTTCCCTCTTGTAATAGAAAAATAGAGTATTCCTTTAACAAAAATCATTTGCCCCACGCACAGAATATTTTTCAGCAATCAATATTAGAGTTTTTTTCATAAAAACTTTAAAAACCAACTTTAGAACAGAGATCAGAGGTGTTTATGTTTAAAACAATTTCCACTAAAACACTAGGTGCCTTTGTTTAGGGAATCTGTTCACTGAACTCTATAATCAATAAGTTGCATCAAAAGAAGTCCATGTCACATATACAAGCACAAAACATTTATACAACAGTATCATCCAACAATTTCCAGAACAAACAACACACATCAGCATGCTGGCACACTTGGTAGCAAACCCTTTTCTTGCTGGGTCGAGTCTTTATAGAAGAGATGCAGAATATTCATTGGTTCCGACTCCTATAATCATCCAACAACACTATGTTACCAACAAAGACTTTATAACTTAAACTTTAAGGTCACTTCAGTAAAGCAATCATAGAAAAATATAACTTTTCTTACTATTTGGCCAAGAATAGTTTTGTTTGAGTATTTACACACTCCAGGCTTTAGCATCATAATTACAATAATCCATGAAGAATGCTTCCACAAATTGAATTACTGTAGCTGTGTGGATCTGCCACCCTAAAACCTTCAAAGGGGAACTTAGAAAATATACATATCATGGGAACAGAGGAGTTACAGATAGTGTGTCTTTTCTTAGAATGCAAACAGGTGGTGCATCGTGTTCTGAGTCCTAGATATGGAACAAGTTCTGACATCTGACACATCTAAAACCCCATTCCAAGACAGTGTATCTCAAGATTCATCCAGAAGATGAAAATTTGGCCATTGAATCATAGTTTTTGGTATCAACTGAGTCCCTTAATTTTAAAATACACTAGCTAACAAAATAATTATGAAGAGCATGCTAAATTGTTCAATGAGTGTTGGGAGCATGTAGTGTCTCCTGTTTTGCAGTATTCAAGATTATCTCTTACATACAGATGCTAATGTCTTCCTGCAGCTCATGTAACAGACACAGCATCTACCTTTTCCCTGCAAAAGTGACTCTTGCTCTTGTGACTTTCCTGCCATGTCTCTGCATTAAGTTCAAAGGGCAAAATACACATAGATTGTTATCAGTCACCTCTGGTTGTATTCTGAATCTTTACAGAAAACTATGTTTCCCATTTATTTGTATTTTAAACTATGTTAAAGCATCATAACGTCCAGAAAGACAAAATACATCAAATTATAGACTTTGTTTAGAATTGTTAGAATTGTTTTGAAATGTTTGAGCTCTCTACTCATCTCTTTCAAGGATCTTTAAAGTAGCTCTACTAATTAGAAGGCATAATCAGATCTACCAACATACAAAACACTATTTTTTTTATTTCCTTCTATTTATTTTGAGGAAAGACTGGTCCTGTTTCCTTGTTTAGTTCAGATGAATAACCCAAATTCAACAAAGCATTTGAAATCAACTTCAAATAAAAATTAGTAAATCAGTCCACAAGTGATGGACAAGCACATAAAGTGACAGGAGTAGTTCTACACACCTGCTCATCTGGGTCAGCCCTAGAACTAGGTCTTTAGGAACACTCAATATTCCCATTAACATCACTGGCCTGCAGGCTTCTCAGGCACAGTCTGTCCCTCTCTGCTATAGTGGCAGCTTAAACAGTTCCACTCCAGCAAGGAACACTCTCATATAACTTCAACCTGAGTGCTAAATAGTGGAAGTGTTGGATGCATTGATGTGCAGTTGTACTATTTCAAAGACCTCAGAACTCAGCAGGATGAGAACATATTTTTAAGCAATATGAAATAACAGCAATTAATAACATTTTAGCTAGTATAGAGCTAATTTTTATGATCTCTGACTAGACTTGGAATGTTTTTTTTCCAATCAGTAGCATCATCAATCCATTATTTGAATGTTTCAGCACAAGATAAGTTCAAAGTTACTCTTACAATGTCAGATCACAAATTTGCCAGGAAAAGGCCTCAGGAACATTTTATGGGATACATATATGTGTTTATATGCCTTTAATTAAACAATAAAGTATTTACACAATGTAAGGCGGGCATAATAAAGAAAGAGGATAAAACCCAAGTCAATTATGAACACTGACACAATAAGATTCCTCCATATAGGCAGAAAACAGAAGAGACAAATGAAGAAAACCAATGCTTCAGAAGTAGTTATGCTATGAGAATAAGACTATTAAAGGAGGCAAATAGATCAGTTGCAACACAGGTAAGAACTTCAGCTTGGCAGTCAGAGACCTTTTTGAGCAACAGAACAAAGACGCCTCTTGGCTCAGTAAAAAACATTTGTTTTCCATCGAAATTGAGTTATCGTTGCAACTGCTTTACACTTTTATCTGAGTTCAGAAAACAAACACACACTTGATTCTCTTCATTTCATGATATTTGTCTGAGAAACTCTTCAGGTAACTTACATTCATAAGTTTTCCTTTGAAGAGACAAGAGTTAACCGAAGGAAGAACATGTAGTATTAGAACGGTGATTTCCTAAGCACTGTAATTTTTCTAACTGAACACTCTGAAGCACTACTGTTAGATAATTAGTGTTGGGTAATTTTTGTCCAGAGCTGCACCAGGGAATCAGCTGGAAAAGAAAATGTCACTACAGGATGCAGAGAAAAAAAATCACATTTTCTTTCCTGCCATGCAACTCGTTGAATCTGCAGGAATAGCTCAATGTCTGCAGCCAAACTGAGCATGCACGAAACAGAAAAGCACCATCTTGAACATCCAACTAAGGAACAACATTGCACAATCAAAAAAGTTTGAAAAATCATCTTTATGTAAAAGAAAAAAAAGTGATATGTGCTTCATTTGTGCATGCTTCAGATAAAGGGCAGAATTAACACAGAATTAACAGGTCAGATTTGGAGTCAGGATCTACTAAGAGAGCTAGCTGTTCAAGGCTAACCACAAAAGTTATTTAAACTTACCAGCTATTACACAAATACATACCCAAACCTTCTGATTCAAACAGGCAAGTATCATCCACCCCAACATCTCTGCACCAGGATAAGAAATTTGCCGTGTTGTCTCGTGCAAAAAAAGACCCAGAAGGAGCACTGGCTTTGCATGGAATCTTCCGTACTGGTAAGGTCTGAAACACAGAAGTTCTCTATTTAGATAAATAGCACATGCTAGCATAATACTTCAGTATTATGAAATCAGTATGTAGGTTTTGCACAGATAAGTGACTGCCACACCATATTTTCTTGTCCACTGAAGAATTCCAAGCAAAGAAGAATGAAAAGTTAATTTAACAGCATGAGGTGGTCAACCACAAAACCTTTTCAAAAGCATCATGATAGGTTATGTGATGTGAAGTGCACAGCTGAATCAGTACTACCAATTTGTTAGGAATATTAGCAACTACAGTTTGGGGATTTAAAGCCTGGTAGAGTTCACTAAATTAAAATTCAGTGCCCTGGTTTGTGAAGTAGATAAATTCCTAGACCAACACCCCTTCCACATCACACTAATTTCTTCAAAGAAACCATGAGCATGGGTAACATGAGGCAAATTCTCATTATTCTTTACAAACTGCTTCTTACGTTGAATTTCCCCTTGTGACTTACAGTCTTTAGGAAGAATTAACGCAATGCATATCCATCTCTGACCACCTCTACGTCCTTTCTCAGGAGATCTTAATTGGACAAGTTTAATAGTCCTAAAAGAGCACCTGCTTCTCTTAAAAGGAGTTACACATAATTCTCTGGCAGCCTGCTAGAGGAAGGTCAACTAGTCCAGTCTGCATTAGGAGAAAAGCTGTCAAAACAAGTCTTTTGTTTCATGACTGCCTACTAAAATCTTACTTACAAAATCTTGCATAACACTAAGTTCCTTCTTCTAAGTAATTTCCACAGCAAAGGTTTAACCTGATCCTGCTTCCTTTGGTGTGGAAGAGGAACAAGCAGTATGGGCAGGGGTACTTAACTGGAAAACAATAGCACGAAGCAAGATGGGAAATTGGCAGGGACTTGGGCTGCTCCACGAGAGAAGAGAAGCCAGGAGTCAACCCACGGCACTCAGGTAAGGTAGTGCTGGTGACATAAGAGATTTAGCCAACTGTTTGTGACAAGATCAGGTCTAGTGTTTGTTATAGGATCATAGAATGGTAGGGGTTAGAAGGGACCTTTAGAGATCATCTAGTCCAATCCCCCTGTAGAAGCAGGGTCACCTAGATCAGGTCACATAGGAACATGTCCAGGCAGCTCTTGAAGACCTCCAGGGAAGTAGACTCCACAACCCCTCTGGGCAGCCTGTGCCACTGCTCCCTCACCTCACACTGAAATATTTTTTTTTATATTTAAGTGGAACTTTTTGTGTTCCAGCTTCATCCTATTACCCCTTCTCCTGTTGCTAGCTACAATAGTCCAGGGAGACAAGTCAGAAACAGCAGAAGACAAGGCTCGATGCAAAGCTACACAGGAGCTGAGGCTCCATCCATGTAGCCCAGCCAGGATGATGCAAGGCTGGAGGTGGTCTGTCTAAAAATGTAGCCACAGCAAGAAGTAGAACTGGGCAGAGAGCGCAGGTTGGGGTTCCAGGCAAGGCTGGTCATGATTATTAAGTTATTTTTGTTCCCTCAGGTCTTGACAGCAATTATTCCATGGTTTTTAGTGTTTCAGTGGAATCAGTTCCTTCAGAAACACACAGCTTGTTTATAATCAACACTTGTCACTAGATTCAAAAAGGTCCCATTTCATAGCACTGTGTATTAGTCTCAATAACATAAATATCTACTGTACATGCAATATATTCAATCATATTCTCAGAGAACCAGACTGCCAGCAGCTATATATTAGTTTAGTACTTTTAAAATCAAAATTAATTTCATTATTTTCCCATAGTACCTTTGCTTGGACTAGAGGATCTGAAGCCATACGTGGATGTTGGACTGAGTTAACAAGTCCACATAAGGAGAACAAACAAATTATATCTGACAAAACTACAGTCATTGGAATTTTGAATTATTATGTCAAATTTAGAGCACAAATCCTGGATTAACTTAGAAGGGATAAGCAGCACTATGACAGGAACATGACATGAAGCCAGCTCCAGTATTCCTGGCACTTGCAGGGTTGTGCATAAGCTACTTCAGAGAGCACAGAAAGGAGATAAAGCTGCATTTACTGAAAGTATACCTGCAGTGTCAAATCATGTTACCTCCCAGTTCACTTCAATTCTCAACCCTGGATTTTCCATAGTGTCTATAAATTAGTTACTTTGCTCTCAAGCACTCCTTAGCAAAAAAACAGCAAGTCTTCTCCAAGACAAAAACTTTATAACCCCAGGAACAGCTTGGAAGAGCATTACAAGTGAAATCATAGCAAGTTTCTTTCCTTGCACTCAATTCTCCAACTACAGCCCAGATGATACTGTGCCTTTGAACTACTTAGCCCTGTCACATCCCCAATAATCAGACAATATTCTCTCATGTCACACTCTTCTGAAGGTCTGTGATAAAAACCTCATATTATTGCAGGAAATCAGAACTAGGGGGAAAAAATTACAAAAAAAAGAGAAATATTGTGTTATATGGTTGGTGTTTGCCATCTGGCAATCAGAGGAGACTTGGGCCTATTGCAGGCACAACCCACCTGCTCGACTCAGCCCTGAGATCACAGCACATGAGCAAGTCTGCATCACTGGTCCTGAAGACCAGGAGCTTCTCCTTGGCATATGTGCTCTCAGCAGTACAAAAGCAGCTAGAAGTGAGGAGATAGCCAGGAGAACCTGAGCTGCCTCTCTTTTAAGGAACTAACGGAAAGGCATTACAATGCTTGGCAGGAATGCAGAAAACTTCAGTTTTCCCTTGGGTTACTGCCACTCCCCAGTACTAACAATGCATGAATAAACCTGGTTCTAAATATTTTATGTCTTCAGATTTAGGTAGATCATCATGACTGAATATAGAAATGCTTTCAAGAAAAGCAATTCTGAACAGATGGTTTGTGTGTCAGAAATCTATGCAGTTAGAGTCAGCAAATAAACCACCTAAACTTCTTGTATGTAATGGACAACCCATAAGTTATGCTTCTATACTTTGACAACTAAGACAGACATTAAAACACATCAGTCAACCTAACTTCACTGTGAAGCTTAGACAGTCATGGAGCTTGCAACATTTCTTTTGCAGTTATAAAGATCACAGTGCCTTTTATAAGTACATTTTGGTAGTAACAGCTACTGACAGCAAGTATAAGTGCCCAGGTACAGAACTATCACACTTAAGTAATCCAATTTGTGATATTCTCAAATGTGACGAAAAAATGGCTGACTAAAGGATGCCCTAAACAACTCAGAAGTGTCAAACATCCAAATGTAAAAATCAAGGCATGTCCTAGAATACAAAGGGGAAAAAAAATACATTACTGTAAGGAAAAACAAAAGCTTTAAATCATGTTATGGAAAAAGTGGTACCCAGATAAATATCCCTGGCATCACATGAACTCACTAAAATGTAGCATTCTATATTTCATCTCATTTCCCCCACAATATTAGGGTCTTGCTGAAGAGCCAAAACCCCCTCCTCTCCATTCAACAAGAGCAGAATCAGGTTTATCACAGAAATCATGGGGAAATACTCATACGTTCTTATCACCTAATAAATTTCTCTACCACCTTTTAAATAGAAGTCTACTTTTTTAATATTTCCAAAACTATCACTGTAATTTTCAACTTATAACACATGAAAGCTCTTATTTAAGAAAGGTTTCATGCACAAATATTTTTTACTGATTTATATAAATGGCCTATCTCAAAAGTGCTTTCCAACAGATCATTCTGAAGTAATTAGGTTTCCATATGGCCAAAGTGACTTTTGTTGACATAGTATAGTATAACCGCAGTTGCTTTGAAACAGCAGTGGCCACAATTACTCCTATCAAATATCATGAAAACAATTCCCCAGTTACACTCCTTTTACAATCTTGTCTTGTTGATGTGCGTGCATGTGGTTTAACACAGGATGTGAAAGTGTGAGTGAAACATATGATGCAATCCTGGAAAAATGCTGTCAGGTTCACTTCTAAATCCAAAAGGGACTCTCTTACACCAATGCTCTGAAGTCACATGGAAAAATATGAAGGTTTTTGGTACTGTTTTTCCAAAGTGAAGGGCCACAAATATATGTTAACACTCCTTTTTTTTTTTTACAGCAGTCTTGAGACATATTTTGAAGATTCCTAATCATACTTCCTTCTTTGAATAGTTAGTTTCACAACTTTCTGAACTGTCGCTCACACTTGAATAAAAAGATTAGCAATTTTGTTTGTTACGGAAGAGGGCTCCAGTCAGCTAGGAACTCACAGGAAAGATTTGGTTTTATCACCTGATGACCTACATTAACCAAAATGGGGAGGACAGAGTGAGGAAGAAAAACAAACCAAACTCAATCAAAAAACCAAATCACACTACAGTGACTTGAGTGACTGCAGCAATGTCTCTCATGTGGCTACTTAGTGTTACATGAGCATAAATTCATATTGAAATGTGAGATTTGAGCTAGACAGAACATGTATATGTTTCAGAACTTTTTACAATTTCGCCTTTAACTTTGCTACTAGTCACAGAGCTAATATTTTCCTTCCCAAATTCTTCCCTCATTTTGCTCAGGTATTCTTAGAAAAAGCCCTCTTTACCCTTATAAAACTGAATTAGCTCATTAGGGTAGAGAATACAGAAGAGGGGTTCTGTCACAGTCTTCTCTATAAATAGGATTTTTCTCCTTGTCTTTTATTAACTTATTAAACATAAGTGAACTGAAGCTCAGTTTTTTTATGGAGCTGTTACAGTTCACCTCATCATAGAGTGACAATACCCCGGTCAACCATCACTTATTCAGTTTCTATTCTTAATTATTCAAGAACTCCAACCTAAAATGTTTCAGATCCTATTTATAAATCATAGAATTGATGTCCCAGAAACATTTTTTAGCAAAGGAAAATTAAGTTCACCTTAGATTGCTTTGCAGTGCCAAAATTAAAGTTTAGTGAATAGCCATAAAGTACAAGTATGAACTAGGCATTAAATAAATGAAACTATAATACCTGTAAGGTAAATTAACCACTCCTTGGCAAGATGGGCCAGGAAGGTTTTTCTCCCTACCCCATTTACTATGGAACAGGACAGTTTCCAAAGATAATAACCAGACCAACAATCAAAAGCATGTGCTAAATGCATAGTCCAAATGGATAAAAAGAACTCTGAATATGGAAATATATGCACAGGAATTAAAATGAAGCTTTTCACACTGCAAAAAAATAAAACCTAAGAAAAAAATATAATCCCTCCTGGCCCTCTGAAAGCCACAATAAAAGTTAAAATCCAGGAAAATTTAAAAATTCAACATGGAAATTTTGAAGGCTTAGGAGACATCAATAAAAATCGCCAAACTTTTCTACAGACATGGAACCAGAAACAGCTTCCAGATTAATGAAAAATGACATTGCACTTAGAACTAAGAAAGCACCCCTAAGCGGTTCACTTGACAACTGGTGAAACATCCTTCAGTGAAATATAGTTTTTGCACTGTCACATTAAGCACTGTAGAGAGATGTCATTCTAATGGAATAGCAGGTTGAGTTTCAAGTTGAAAGTTCATGTGTTGACCAGATTTTTACTCTACGCAATCACTGCAGAGATCATCAAAAGCCAAAAATCACTCATTATCAGCTTCCTAGATTCTAAGAAAGCATTTGTGATCACTTTGGAATACCCAACAGATTTATGATGTGCCAATAAAAACAATTAACATCATCAAGGCTTTATATCAACATACAGATTACAATGTTAAAATAAATATAGAACTAAGTAAATGGCTTAGCCATGCTATTAGTGTCAAAGTAGAACATACTGTCCCACTTCTTCCACATAGCATTAGTTTTAGCTTCTTAAAAATAAGGATAGATGGAGAACAAG
The DNA here is from genome assembly GCF_028858725.1 of Colius striatus. Classification (NCBI taxonomy): domain Eukaryota; kingdom Metazoa; phylum Chordata; class Aves; order Coliiformes; family Coliidae; genus Colius; species Colius striatus. Next base: position 4,899,051 of record NC_084765.1, on the reverse strand, counting down.
CTTAATTTTACAAAAATACATTTTTAAAAGTTCAGATTTTGTGGCTGCATCCTTCTAAGCACTCTGTCCAAGACACAACTTACTGGCCACACAGGAAAAGATTAAAACACTGGTTATCATTCAAAAAAACACCGAGTTAATGGTTACAAAAAACTAATTTAACTGCAAGTCCTGTTTCTAGCAGTGTGGAGAAAGCTAAGGGATAGAAGAGAGGGTTCAATTCACATAGAATGTATCAGACAATTAGGATACTTGAAGTAAATAATGTCTAAAATAGGCAAGGGAGATGTTTCATTCTCCAGCTTAAGCACAATTGATTGTTTGAGTTATAACTAATTTGAATGTAGTCAAGGGAAACATCCATTTCAAGGTATGGAGGCAAAACATTGATCAGAATATCTGCCAGAATCAGAAGGCCACCTACAAGATTGCCATGGGGCAGCTGAATAACATGGAGACTAACAACCAGGAACATTGCATTGGAGAGCAGGTATGCGACAACTAACATAAACTGGCAACAAAGAGCCCATTTAAACAGATGTCAGACCCTGTTCTTGCCCACTCAATTTGTGTAATCGAGGATGGGATTAAGTGACTATAATCCAAACTTTTCGGGAGGTCTATAAATTGACTTTAAAACTTCTAACTCTAAACCATATCTATGGCTACTGACAAGCTCACTTTCACTAACAGCCTTTCAAAGATCTTGTAGAAGGAATTTAAAACTCAAATTTACAAAAGTGCTAACTAAAATACTTACCTACAATCTGAAACTTCTAGTAGGCCAAATGCAAAAATAAAACGTGGTTTGTTTTTCTAATGCTCTAATAGCATTAAACAGTGAGACTACAATTAAATAGGATTAAAGAAAGGGACTGCAATCAAAAGAAAATAAGTTTGTTAAAATATTATGAACAGAGAAACTAAGACGGAGACACTAAGATAAGTCATGACAAGAATTCCTTGCAGTGTTCCTGAAAACAAACACAAGGGGCAAAGACTAGGATTGAGTAGTTCATTAACATTCACTAAATGCTCCATACTTTGTCCTTAAACCTCTGTTTTCCACAGTTTACATTTAGATAGGGATTTTTAAAATTGTCATTCCATAACAAGTTTCTTAGTATCTGATTAGAATAGAAAGGGGCAATTTTCACATTTGTTCTTTAAGAGGTCAATTACACCCTATCTTTGATTCATGATCATGAGTTATGCCTCATTATAACCACAGAAGTGAGACCTGATTCAATGTAGTTAGCTGAAGACTCCTAGTTTCTAAATTTCCCTTGTTTGCAATGGAATTTAATGAGGGGGAAAAAAAAAAAAAAACAGGAAAATTGCATTTGAGCAAGTTGTTTGTGGCTATTTCATTGTCACAAGACATGACCTGTGGATCAACCTGGCAACTACATGCCTAAGTAGCAATTTTTCTATGAGATAATCTGGTAAAATCTGAATGGATTTACATAAGACACATTTCAAAACCTCTCAACCCAAAATCATGTCTTATCAAACATCACATTCTTGAAAGGGATATAACTCTCTTCTGTTCAATATGAAAAGCATTAAATTTTGGCAAGAACAACTTCCTTTAGTCTCAAAACTTTCAAAATAACTTTTTCTCCTCAGTCATTCCAGAAGAACCCAAACTAAGGGCAATGCTTAGAAAATTTCAGTCTGAATACCTGAAGCCCGTCACAACTCATCATAGGTTCTAAAATTCCATATGGAAAGATCTTTCCATATTTTCTTTTACAGTGTCATGTAATACAGTTCAAATAACCAACATATTTCTTTGATCTATGGAATTATAGTGGATAATCTTTAACTGGCAGTCAGAATAACAAATGTAAGAAGCCATTCAAATTCCTCAATGTAATACTTACAACGCTGGGTATCTGCTATATTACACTTATGCCTCTTCCTTTTCCTCCTGTTTTCCCTCTCATTGATCAATCTTATGTTTTCTCGAAGTACAAGGCAGGGTATGAGGTTCCCAGCCCTTTCTGTAAAATTAGTTCCAAATGGTGCTTCACCTAATGCAAACCAAGTGTCAAAGTAGACTGTAATACACATCTACACCATCTAAAAGAAGATTTTTTTTTTTCAGATGCTATATTTGTTTGCTTTTTGCTTTTCTATATGTTTAACAAAGATAACATTCTCATGCAGATGCCAAAAGCATTCAGAAAGAATTTCACCTGTAGCTCACCACTAAGTCAGATTATCCAAAGCCCTGCATGCTCATTTTTAAGTAAAACTGCATCTTTGCCTTTAGGATAAAGAATCTGATTTTCTGTGAGTTTTCCAATTAGAAACCACAAGGCAACTGATAGAGCTCAGGGAATTCTAAGCTTGCCTAGAATTTTCAAATGTCTGTGATTTGAAAAACATGTTGGAACGCTAATCTATACAGCCAAATTTCCAAACCAGCCTTAAATCACCCTCTAAAGTCGCAACCAAAACTTTACTGTATATGTGAAGCATTTGGGGCCAATTTACATATGGGAATGGGAAGCCAAATGGGAATACATGTTCCTTTAAGTAAACAAATTAGACATCATTATGATATCTATAAACTGGCGTCTGTGCCTCAAAGTGACTTCTGTTTTCTTCTTCTTCATTGCAGTCACCACTTTTAGCTGTATATTCACTGTTCCCATTGTTTCAGAAATTTTGGCTCATTATTCAAAGTTCAAGACGCCGTATTGGTATATGGACCAAATTCTATATTTCTTGCTTATTCATTACTCCCCAAAACCTACTAACACTAAATTTGACCTAAAAATTGCACAATTAAGATGAAGATAGTTGGTCTAAATTGTGTTTTCTCAAGCTTTTAAAAATATATACTAATTTCCATTCAAGTCCCTAATACATTTCTGTTCCAGGCTATTTCTAATAGTCTAAATAAAAAAGCCCCATAGGAAGATCTCTTAAAGATTTTCACAGATTGCTTTAAAGACTTAACAAAGTAAGAGGAATGTTCTAATATATTTCACATAAGTCGTAAAAATCCAGCAAATCTAAAAGTGGCTGTTTATATATTTCTCTCAGAAAATATCCCTTCCCTATTTGCAATCCCTGGACTGCAGCAATGGCAAAAATGTTATGAAAACTTCCAGCTTTAATATAAATTTTATGAAGTGTCCATGGATTAGTATTCCATACAAAACCAATGTTAAATATCTCTGGAATAAAAATTTTGAGATGTCTTCTCGCTAAGTGACATTTTAGAAATTAAAATTTGGTTCTTTTCTTGACCCGATTTGCAGTTTGAACCACTATGATATTTCCCAATGCAGGAGCTAACAGGGAGCTAACTGCTTAAATCTGTGCTGTTTTTCCACAACAATTTCTTTGAGATGAAAATTCTGATTTGATATCCACTGTCAAACAGAAGCAGAAGGAGGGGTATGCAGGAGAATCTCTACCTTGAGCTTACCGATGAGAGCAAGGCCAGTTCACAGAGATTCATTGTGCTCCCGTCAAAAAAGGGATTTTGCTTTCCCAAGGACAAGTTAATCAGGAAGAACAATCTGGAGAGATGCATGGCTTAAAATGTACCTAAAAACTTGTAAGAAGTATTCAGTGTATTCACCTGGAAGGTTTCAAGCAGACAACCACACAATATCCTAAATTTGTTCAGAAATCTCCTTTTATAGTTTGATGGGAAACAGAACTCTAACCTACCAGGCCATCCTCCTGCAAGCAGAGAAGCTTTAGTTATACAAATTATTTGCTGAGGCATATATGGTTTGTCCATATGACCTGTTACAGGCAAATCTTGGGATAGCTGCAAGAAACCTGGTAGCAATCTAGTTGAACATGAGCTTAGCAGGCTATTGACATGTCTGAGAAAGGTACAAGGAATTTTCTAACAAATAGCTTTACAGTCTTGTGGAAATGAGTCCTTCCAGATGGATTAGCACTTGTGAGTCATTTGACAAGATTACTCTTTGTCTCATACCCACACCAGTCTGCCACTAAAAAGATTAATACAGAAGAAGACAATTCTGTGCTTTTTTTTCCCCTCCCAAGTAACTGAGGGTCATATCTATATTGTATATGATTAGAAATTGGCTCCACAAGTTTTTACTGAAAAACAAAAGGCTCCACAAAGTACAAGCAAGCAGACAAGCAAACTCCTGCCCTAGACCACAAAGAATCTGTTCACACCCTAACCACATTCATGCAATTCTCAACTGCAGAGTCAGATTCACAACTTACAGGGAGCACCTGAACATAGCTCTGCTGAGGACTCTTTACACTGGGCAGACAAGCTCAAGGCACAGAGCCTAGAGAGTACCATATTTGCTGGGAATCCATCCCATCTACAGGATACAGATAACCTTGAGAAACTGAAGCCTACAATACAAATAAAATCACTATGTTGAGTAGATCAGACTTTCAGCTTGGCCATCCAGGGTCTAAGAAGACCAAGATCCATATGCTTCAAAGAAAACAAAAAACAGAAGAGATTGTCCAATGAGAAAAATTATTCTTAGCTCATTCTATTTGAACTTGATTATACCTTCAAGCATATAAATGTATACCCTTTCCAAAATTAAAAAACACTGAAGCAATTCTCTCTATTGTACCCATGAATGGTCTCATGGCAATCATACATATACTATTCTTAATTGAGAAAACTTCAATTAAATAAGTTAAAAAAATATTACTATGTTTCAGAAAGATCAAATGAAGACAAGTTATAAATTTACTAATTTTCCATGCACAGCACTTCAATCATTTGTCAATAGGAAGCTTTGCTTAGGGCAGGATCATTCCTATTTGATGAAGAAAAATAAAGTTATCTGGTTTGGCCTATTTTTTGCACTTTAATATCCTGAATAATTTTAATGCACACTCAATTTTTATCAAGTCCAGTAAGAGTTTTATTATCCTGAATAATTTTGCATTTTCATATCCTGAAAAATTTTAATGCACACCCATTTTTTATCAACTCCAGTAAGAGAAGCTCAAACAGTTTCAGTGTTGACTTTACAAACTTTTTTAACACCCTTAGAAATACTGTGGTCTTTACCTCATTCAGCTTTAGTTAGATCTTAAACCAACTACTGAGTCTTTGAATTATACCAAGCACAGTCTGCCTTATGCCAACAGCTAAGCTTGCTGCTTTAGAAAAACTGTTAAATATTTCCCTAGTTATCTTCCTGGTTTGATGTTTGATATTTGATTAGTTAGGTGAAAATATAGTAACATGACCAATTACAGCTTCTATAATTCATCTGTGGTGTATGGCCTCCTAAAGAAAAGTAACTTTACAGTATCTATACAAGCATCTCACCTTGTCCAAGACTTGAACAGACATTCCTGGATTACTTACAAATGAGGGCTACAGTAGCATATTAATTTGTCATTTAACCTGTGTGATAATATTTCAATATGAAGATACGTAAGAACTTCTAAAACCAAATTTCCTTGTTTCTAAAATGATGCCAGAGGGTCTGTGTTCTTGGTGATGTATGCCTGGAGGATCAGAGACATTTATTACTCCTCATGAACCTCCACAATTATGATAATTTCTCCATTCATGTAATTCCCTTTTTGCAAAGGAATGATAAAACAGAACAAGCATAAACATATATTTTGCTCTTATAAATTGTTAGAGAAATCCCAGAGCTGTTACTCAGTCCAGCACTCATTGGTTTAATAAAATGAGTCAAATCCAAAACCATTGGTCCAGATTTTCTACTTTCAAAGGACTAGGTTCCCTTATATTTGCTTGTGGCGCCACTGCAGAACAGACGCAAAGCTCTTTGAACGAGCAGATTCACAAAGGTCTGTCTCCCGTTTACATTTAAAAAAAGCACGAGTTTCTATGTTTCTTATAAAGGAGCAGAGTCAAATATCAATTTGTTTTCATAACAGGAACCACTTAATACTAACCACAGCTCACTAAATGGCCTCTTCAAAGATCTACTTGGACGGATCTCATGGGATATGATTCTAGAAGACACAAGTGCCAATGAGAGCTGGTCAATCTTCAAGCACCACTTCCTCCAAACCCAGGATCAGTGTGTCCCAATGCGCAAGAAAGGAGGAAAAGGAGGTAGGAGGCCTCCATGGATGAGCAAGGATCTGCTGGGACAACTTAGGCAGAAAGCAGCCATCTATGAGAGGTGGAAACAGGGGCTGGCTTCTTGGGAAGAGCATAGGAACATTGCCAGGGCATGCAGGGGTGCAACTATGAAGGCTAGAGCTCTTCTAGAATTAAATTTAGCCAGGGATGTTAAGGACAGCAATAAGGCATTTTTCAAGTACATCAGCAGCAGGATAGTAGGAGTAATGTGGGCCTGCTGCTAAACGCTGAGGGTGCCCTGGTGTCTGAGGATGCAGAGAAGGACAAAGTACTGAATGCCTTCTTTGCTTCAGTCTTTACGGCCAAGGCTGAGCCTCGGGAAGCCCAGTCCAGCAAGGATAACAGCATGGCCAGGACAGCAGAGGATTTGCCCTGGGTGGAAGAGGAAGAGGTTAAAGAGTTGTTGGCCAAGCTTAAGGCTCATAAGTCAATGGGTCATGATGGGATGCATCCTAGAGTGTTGAGGGAGCTGGCTGATGTGATTGCTAAGCTTCTCTCATCATTTTTGAGCAATCATGGAGGACAGGTGAGGTGCCTGAGGACTGGAGAAAGGCCAATGTCACGCCAGTCTTCAAAAAGGGCAGGAAGGATGACCCAGGAAACTACAGGTCGGTCAGCTTCACCTCCATCCCTGGAAAGGTGATGGAACAACTCATCCTGAATGTTATCACTGAACATATGAAGGATAAGATGGTTATCATGGGGAGTCAACATGTCTTCACCAAGGGGAAATCCTGTTTGACCAACCTGATATCCTTCTATGAGTGCATAACTGCTGGCTAGATGAGGGGAGAGCAGCGGATGTCATCTACCTTGACTTCAGCAAGGCTTTTGACACTCTCTCCCATAACATCCTCATCAGAAAGCTCAAGTAGTGTGGCTTGGATCAGTGGACAGTGAGATGGATCGAGAGCTGGCTGAATGAAAGAGCCCAGAGGGTGGTGACCAATGGCACAGAGTCAAGTTGGAGGCCTGTGGCCACTGGAGTTCCACAGGGATCGGTTCTGGGGCCAGTTTTGTTCAACATTTTCATCAAAGACCTGGATGAGGGGACAGAGTGTACCCTCAGCAAGTTCCCTGATGACACCAAACTGGGAGGACTGGCTGATTCCCCAGAGGCTGTGCTGCCATTCAGCAGGATCTCGACCAGCTTGAGAGTTGGGCAGAGGAACCTCATGAGGTTCAACAAGGACAAGTGCAGAGTCCTGCATCTGGGAAGGAACAACCCCACACACCAGGACAGGCTGGGGGTCGAACTGCTGAAGAGTAGCTCTGCAGAGAGAGACCTGGGAGTCCTGATTGATAATAAGCTAAACATGAGCCAGCAATGTTCCCTCGTGGCCAAGAAGGCCAATGGCATCCTGGGATGCATCAAGAAGAGTGTGGCCAGCAGGTCAAGGGAGGTTCTTCTCCCTCTCTACTCTGCCCTGGTGAGGCTTCATCTGGAGTATTGTGTCCAGTTCTGGGCTCCTCAGCTCAAGAGGGACAGGGAAGTGCTGGAGAGAGCCCAGCACAGGGACACCAAGATGATCAGGGGAATGGAGCATCTTTCATATGAGGAAAGGCTGCAGGAACTGGGGCTGTTTAGTCTGGAGAAGAGGAGACTGAGGGGTGATCTTATTAACATTTATAAATATCTAAAGGGTGGGTGTCAGGAGGTTGGGACATCCCTTTTTTCTATAGTAGCTAGCAACAGGACAAGGGGTAATGGGATGAAGCTGGAACATAAAAAGTTCCACTTAAACATAAGAAACAACTATTTCCCTGTGAAGGTGAGGGAGCCCTGGCACAGGCTGCCCAGAGGGGTTGTGGAGTCTCCTTCCTTGGAAGTCTTCAAGACCCGCCTGGATATGTTCCTATGTGACCTTATCTAAGTGACCCTGCTTCTGCAGGGGGGTTGGACTAGATGATCTCTAAAGGCCTCTTCCAACCCTTACCATTCTATGATTCTATGAAATAGGGCAGCAATAAGTGCTCAATGTACCTTACAATATTCACAAATCAAGCAACCATCACACAGTGAACTGTATTCTCAAGTTACAGATGTGGAAAATGAAAGCACAAAGACGTAGTCTCCCAAAAGTAAACACTAAACTTAAAAGATGAGATGGGAAATTAACTTGGCCTCCAGTTTATAGTCTCATTCTTTTCCCATCAGACTCCTCTTTCATTATTGACAGAATTCAAGTCAATTCTCTGGCATTTCAAGTCCTTTACTTTACAAGATTCTGCCTCTACTGCCACAGATGTACAAAATTCTCTTTAGAAACGTGAAGATCTTGACATATAAAACAAACTATGAGTTTTCAGTTGTGGAACTGCTAAATTGTTTCACCTCTGATATCCAACTTCAGTATTAGAACTTAATTAAGGGCAAGAAACTTGCATCCCAAATAGTGGTTTAGATCTTTAGATCTTTAGATCTCACCCAGAGAAAAAGGATGATTCAGCTTCAACCTGTTTTCATTCGTTTGCCCTGAATACATTGTTTTCAGTGGCATATTCACAAATATACAGGCAGCTTCAAGGATGGTGGGCAGATTACTATGCCCTGCCTATTAAAATGGTGATAACTATTAACACAAGTTATGTTTATTTTAAAATCTTAAGCCCAAGCAAATGTGGATTCTGTGCTTACTGCACATGCCTTGATGATCTGAATTTGTTTGCACAGCTGTGAAATTCTGAAATTAACTATCTGTCAGGAAAAGTAAAATACTGCCAGGAGAGAATGGAGAAGAAATCCAGGCCAATGGGAGAAAATGACAAAACGTCATCCTGTGACATGAATCACTTTTACAGAATAACTCCTGATATAAGAATTCTGTAGTATCCAGACAGTACATCATTAGCAGCAGCAGCACAAGTAACCAACAACTCAACTGCTATACGAATCTTGAGCTATACAAATCAGTCATCTCCTTGTCATTTTATACTTGCACGTGATTAGCTTCATTTACAACTGCAAAAAAGGGGGAGGGAAAACGACTTCTTGAAAAATGTAACAGCCACATCAGTTTAATGTTGCTCTCCCTGTTTAAAATTTTAATTTTTATATAAAATTCAACCTTTTGTCTGTCTGAAGCAAATGATGAGATACAATATCAGTGTTTTCAGAACTGTCAGGTTTTGAAGCATGCTTTAGAAAGCTAACAATGAACATGGTCTTCTAGGATTTGCAAAAGAACCTTGTAGACAACATCCTTTGCAATAATTAACTGCTGAATTCTTCGTCTTTAGAAACAGAAATGCTTTGAATAGAATCATAGAATAGTAGGGTTGGAAGGGACCTTTAGAGATCATCTAGTCCAATCCCCTGAAGAAGCAGATCCACCTAGATCAGGTTGCATAGGAATGTGTCCAGATGGGTCTTTAAGACCTCCAAGGAAGGAGACTCCACATGGTCCCTAGGCAGCCTGTGCCACTGCTCCGTCACACTCACAGCACAGTGGTTTTTTCTTATGTTTAAGTGGAACTTTTTATGTTCCAGCTTCATCCTAATAACTTATTACTGAATGATTAGCAAAGCAAACACCAGAAAGTTAGAGTTAAGACTTGTGGAGGACACATTCAGAGGATTTATTATGATATCCAAAAAGTGCCTATTATGGCATTAAGCTCAGAAGGGCAATGAGCAGAGACTGTGTAAATGGCATCAGAGGCTACCAAGAGGCTAGCCAAGAGGCTACCATCAGAGCCCCCATGCTACCTCATTCAACACTGAAGAATCCTAACCTACTCAGTCATTCACAAAAAGCTAGTCCATTGATCTCCTATGCTCACAAACGTACTCCTTCAGTGCCCTCCTCTGACTCTTAAGGAACACTTTTTTGCATTACACACTTCTTAATATCCTTTTTGTTTTCTTAAAGCTGTATTCCCAGGTCCTAACAGCAGTAGTTTCCTAACTCTCTCTTCATACAACAACAAGGAAGGAAGTGTTTATATCAGTATCACCATCTTCTGTCCAGACTTAGAAGACATCATTTTGGGAGGCACAACTTTGGTTTATGCTTTCTTCATTCATTCTGCTCTCAAAAGACTGATGCTGACCTAAGGGGTCCCTAAAAGTTTAAGAATGTTTAGTCCTCCTAAAGAAGAAAGAGAATGATATAGTTCTGTTTTGAAACAAACTGCAAAACTGACAGTGACTAGAAACACAATGCACAAGCAGTTAATCCAGAAGCAAAGAGATTTAACCTCTGCCATTCTGTAGAGTATTGCATTATGAACATAAGAAATTATGGCAAACAACTGATAAGTCAGTGTGTGCAATATTAGTTTTTCATGTTTTCTTACATGTGTTTCTATAGCTGCTAAACTGGTCAGTCAGTCCCAAAGAGCTGCACATGTGAATTCATGACATGTCAAGCAGAACAGGATATTTCATCTTCCTCTAAGATAAAACTAAACCAAAATATCTTATGGAGCTTTTCCATCTACGAAATAGTTGACATACAAGTAAAAATTTCACTTATGAAAACAGACTACATCATCAAGCTTGTGGAGGGACTTACTAAGGGTATACACACACAGACACACACACACACATCCCTCCATTATCTATAGCTTTTTCCTGTCTCCCTCACTCAGCTGCAACCTGGTGCTGTCTGCAAGCTGATCCTTCTGGCAGTCACTCATTTTAAATCAGTCTGCTTCTATCTAAAAGAATTAAAAGTTACATATATGGACTGAAAAGCATGTTATCTATTTTGATAGAGGCTGAAATCTATAGAAGTCAGCAGTTTCTTCCAGTTGCCAGTGAAGTCATCAGGGCAGGTTGTAACGTTTGTATTTTTCTGCACACAGAGAAAGGGCCAAATGGCTTCAAAATGTCACATGTATTATTAACAGAGTGCATAATAATAATTCAAGGGAGGATTGTGGAATTCTTATTATGTTAAATTTCATATGGTACAATCTCCTTATAAATTTTCTTGGCACCGCAAATCAGATTTTCCATTGTGTAGAGTAGTCACATTGCCTAGGACTGCTACACAGGGAATTAAAACCTGAAAGGATGAATAGCTTCCTAATAGTCTACAATGACACAAATCTACTACTCTGCCATTTATTTGAATTCTTACTATGCTAAGTATGAAATAACATACATTGAGAAAATAGCAGGGGAGCAGAACTTTTTCCCTTTAATTGCATTACCTGTTCTACTAGTTTGACAATTAAAAGACCAACAAATTAAGTAATTATTACATATGGAATTACAAATGTAATTGGCTTCTAATGTAGCTAAGGTTCAAAAAAGGGGGATCAGCTAATTGAGGTAAAGAAGATATCCTCAGCTGAGGAAGTTAATACAAGAGAGGTTTACCTCTTTTCAGTAGCAAAACATGCAAGTACCAAATTTTGGTATATTTCTGGGTTATCTTTCCAAATGGTAGCTCTCTCCAAATACACCACCATCAGACAAAAGACTGATGATACAAAAAACAACCAACCAACCAACACCCCAAAAAGCAGTAGTTAGACATCTAAAAAAAATATTGTTTGAATTTTTGAATATTCACTAGAACTCTGTAGTGAAATCTGTGACTATTATTTTTCCTGAGAACTTCATGTTTAATAGACATGGCTTCTGACATGCCATTCTGTAAAAAAAAAAAAAAAAAAGCTTTACACTTTGTGATTTAATTGATTTTCTAGTACACCATCTGGGCATGATATGAAAAGGGAATGGTTTAGGACTATGTAGTCAAGTTCACCTTTTGTGCAGTCACTGAAGCTTTTAATAGGGTTTGTTTGGTTTGGTGTTGGGTTTTTTTTCCAATAATACTACCTTTTGTTTGTTTAAGGTAAAAAAAAATAAACCATTAAGTAACCCTTCTTTCTGCCTATCTAGCTCCTAGGCTCAATTGAAAAGACTGCCATAAGTGTTTTCTCAGCATTGGATCTAGCGTGACACTAACAGGCCACCATTTAGATGAAGGCAATTGGACCATATTAGAAAGATGAACTCAGAAGTCATCCAGTACCTCTACTAAGCAAGCCTTGATTATCCTTTGAAATTGGAAATATGAGTTCCAGATGTATTTTCCTCCTTTCTGAAGGAAGGCTTCTTACCTTTTTCCCCTGCTATCTCTTCCTTTTTCTTCAGGGAAAAAAACCCCCAAAGCAAACAACCAATGCCCTCCCGCACATCCTCCAACACACAGGTTACCAATAATTAAATAAATAAAGCCTGCCTTAGTCCAAACAATTTCTTCTGCAACAACAATTATGAGCTTGGAATCAAGAAAAACAACTTATGCAGCTGCAGTCGACACAAGGCTGTTAATTCTCAGAACTGTTGATAAAATTTACACTGTGCCCTAATTTCTGCTACAGACTAGTTATGAAAACATCAAGAATAGAAGATGCATTTTGTGATTTCTACTCTTGTGATTTTTTTTTTAACTGCTGTGTGTTTCCTGTTTTAGCTTTCAAGGAAGATGTATCTGAATTCAACAAGAAATGTAAAAACCAGTTTCACAGTAATTGCGTTAATGAGTCAACCATTTAACTTCTTCCAGAAAAAAAACCTGCTGTGCTCTTGAATTTCTCTCAGTAACACTGTCCCACGAAAATAATTTCAATTAAAGAGAGGTTGCAACTGACCAAGATCTTAACCAGATCTTTGCAAAGCTCTTCAGTATGTTCTGAAGGTTCACATTTTCCACATCATCCCTGCAACTCTTTACTGAACCTCTTCCAGCACAGAAACGTGACTTTTAAATTCAGTGCCCCAAAACTGACAATAGAATTCTATTATTGGCCTTCCTACAGCTGTTGATGGAGAAACAGGCACCTCCCACAGCTATTTAATATTCCCCTTGCAAATAAATACAAAGAATCGCATTTTGTTTATTAGCTACCACATCACTCTGCTAGATCTTGTTCCATGTCTTATCCTCCACATGTTACAAGCCATTGTCTGAGAAACTACCCCTCATAATTACCTTAATTACCCAAAGGTATTAACTCCCTCAATCGTATCTTCTAATTTTTCTATACAGAGTGATTATCTTCCTGCCCCTTTGGAGACTCTACACAAATAAAATCTCTTTAAATGTGCAAAAAAGTTCAGTACCAAACCAGACAGATATTGATAATACATGCTAAAACATTTATGGACACTTACTTTGCCAGGCTTGTTTGCATCAAAGGTGGTTTCTTTAAATTTCTCCTGCAGGGTCTCTGCTAACCGACAAAGCAAGGCACCATTATCCAATTTCTCCATAAAGGTTTCTGCTGTTATTTCTCTACCTGAACAGCAAACAGAAAGTTAACATGGCATGAAGCATGCAATAGTATAGAACCCATTTGTGTAAAAAGAGAAATCTGAACAACAATTTGAAATATGCTTTAACTGAGAAACTTGCACTACTTTTAATATTCAGTGAATAACCTCATTACTATTTTATTGGTGGACATATAGCAAATGATTCAAAAATAACATGTTTCCTTTGGGAAGGCATGTGCTGTTAACTCTAGCGTATAACTCCACTTATCTCATTTGATTTATGAAATTCCAAGGCTTTTAACACACTATTTTAAAAGACAGAGTACATCAGGCAAATGGTTTACACCAGTCTGCGTAGCTAGCTATAGAGTATGAGTTACTAATATTACTGCAGCTTATTTTCAAACAGAAGCAGAAAATCATCCCAAGAACGAAAGGACTGTATTTATTAAAACAACTTCAAGACTTGATTCTGCAGGAAGCTGACAAGATACTATGGTGACTGCAATGCTCCCTCAGAAGAGCTTTTTTAGGAGGAAAGTTCTGTTACACGAGAAAAAGAGAATGTGAAATTAAATGTCATATATCTACTTGCCACACAGATTGAAATTTTCACCCCCAAATACACTCATTTAAAAATATGTCAATTATTATCATGCACGATGATGCTGTACTTCAGCTGTCATGGCAGACCAGATCACCTTCCATTATACCATAACTGCATCCTCCTGGTAAAGGGAATCACAAGACTTCAACAATGAGCTCTGTATTCTGACCAGGCTGGACAGGCCACATGAGAAAGAATCATTTACTATCATAGGCTAAACTTGACATCATTTCCAGGTAAAAGTATTATTATTTCTTATTGAAGGTTCTCTATTTTCACATTTCTACTGAAAATTTGCCTTCTCTTTGGACACTTTTTTGACTAGTAGCTGTATTTTTCAGCCCTCCTCTACTAATATCAAGAGAGCATTGAGGACTAATTCTTGCTCTTTCTATTAAGACAGGATATATTTCTTTTTGGTGGTATTTACCTATGCCATTTGGGAACAGGAATAACACTATCAACTAATTTTTCATAGGCTGTTACATCTTCAACATCCTTTGGGAAAAAAAAAAAAAAAAGTCTTTTCAGCCTGGTCAGTTAAAAATCAAAGACCAAGACAAAAATCTTTACAGCAAATCATCTTCAGGTACAACAGTAAACTTACAGTTTTGGTTGAAGCTAAATGTGTTTCCTCTAACACATTTCCACTTCAGAAATACGTTTAATGCAAAGTTCTTTCCCCTTTTTATTCTCTCCGAATTCTCTCTGTCACACAGCCCGCTTTACAGCTCCCATATACCCAAATGACTTCTCCAGGCAAAAGAGCAGTAGCAGCACCGTCGACATTCAGTGGCAGCGTGTGCGTAACTGACAATATTTTACCAGTGCCTCCAGCTCAGATGATGCCAAGACTGAAACTGTAATAGCCCACAGATACAAAAATTTAACACCTTAGCACCTCCAAAGCCTTCATCACCATTCTAGCCTACTTATTTTCCCATTGCCCCATCAACACTTTTGGCAAAGTTTTGCAAAAGTTTAAAGCCGTTAGAAAGCCAAATTTGAAAAGCCACTGTTATAGGAGCTGTTTTCTTTTTAATAAGGGTATTGCATTTTGAAATCATGCACTTGTTTTCTTCTCAAAATTTATTTCACATTTTTTTAACCTACTCAAGTTTATTTTGGAAAGCAGTTTTTAAACAGAAGAGAAAGAAAAATCCCATTCTACGTATCCATTCTGTCCCATGATTTATAGATTTACTATTTCACTAGCCAAGCATTAAAAAAACTGAAACTTAGGTAGAGATATTTTCTCTTTACACAGACATGGAAAAATTCTTCAATCATCTTCTGCTATTTAACAATATGTTTACATTATTTTAAACACTGACTTGCATTAGCAGCTTGGTCACTGCATATTGTCTGCTAAACTGGAGTATTTTAGTTCTGTTCCCTTTTATGAAAGCTGAAAGAATGAGTTTTGCACTGCACATCTGTATCCAATGAAAAATATATTAGGTGTCAGCTTTCAATTCACTGTATTTTATGGCTCCAAAAGGTGGCATTTCTTTGCTAAAACAGACACTCTGACATATTTAACAGTTGAAATGTATTGATTCAAATGAGAGCAATGTTCATAGCCTGAGGAAAAAAATGGTTCTGTATATTTGTATGGAAAAAACATTAAACTCCATTAAAAATGTATAACTCTCCCTATAATTACAAGAAAGCAGTTGCAATGTTTTTATAGAATGGTAATAATATTAAGTATAATAAAAAAAACCAACACTAAGAGTATAAAAAAAAACCAAACAGGAATACGAATGCTCTCTCAGACCATGGAAAAGTTGCTTACCCTCTCTTTTACCACAATCAAGATGTGCCCCTTAAAAAGACAAACTACCCCTTGGAAACTGTGGCCATTTTATCTTTAAGACCACTTAAGTCTTGAGGGTCCTAATGTAACCAGACTGGGAGGTCTATGAAAGAATAACAAAAAAAAAAGAGCTTATGCTCAGAGTGTGTGCCCGAGAGGTCAAAGTGTTCCCTGTGGAGAATTCACTCAGACAACCTGAGCCTCCAGAAGGCGGTGAAGGGACTCCAAGACTAAAACAAAGTACCAAAATCTAGGTGGTTTCTCTACCATTGCACTGAGTTCTCCCACACTTAGTTTAATAACTACAACACAGGACAACTGGCTCCAGTCTCACAACTAGCTGACCAGCTGTTTTAACAGTAGTAACACAAAACTACTAGTTTATAAATAGAAACATTTCACTCCAAGGCACCAGTGGAGCAGCTCCTCCTGGTGCTCTCCAGCTCTGGGGCATTTAAACCCAAATATCACAAAAAGCAATAAAAATGAAGAAAAAGGCCAATGATCTTATGCACATGCAAAACTGCTTTTTTTCTGATAATGCCACTCTGTTTCCTACAATAGCTGATAGCAAGAGAAATAGTTTTGATAGCATTGAGACATTATCACTTATTTGAAATGTAAAGTACAAACTACTCCAAAGGCATGTTGATACTAAATTATAAAGCTACTCAATTAATAAACTGCATCAGTGCCAGCAGAATCACTAGAAATATCAGTACCATGAATGTCTTGATACTCGGGGATTTAAAATCTGTGCTTCCCACTTGCTTGAGATGAACACACTGACTTTGAAAATAAAAACACTGCTACAGAATCCTCTCAGACAGCAAGATAAGCAAGAACACTGAGGGGAAGTAGGGTTTGCTTTAATTGAGAATCAATGACAGCTTTCTGTAAGAAGACTTCTCACCCTTCATACCCCAGACTTCAAAAATCCTTCATCATACTTTTAAATTCCAAGCCTTGTCTTCAACTGCATGTCTCTCCTAACATCTCTATTTCTTTTCCCTAAGCTTACTTTGCATCCAAATAACTCTTATATGCCTCATGCAACATTCAACATTTACATGCCCAATTCCTCAGCATCTTGCATTTCCCAGCTCTGTGCCTATGAGCTTCTGAATACAGAAAGCTCTGTTAGGGAGAGGCCTCAACACTGAAACTCTGGACCCTAGGCATGTGCCTAGGGCACATTTTACAGGTCTGTTCCCTAGTCCCATGTGCTAAGTGAAGATGGATGGAAGAAGCAGTATTATAACCTTCTGCAGCTGATAAATGGGCTCTGGGAATGGGAAATAAGATCCAAGCTCTACACAACAGCCAAAGAGGGAAAAGAAACTGTCCCTCTGTACCTGTCAAACTACAGAATGGTGAGAAGGCCCACTCCTCCTGACATCAGCCCTTTTGCTTCTGCAGACACAGTACAGCAGACCACCAAGCCCAATTTGCTTTCGAATTGTTATTTTGCCTCTCCTACAAGACCATTACAGCCCAACTGTGCCAGTTCCCATGTGAAGCTTGCTCAAGGTGGAACGGAAGCTTTAGCAGAATGCTCTTGTGGATACTGAAAGTAAGTATATAAATAATCTACCAAACTTGTGAGTGTCAGCAATGAAAGCATTGCTGAGTGCTTCACTGGCTCTACATATATTAAAAACAAGGCTGAGAGGTGATAGTGATTTGCAAAACAGTTGGATCTCCTTAACTTTACCACTGCAAGGATCTCTCAACTGAACCACGAGACTTCAGCAGAGGGAAGGGTTAAGAGTCACAACATCCATAGCTCCAGTCTTCCTCTCCAGTATACAAACCCCAAGCCCTGCAATGCTGATGCGTTCCACATTCAGAATGCTATAATGTACAATACTTCTATGAGTTAATCCCATCTGACACATCGACTTCATCTGCAATGTCCTTTTTCCAGCCCCCAGAATATAGGCAACTAAAATCTATTCAGCAATGGAGCTGTAATGACAAACTGTCCTCTCGGAAGCTCCGAGTTTCCCTGTTGTGGTTCCAAAAATAATATAGCAAAATGCATGCAAAAGTACCAGTGATTACTAAAAAACATCCACAATGGTGTCCATGCTAAATTAGAATAAAATGTCCAAAAGTCTCGGGGTTTAAAATCCTTACAGTATTATTTTCCAGCTGCATCTTGTATCTGTGACTTCCAATTTATCATTTGGGTAAGGTCAAATTCTAGCTATGCCAAATTTCCATCTAATATCAAAACTCTTCATTCATCTTATTGAGTGCAATACTCTTCTCTTGTCTTTCAGTTTGTGCTTTCAAACTCAAATCAGACCTTGCTGCTACTAAACTGCTGCCATTTGAACTTCTACTAACACTGTGTAGGATATGTTTGCCTCTCTACAAGAATTTCCAAAACCACTATCAATTAATCAAACTACCTCAAAGAGGTTCAGCCCTATTCTTGCCTAAAATCTTGGGTTTGGGTTTTTTTAAGTCTACATTTACTTGAAAAGATTATGTGTACTTGTTGAGTCAGAATACAAATGAATGACCAAAACATAGGTGAAATAAAACACAAACCAACATGTAAAAAATTGAAATACATATTAATTTTCTTTGTAAATTGAGAAATTCTATTGTATTAAAATGGACATCAAGTCACTTACAATGAGGCCTTGCAAGTTATAGCATCAGGCAAACAAAGGTGTGGATACACAGAGTATTATCTTCTCTGTGTTATCTGTATATTCATGCACATGAAAATCTACTGACCATTAATGCAAAGTACATTATTTCTCCTGTGGAGTAAAATAACCCCACAGTGCAACAAACAAAAGAGTTTTATCCTTTTATCCCTTTGGATGCTGAAAAGGGAGAGAGTACAAAGTTTTTTATACAAGGTAACAGCATGTTATAAATTCCTACCTATTTTATCTTACAGCAACATGCTCATGCATCCCTCTTCTCATTAAAGTTAACCTAAATTATACAGTAATTAAACCAAATTTGAATTATGAGTTAATATATTTATATGAATATTAATTACTTCAATTCAGTTACACTTAATTTATTTTGAATGAGAAGTTTAACTTAATTGAGCTATTAATTTGAATAACAATGTCTACATAGGAATTCGAAGCAGTTTAACAAGTCACTGTAATTTCAGTTCTTCAAGACAAACTCTGAGAAAAGAAGAGCTTGGTGAGAGAAGGTTGGGGGGAACACATTATGCAAGTGAACTGTGGACGCTGCTTAATTAAAAGAAGGATGTACCCATTTAGTTCTGCAGTGCAGAATTTGATCCATAAGAAAAAAATTTAAATTTTAATTATAGTTGGCATTTCAGAATGTCCTGCTGGTTGCTACTTTCTTGCTAAAAAAGTGACCTCATTCTTAAAATTGCCACTGTGAGAACACTTCCAAACTGCAAACAAGCTTCTATTTGTTGTGGCTCACTAAAACTTCATTGTTTAAAACATCTAAACAATACATTAAATCTTTTCTAGATCATGCTGCTTCTGATTCAAAGAACAGACTTTGGGACTGCTGTCTTGTGGTAACTGGAAGAAGTCAGGATTTCTAGGTTTTGTTTCTTTGTTTTTGTTCTGGCATTACCTAGAATAGTTTATATTCAAAACT
Source organism: Colius striatus (assembly GCF_028858725.1). Taxonomy (NCBI): domain Eukaryota; kingdom Metazoa; phylum Chordata; class Aves; order Coliiformes; family Coliidae; genus Colius; species Colius striatus. The sequence continues at coordinate 4,879,664 of NC_084765.1, read as the reverse complement.
AATTTAAATGGAAGTGCCACACAAAGATGTAGTTTTAAACAAGTATCTCTTTTGCAGTTGTGGATTCTTATTTCAGCTCTAAAATGAGTACTGTCTACCTGCAAAATAATGTTCTGGCATTGTACTTACACTCTACAGATCAACTACACCTCTCATAACAAAGTGATATGACCCTTTCTCTTAAAAAAAGAATACAACAATGTAGAATATGCAGATGAAATACAACAACATAGAACGTGCACTAGATATACTCTATTATTGTATGCTATACAATACTGAGGCAGTCAGCTACAGCATTTGCCAAAACAAGACACTGTCTATGTTTCACCTTTCAGAACAAAAAAAAAAAACCAAACCTACCCTAAGTCACATACACCAAATTTTAAAAGGCTCATCCAAATTTCCCTCCAAAATAACAACAAAAGTTTAATGTATACATCACTTCTGATATTTTTTTCTCCTCTTTGTTTAATGAGAGGAAATGCTGGCATGTTTTCCTTAGGATGAGATATTGCATAAGCTGTACACTGCTTTGGTAGAATCCTTTGGATTTAGAGATCACACAAAAGCCTGAATGTTCTCAACAAACAACATACTACTTCCTGGCTCATAGTTTCTGAATTCCACCCTTTTGCCTGCCTTGTATATCCGAAAGAACTGTCTCCTTCCTGCCAGGGACATACTCCCATTCGCTTCTCTTCACGAGTACCTCATTTTTTTTCAGATCCTCTTTCATCAACAATATGTTTTGGCTTCACACACCAAAGACGTACAGCTGCAACCAGTAAATCCCCAGGTCCCAGCTGCAGCCAGTAGGTCAGACCCCTCTATGCACAAGCTTCCGCAAGTCTTAGCATGCATTGCCTTGGGCGGCAATTATCAATCACTAGACTGCTTGGTCAGCAGAGAACTATTTAACAGCTCCTTCCGTTCCGGACAGTCAGTACACTCCTACTCTTTAGGAGCCCTACCAATAAAAATGGAAGACGTAGTTGATGGCAGTTATTAGCACCATTCAGCTTACTGGTATTAATACAGAGAACACATACAAAAGAAGATTTTAAAGGAAATCTGAGGAAAAATAAACATGGCATGAATAATAAAGTAAAATTATGCTACTCACAGAAACACTGTGAAGACAAATTACTTATTAGCTTTTCTAACCTTGCTAAAAGTTGCATTTTGTTGATGTAGATACCTAATCATAACTACTTTTGTTTTTCAAACACAAACAGTTCTGAAGGACTGAACTCCCTGCTAACGGTGTATAGAGTTATCTTACTGCCCAGTATATGCATTCCATCTTATTGTTACCTTACCCAGTAAGTTTGTGAGCCACAGGGCCAAATCCTCTTTCATCGGCAACAAGTTGGCCTCGTGTCTACTTGCAAGCCACTGACTGTATTGATGCATATCAGAAAGGCCAGGCCCACGTGCCTTTGGGCTCAGAGCAGTGCACATTGCTTATCCGCTTGTTTTACCTGTTTTATTATATAGGACAAAAAAAGGGACAAAGAAAGAAAAAGAAGTACTTAATTATACCAAATAGTTTTGTGGGTTCTATTTTTAGAACTGTAGAAGATAACAACAGTAGCTATGATTCTCAAAAATTAAATGTCAGACAAACAGATGTGGCTCTACCACGTGAATATGACATCAATGATGGAAGTTGTGTTTGGTTAATAGATCACGTTGCGAGTGATTACATCAAACAGATAAACGTCAACTTCATTTGTACTCACCGAGCTACACATGTTGCCCACACATAACCAAATACTCTGCAAGGAATAATTGAAATCAAATCAAAATAAACATTTTACACAAGGTCAATAAATCACTACGGTGCCTAATCCAATATCCATTCAAAAATCAATGGAAAGCTGCTGAGATTTTTGGATCAGGCCCAAGAAAAACATGGGAATGACTGAGTTATGCTACTACAGCAAACGTATTAACAATTAACAAATGCCATTACCAACTGCAATCAGTCTTTTCTAGGGCTTCAGAATAATTAAAGAAGAGAACCACACCAAACAGATTCACTAAATAGCATTATTTCTTCAGAAAGCAACACAACAGACAATGCTGATTACTCCCACTTCTACCTTTTATACACATACTCCTCTGCTTCAGTGACCACTTACTGAAACTTTAGCTTCAGGTAAGGTAATATGTTGTGTGTTAAATATTAGTTAAGTGTTGTGAGTCTTGCAGCACCTGTATCTCTGGTCCTGAAGGACCACCTGTGGCAGAAGTGTGCTAAGGAAAGAAAGTATTTTTTTTTCTCTGAAAAAGAAACTCAGACCTGGACCTTACTGTTTGTATCAATGAGCTGAAATATTTTCTTGCCTGGTGGGCTACAGCCCTGCTGAAAGCCCTATCCCATCAACTAACAGTCAGGAGGTCATATGCAGGTGGCACTAGAAAAACATTAAGTGGGACTGGGAGGTCCATAAGGAACAGTTTTTTGCCTATTGTCAGCTGGCCAATCCACACCAACTGGGGTCAAATGTGTCAGCTGGCTTCAGCTGGTGATACACTGCAAACACTTTTTCCTTCTGTCCTTTGTATACCTTTCAAGTCAGGTAGGAGGTAACAGCAACTTTGAAAAACAGTGACTTAAAATTGTTGGAACAACAATTTGTTACACTATTCCACTGTGGCCTGGTGTAAGGAGAATACTGGATGCAATTACTTTGCCAAAAAAAAAAGGGAAAATGTTTACTGAATGCAAAAAGCAATTGTCTTTTCATTAAATTGTCCTGTAACCAACATTTCCAACTATATGAAATGTTATTTGGGATATTTTAATGCTTACGTTTAAATACTCCAGCATTTTCCAAAACATACCCTGGGTAACTAAACTCCTTGCTCACAAAAACATCTGCTTAAGCTCTCGTTGAAAGTCAGTCACCCCAAATCCTGAAGTTTGGCTTGCCCTTGAAAGGCACAGTTTTCACTACAAATATGCTCTTACTGAAGTTCTACATATTTTTCAGTTGGAGAAATACACATTAAAAATACTTCATTCTCTTGTATAAATGCACATTTCTAAATTAGCACTAAATTTCACTTTTTTTCTAGCAAAAGTAATACTTATCTGTCAAAGTTCCTGGGAAAACAGAGTAGTTGAAGGCACCACCTGGACGCATTCCTGTGTGACCTGATCTAGATGGACTTGCCTTAGCAAGGGAGTTGGACTAGATGGTCTCTAAAGGTCCCTTCCAACACCCACCATTCTGTAATTCTGTGACTAAAGTATGTAATTTAAGCAAAGCTCTGTAAAAAATTGACTTTGTGAAAATGTCTGTTTGGATTTATGGTTTCCTGATTGATTAAATCCAAATCATATCTGTTCATTTAGGGTGGGGTGCAAGGGAGTGGAGGGAGAAGAATTAGTTACCCTCTTAGTGCCGCAAAAATCAACCTGAAATGTCACTCAGAATAGGTTCCTTTGCACTAGATGACACTGTTTAACAGCTAAGGAATTACAATGACGGTATATTCAAAAGTTGCTCTAAATCACTTAGAATTACCCAATTTAGTGCTTCATTTTGGTTGGAAAAGGAAGCAGGATGGATAATTGACACCACCTTGTCTTCAAAGATTGATTTAGGGCAAAAAATCAGGTACAAATACCTCTGTCATATACTTTCTTTCCAGAAATAAGAAAAGTCTTAAAATAATATGACTGATTTCTGGAGTCTATAGACTCCATTGACACAGTGAGAAGCAAAACAGAAACTAGTTTATTTACCTGAAGCACATCTGTACTGATATCTATATTAAGTAATTTTAAAAATTCTCATTCCTTTATATGTTCATTTCATATAAAATACACAAATAAAGAAATACACATCATTGGTAATTTTACAGTTTATTAATACTTATGTATCTAAATATTTAGGAAACAAAATCCTGCCATTTGTTTCTCTTGACATACAGACTGGAAGAATACACCTGAAAAAAGAAACCCCATTGTACTAAAGGAATCATTTAGACATTGCATTTCTTCCCTGGGAAGAAGTTTACAGTTCAGACATGCTTTGAGGAGGGAGTTCTCTTCCAACTTAAATTATCCTGTAATTTCATATTTCAAGGATGCACACAGCAATACTCATTGTGAGACTCTAAACAAGGTCTGTCCTGTAACACATGGCACACACTGAGCTGTGTTGGGTTAAGAGGAAACTACAGAGAACACTCTTTCCCTTCATCTCAGGGATTGGTCCACTTACCACTTCCACAACCACATATGCAAAGTGCCCTATGAAACTCGGATCTAATTAACAAACAAGTACATTATAATATGCCTGACATGCAGATACACCACAGGCTGCTGCTATTCATGGGGCTGAAGTAGTTTTAAGGTCAGAAAGCTGTAGCTTAAGACTATTCAAAAAAAAAAAAAAAAAACAGTGAAAGCTCCTGGTCTAAGGAGACTAGGAAAGATGAGGAAAGGCAGACAGTGGAGAAAAATCTCTAGAAGCTGAAGATGATCCAGGCATCTCTATCCTGGGACTAGGTCTTCTTCAAATAGTAGCCCCAAATTAATAACAACAAATGTGTTCATCTGTGAAGCAGGCCTGCAAAGTGAGGACTATGGAATGGGAAAATTAACATTGATGAAGAGTTAATAATTCTCCACTCAGAAGAACCTCAAACAATCACAGATTAATCGTATACATTCAACCTGACTTCTGTGTAAGTTTTCTTTAGCTTCACTTCTGAATGAAAGAAATTTTCCTGTTCCTCACTACTCTGAAAACCTTTCCTCCAAAATACTTCAGTGCCGAAGTACCTAAACTTCATTAAAGTGTTCATCTATGTCATCAACTGTAATAGCTCATATATTAATTATTAGAACTTCATCATATACTAGCTGAGATCTGTGAAGAAGCTGAACTGAATGAGGTAGGTTACGGTGACAGCAGCTGAGGCCTGAGCTCCTTCAAGATCCCTTTGAAGATTCTATGTGTAGTCAAGGCCAGGTTCTTGATACTTTGCTCAGCTACCATCAACTCACCTCCTTAAAATGCCTTAACATATTAATTTCCTTGTCAGCTGGAGAAAAATTTATTGATGGTTTGGCAGTGATGAATTTTGTCACAGAAATAGACTAACTTGCCACAGAGCTAGACAGTAGCATTCAAGGATACATCACCACAGCTGAGGCAAGCCTCTTTGGCTCCAACAGCTATTTAGTCCTTTCCTTTTGGCAGACATAAGGTATGAACAAAGTAGCCAAAAAATATTGGTTTTCCTAATCTCACTACTTTCTAACGGCAACATCAAATCATCATACATATAGCTCTTTAAAGCTAGCCAACACAAACATGTCAAGTATTTTATAGAATGTTACACTTCTCTATAAACTGTTGAGGCTGACGTGATGTGCAGAAGCATTTTCGAAACTTACCTCCGAACACTTTGTTCCTCAGAAAGCAACTTCTCTCCCCTACTAATCTGAATGCAGACAAGGAAAGGTCTTTAACTACTTTCCCGTTTTTCCATGTCTCTCAGTAAGAGGACAACATCTCAAATTCTTAGAGTTATTGTCTAGCTGAAGAATTCAGTGTGGGATAGTTTACAGTACACCCAGTGACATGTGAGAGATTCAACACACTAAAAGTTTGTATTTCTCTCTGCTTGCTTTTACCAAACAGTGAGGTTTTTATTTTGCTTTACAGTAGTACATTTAGTTTCCTGTGTATTGTAACTGAACTTCTTGTGTTTTGCCAGTAGTGTAACTTACATTGCCTGCTGATCATTGTCAGTGATTATCAAGTGAAAGCTGTGAGAATCAAACAAGTAATCTTCTGTAATTTCACTGGCTTTTGTTGAGGCTAACTGATAGAACAGAAGGATTTGAGAATGATACACTTTGTATTCAAAACACACAGGAGGCATAGACTATTTAATACAGAAAGTAAAACTGGCTGCACAATTAGGCACTCAGAATTGCAGATCACTGGATTCGATTCCATTTCCTATTCCAACCACCTTCCTTACCTGTGAAATTGCAATAATAGTACTCTTCCAATATAATCAGGAGGAAAAAATAATTTTTATAGTAAAAATGTATATATAAATGTGTACGTATACACAGCTATACATACACGGGAAATTAATATGCTCTACCTTGTGAGTTAATCATACAAAACAGTAAGTTCTTACTCCAAATTAGCCATCCAGTTCCAGTACATATACATAATGGCTTATACTGAGTAGCTGCTGGCTACACAGTCCTCTGTTACATGACCTTCATTGTTGTTCCAGCCTGGTTCCTAATTACAACATATGCTTTAGTTCTCATACAAAAGCAGGCTTGAACCACTCCTTTTAACTTGCTTCTACATACAATCCTTCCAGGTCAGGGATAAAGAAGTCTGGCTGAGTCACTTGCTCTTTATGACTAGGTTTAAGAATTAGCACAGAAATTAAGTATTCAATGAGACAAGCATTTTTATTTTTATTCAGTTAGAAAAGAATAAAAATATTATAAAAGTGTCTATGGAGGGGAAAAAAATCATAAAGAAATGTAGGACTTTTGCATCAGAGATGATTTCATAGATCTTTATACAGGTCTGCAGGATGTCCCCTTTGCACTGTACCAGCTAGACTGTGATGCTGTGCCAAGAGCCATCTGTTTTGACCCACCCAGGTACAATGACCTAGCAGGCAAGCTAATTGACTGGCTCTGCTCAGTTGACAGTCAAATCAGAGTTATCCAGGACTGAAAATTTGCACATAAGCCAATTCAGAAGTCTAATTGCTCCACAAAGCTGGAATAACTGGAACAGAAGATGGCATAATTCTGCTTTGGACACTGGGTTCAAAGACTATTTCATCAAATCTTCAGAAAATTGAATATGCAGACTTGTGAAATTAGGTATTCTGAAATATGACTGAGGAAGTACTTTAGTTATCAGTTGTAGAAGCAGCAAAACATCATGTATGCAACTGCTCAGTGGCTTTACTGTCAATGGCAGAGAGAGCAGACAGCAGCTTAGACAAGAACAGCAATAGTTTTTCTCTGAAGGAATTGGAGCTTGAGCACTAGATTGCACATTGGCTTTGACAGAGGTGTATCGGCTATAACTGCAGACAATCTCCTGCTGTCTTAGAGAGAAGGTAATGCTATTGGAAAGCAGCCATCCTGGAAAGAGAGGAGACAGAGGATCAAAAGCCAGAACAGAGCTCATGAGTATCTGGCAAGGGTCTCTGCTGGATCTCCCTGCTAGTTCTAATCACCTCAAGCAGATGGAAAAGAACAGAACTTTTGAAACTTAACTGCAGTTTAAGTGGACTGTGTGAAGCATTCACTTACCGTAACCGCAAGTTAGGTGCAAAAGAGGCTTAAATAAAAGAATCTGCGTGTAAACATTGAACAAGTTGCAGCAACAAAACAAACATTTGAGCAAGCAGATAGAAGGCTGCTCACAATTTGAGACCCATACTTGCAATCACAACTTTCTCATAAGCAACTGCCAGTTTTACACACATAGCACACGCAAGCCTAAGTACTTTCACATTTCAAAACTGATTTCAGTTTTCCTGTCTCACTGTTGGCATATTTGTCAGATTTAGACAGTATATCATTAGTCCACAGACTAAAGGCTGTTCTTGTTTTTCTATCCTCTCATCTATATACACATATATATGTACACACACATATATGCATAAAGGGAGAAAAAAAAAGATATACGAATGTCTTCCTTTGAGAGCCACAGAGGTAACTAACAACTTCTGTAACTGATATTTTTTAATGTCTGGGAACTGTTCCTTATGGTGAGATATGCTAGACAGTGTTACAATTTCCCCAAGTGAAATGATGAATGCTCTCCTACTTCAAACCCTTAAAAGAAGCTCTAGGAAAAAAACACAGAGACCTGTTACTCACTGGTAGGTGTTACAGTGTCAGTCTTTACCACCTGCAATTTCCAGTTTACTACGGAAGAGTCAGCACACTCATTTTGTCCTTTTACATATGTAAAAACAAACACTTTTAAAGTTATTCTGCTACTACAAGGCTTAGTTCCTCTTCAAGAGCTACTGCAGAGTTTTCCCTTCTGTAACAACCAGGTCACTCTTGTCTGCATCATCCTAAATACATCTGTAATCTCAGCTTTCACACTACCATAAACAAGCAGATAAAACATAAGCTCATAAACACAACAAGTATATTTTTGTAAGGAAATTCAATTTTTCTAGTTATTTTATTACCCTTACAAACTATACCACAACCAGTTTAACCCAAGGTTTCTGGAGCTTTCCCAGATTAACTTGGAGCACACGGTACATGTTAGGAGAAGGGGGAGGGGCATTGGAGGGGAACCACCATCTGAAATTCATTAATCAATTAGAATTTTTAAGGGCTTACATCAAAATGTGATCTACACTGATAAAGTAAACTTTAATCACAAGAAGCCTTTGTCCTTTACATTATGAATATACATGTTATAAAAGTGTGCAGTGCTTCAAGTGAAGCAGAGAACCTGGCAAAAGAGCTCACCAATACTTTAGACCTGCAAGGCCCTTGGTCTGAGGCCAGACCAAAATGAAGTTAACAGCACTTAAAAATCTGAGCTAATCACTGGAAACCTACACATTTTCAAGACTATGCCTAGTAGAAACAATTTTGTTGCCTTGATAATGTCTCCTCTACCAAAAAGAAAGCAAAAATATCCTTCTCACATAGACTAAAACAAAACTTTAGGAATGTTCAATATCTGCTTGCTCATAAAATTACAACTTCTGGAAACTCAGCCCAATTCCTAACGCAATCCAAAAACTTTCAAGTTGACTTCTCTTTGCCTGGCTCTTATTGTATGCTTTTCTACTTGTCTAAGCAAAATAGCTATGAAAAATTAGCACAAAAGAAGTTTCAACCTCCACCATCTAGAAAAGGAAATGCATATTTAAGTTGATATATCACATCCTACAAGGAGTATAAGTGCATAAGTGTGTCTCTTGCTGCCAACGCAGTATGCACATGACAACATTACAACCTGACTCTCAGTCATCAACTTTGCTTTTAGTTATGAAGTTCCATTTCTAAATCCTGTCCCAAACTTAGTGTGAAACTGAACTGAAAGGTCTAACGTGGAGCTGAAGTGCTACTTTGAATAGTAACTGTGCCAATTTAAATAAGACTGCGGGTAAAATAAATAAAGTGATCCAGTAAGTTAGTAGCCTTAAATCAGCAAGAGCCAGAAACTTGAGGATAGCACTGACTCTTCCCCAACTCATCAACTCCTTCTAGGTTTGACTGTGGTTCCAACTAGAGTACCATGGTACAATCCTGATCAGATGGTCTATGGTATCATATGATATGAATATAGAAATATCAGCTAACATCCTATTCAATCACAATCCACATCACAAAATGATTACACATGGCAAAGCATCTGCTCCACAGTGAAGAAACTATTCATAATTTAACATACATGGAAAATGAATAACACTTTTTTTGTTAATTTTTAATTTCAAAGTAACAACAGAAGCGTGTTGGAACCACACTGGGGAGCCTGCAATACATCCTTCCCCGTGCCCTAGGAGCACCCAAGAGAACTCTGTGGACACGCACCATTGCGGCAAGATGCTGACAGCAATCCTAGATAAGACGGCAAGCCCTCTTAAAGTCAGACTCTTCCCTCCTGAAATGAGAATCTAAAGCCTGAAGAGAAAAGCAAGAACCTGGAAGGATGGATTTAGGCACGAAAGGGATCTCAGCCTGCCTGCCCTTTGGGGCAGTGGAGAGGGACAGGCCAGGAGCGCCCCGCGAAGCCAACACACCGCGGCAGGGTTCGGCTGCCTCCCACCCAAGACTTGCCACAGCCTCCCACGCTGGCGCTCGCATTTCCCACGGGCGCTGCAAACGTACAAACTCTGTTCTCCTCTTTGCCTCCTTGCAGCACCAGCAGCGGCCACAAAGATAAAGCGAGAGGTTGGGGCGAGAGTGAGGGAAGGGCAGAGCGAGAGGAGCCACCCGAAAGATGGGCTGAAACTGCGCACGCCACCTCGCAAGGGAATTCCCTCCCTCCGCGTTTTGCCCGCACCGCTCCAAACGCCCGTCAGCCGCCCTCCCCCGCTCTCACCCGTCGCGGAGCCCGGCTCTGCACTGTGCCGGGATGCGTTTGTCCTCCTCGAGGCCCCTCCACAGTAAGGCTGAGCTAATGGCTTTGCCATCAGTGCTGGAAGCACTGCTCGCAGGTCTGCCCCTCGGGGGCAGGACCAAGCAAATCCGCGGCGGCCCCCGGCCCTCCGCGGGATGCCCGGGGCGGCCCGCCAGCAACCGCCAGGCTCACCGCGGCGAGCCCCGGTGAACCACTCGTGGATCTCCGCCACACACCCACGCACGCTCTCATTCCGCCTCCACGATGCTTTCAAACTCCGGGCAGCTGGAGAGCGGGAGGAAAAAAAACCCAAACCAAACCAGACAGAAACATCCAAAACTCCCCAATCAGAAGCCCCCCCGCTGCCCACCGCGCAGGCAGTCGCCGCCGCCACCGCTGCCTTCCAGCGCTGCTGCTTCCTCAGGGGGTTCCCACAGCCGCCATGGGACACTGTCTGGGAAGAAGAAAACAAAAGCACCTATTCCACAGTACCAAGCCACCGAGCAAAGCTCACCTTCCCGCTTCGCTCTCTGGCCCCTTTCTCTTTAAACTCGAAAGCAGCCGGTGAGACGCACGAAACGCCCTCAATTTAAAGGAGCCTGGGCTGCAGGCTGAGCCTGGCTAGGACAGGCAGGGTTCCCCCCACCACCGAGGCAGGCAGGCAGGCAGGCAGGCAGGCAGGCAGGCAGGCAGGCAGGCAGGCAGGCAGGGCTCCCTCCGCTGCCGGGGCAGGCGGGCAGGGGTCCCGGGGCCGCCCTCACTGGCCGCCCGCCGCGCTGAGCCCCCCGCCCCCGGCAGCCACCGCCGTCCCCCCGCGCTGAGCTGAGCAGACCGGGAGCAGCCGCGCTGCTGCTCCTCATACTTCTGGCCTCTGCGCTCGGCGCTCTCTTTGGGAAACCCTTCGTTTGTTTTTTTTTTTTTCTCCTTTTTTTTTTTTCTCCTTTTTTTTTTTCTTATTTCTTTTTTTTTTCTTTATGCTCTCGAAAGCGGTTTCCTATATTTTAGCAGCAATCCACACAGACTGAACGGAAGTTAAAGACTTTTTTTATTGAGAGGGACGACAGACGCAGTTCACACTGATTTACCCTTGAAATGCTGAGAGATTGTATTACAGCCCTTGGCAGCAAGTTGGTGCTTGGGTCCATTTCTCTTTTATTATTACTACTCCCTTTCCAAGACTCTTGATTTGTGGAAAAAGGGGAAAAAATAGGAGAAAGGAAAATTTCACATCCAAGACAAAACTCTCTTATTCTTTAATTTGACTAGTCGTCTCTGGGATTTTTTAACATTTAATAACTCTTCTTTTCATTGTCCCATCCCCCCCCACTCCCAAATAAAGGATCATCTTGGGGAATTCTGCTTTATCATCTATTTCTCCAAAACAATTTCATGCCACTTTCTAGTCTATTTTGATTGCACAAAAATATGCAGATGATAAATTAATCATTCTTCTACTACACTTTTAGAAGAAGGATGGGTAGAGGCATTGCCAGTTCCTGTACATCTGTGCTTCGTTTGCCAAGCTAACTCCTCACACACTTTTATTTCAGTCATTTCATTCTCACTTTCTTTCATTTTTTGTGACATTTCAACGTTTTGCTAAATGTCAAAGATAACCTTCTCCAACTGTTGTTTATTCACTTACTCCCTGCACAGAGAAGCCCCTTTCGTGAATTCAATAGTGGGAAACAGATGTTCAGACTTCTGCCTCTCTTCATGTCTGGATGTAGGGTGCCTTGTTGAGTTTCCTAATGGTGTCATGTTATCACTTTCCGTAAAAGTGCTTCAGCCCAACAGCACACTGATATTTTTTTCTTTCACTGTGTAAATCCACTTAATTGAAGTGTTCTAGCCCAAGCACATTACATATGATTAGACTGAAAGAATTGTTTTAACCTGATTACTAAAAAGTAAATCAAGCTGACCCTTATTTTTAATTTACATTACTTTCTTTGTACTCTAATCTGTTGGGAAAACTTGATTTGCACAATTAATACCCAGCTATTTCTCAATAATTGCACTGTAAGCAAATTCCTGTTCTCTGAGTAGCAGATGTTCAATTCCAGCCAATCAGAAGACACACATCCTTCGTTATTTATTCTATTCCTGTACTCATGTTATGCTGTTCTGATAGACTATTAACTGCTGTGATGAGTGCAACTTAAATGAGAGCCTTTCATCAGCACACTGATGTAGTTAACTGTGATGAGCTCTACCCATGTACTATGTGAGTAACAGTACAGAATTAAATGAACTCCTAGTTTTGCTCTGCTTAGCAAAGTTTGGATGTCCCTGGGCATGACAGTTTTCTTTGATTCATTTAATTCTTGGCCAACAAAAGAAAAAAAACAAAGGAGCAAAAGGCCCTCGGATATCCTAAAAATACACTGGAACAGAGTGGATGGTGGGCTAATGAGCAGATTTTTGTATACACTTAATTATCTTACAGATGTTTTATCTGACCTTGAGAAATTCTTTTAATTTTAACTTTTTCTAATTAATGAGCAGCAATTTAAATCCAATGTATGTTGTACCTCAATATAAAAAGCAGCTTGAGATGAGAAGATCAATTCTACCAAGGTGTCCTCTATACCTGAAAATCTTGCCACTTTGTAGAGAAGTTGCAAAATGTTCCCTTAAGCAGCAGTTATGTCTGCAGTAAGCTACTCAAGGTCCTTATGTACTTTTAAAGTTACAAGATTCCTACTAAGTTTAGGAGAAATTCTACATAGGGAGTTAAGCTAAAGCTTTTCCAAACATTGTGCAATAAATCTTGTATGTACATTTGCATATTTACTAGTGGGAAGGGATGAAAAAGCAGTTGTAAGATTCTGAAGCCACAGATGGTTGTGTACCCATTGATACAGTCTGTACCAAAAAATAATCTAACATCAAGTAACAGTAAACTAGCATGTATTCCTAGACACGTGATCTATGACTCTTTCTTCTACCTTTCATTATTTCAGTCATTAGTTTCTTATGATCACTCCATAAAGAATTGATAGTAGGCAAGCGATATGCAACACCCTGTGCAACTGTTAAGAAAACCAAAAAACTGAAGGTCAGATTAAGTCTTACACAAGCAAGACTGAAGGGAACACAGTGCCAAGAACGCATCTGAAATGCACATTATATACATGCTGTGGAAGTTTCAGTAGTGACACCACAGTTACGAATGTACTGAGATTCACACTTCAAACAAGACTACAACTTTTCTGTTTCACACTTAAGTGTTAGAATTTGGCTTTCAAATTTGACACAATAACATTGAAGCCACAGCATAAATAAGTTTTCTACAAATGGTTATTTCACTAACAGCCTTGCTAACCTTTGTAGAAGAAATACACAAAAGTTTCCTTGTGAAATGCTATCATTTTCATCACTAGTCCTCTACATAAACAATCTTAGCTCCCCACACTTTCAGCTTCCAGTGTCCACAGGCTCTGATATTTTTTACATAGTTGGCTTCCAAACAGGTAAGTGGACATACAAATAAATGATGATTGCAAGACAAACATAGGAAAGAGACGAGAGAGAGAGAGGGAGGATTTACAGTGGCTGAGTAGGATAAAGCTTGTTCATAAATCATATGCACATGCAAGAAGCCTCATTAAAAAATTAGCATGACGAGGGCAAAATCATTGCACACATTGTAATTTAGATAATTTTAACAGTAGGAAGGGAATATTAACTATCAAATGAGATAGAAGATAGGTGTAGTTGGCTGAGATGCAGCAAATTTATTGAAATATTTCATAAACTTTCTGTGATCAGGGACAAAAATTAAAGATTCTGAAAGGTTTTCTCTAGCTTGGTTTCACACTATAAACCTTGGTGCATAGATAATTAGACATGAAATTCTGGAGCATGAGGTCAGCAAGGGTGATCACAATGGCCCATTTTAATCCATGAAATTCCTCATCCCTTTTCTAGAACTATTTTATATATGGAGGCTGTAGGGTTATCAAGAATTTCTTAGGAAGGTGCCTTGCAGGTCATATACAAATGGGCAAGAAAATTACCTAAATCAGTGTTATCAATGTACAGGAAGCTGAAGTGGCAGTTACTAAATGGGAGGAAGGGAGAGAGATTGAGGTTCTCAGTAAGTAGAAAAGAAACACAGGCAACTAGTTTGGTGTATCTCTAGATCAGGATTTCCTGGGGATTTTCCAAATACTCCTTCAGTATGTAATCAGTGTCACTGATCAGTATCAGCCTATACAGATTCTCAAAGCACATATGGTCATTAAACAAGGACATACCTTGGGCAGCTAAGAGAACAGAGAAGAGTGACAGCAACTGAGGTAACAGAAATTGTGAGTAAAGTGTATCTTGAGTAGAGGGTGTCATACCTGTTGACATTCTTGTTTTTTTGCCACTAAAGCGAATGTTCAATTAAACCATTTGACAGAAAATTAAGCAAGTTCAGAATTTAGAAATACATTTACCTTGTTCTTTCTTTCCATTTATGCCACAGAAGTTAAAATTCAAAATATATCGAAGAGTCAAAGGTGAATGAAAACTGCTGATACTTGAGTCAGTTTGTTAGAACATGAGCAGCCACAATGAGTGCAGGACATGTTTCATAAATGACCTGGCATTGTCCCGCTATTAAAGTGCTCTGCAACAAAGTTCCCACGTCTTCCTTGACTTTCAAAAAAGGCAGAGTAATCAGTAGCCTTGAAGGCCTATGATCAATAAATGCATATGTGTGGGACTCAGTGAAAGCTGTTGCATTAACCAGTGCCAGATAGCTCTTAATTTTATGTTTTTTTCTAAAATGGTTGGAATATAACATATAACTCCTAGTTAAAATGTGTCCTGTGTTTGGCAACTGAAAACAATTCCTTCACCATAAAGGTAACATGTTTTGTCCTTTCATCTAATCAACTTACTATGCAAGAAATGTATAATTACACATGACTTAAAATCACAGAATCTCAAGGGTTGGAAAGCACCTTGAAAGATCATCTAGTCCAAAATCCCTGCCAGAGCTGGACCTTCTAGAGTAGGTCAGACAGGAACTTGTCCAGGTGGTTTTGCATGTCTCCAGAGAAGGAGACTCCACAACCCACCTGGGCAGCCCCTTCCAGTGCTCCCTCACCTTAACAGTGAAGAATTTTTTTCTTGTGTTTCTTTGGAACCTCTTATGTTCTAGCTTGTACCCATTCTCCCTTGTCCTACCATTGGACATCAATGAGAACAGCCTGGCTCCATCCTTCTGACAAAATAGTCACAATTTTCATGGAACTTTTTTTGGTTTAATCTAAAATGTGAAATTGACTGACACAATCTGGGAAAAATAAGCTTTCATCATTTTAAGCCTAAATATAAGTTAACTGTGTCCTCTGCATCATATTTACTAAAACATGCCTACTTCTAACCTTTTATAGTAATTATCATCTGTGTCAGAGAAACACCTGGATGAAATTTGACCCCGTAACAGTCTTCTTTCATCATGGAGCACACATACTTGAACTGACATCTTGTGCACCAGGGTATATATGCTGCCCGGAAGATACTTGTGTATAGTATGTGCATGGAACATGCACCACTAGCATGAAGTGCTCACAATTCTGATTTATATAGAAGGTTATTTTTTGTCTGAGTGTCATAATTGTTTACTTAGAGAAAAGAGCATTCCGTTGACATGCCAGGAAAAATAGTGGGGTTGACACAATGATTAGCAGACCAAAGTCCATGTTCTATTTGACAAGTGCAATAATCTGTCTCTAAACAAATCAAGGCCTTAAACGTGAACAAGGCAGATTGTTATTATTATTTTTTCTTAAATTTGAGGATCTCAGATACTACATTGATGAAGACCATTTAAAACCTTAAGTACATTCGATTAGGTAGGCCTCAAAACACCTTCCTTCTTTCTTGAAGGGAAATCAATGATCCTCACGTATAGAACTCAGAGTTGTCTAACTACACATCATACTGCACTGCCTTCTCCACAAGACAACACAGCAACTGAAACTAACTTGAATACCCATCAGAACTTGCCCAAATGTAAATGAAGTGATGGGAAAATGCAGATTTGATCTCTCTTCCTGTTCCTCATATTTTACAATAAGATTTTGTGGTTGTTTTTACTTGGGATGGACAAGTCATGAATAAGGTGTTATCTAGGGTCACATAGAAGCATGATTATACCAGCAACATCCCATATCACAATTTCTTGAAAGTAACAAATTTTTCAGACCAAGAATACCAGAAGACCAATTCATTATGCAAGGAGTCAATTTTTTTTAAAACAGAAAATATTCTATTCATCTGATCAGTTACTCCCCCATGGCTGGTCAAAATCCTGCCTTCTCTCTTTCTCTCTTTGCTTTTCAGTGTCTTTCTTCTTCTAACAGACAACTAGGTTTCTCTTAAAATAACTAATATTCTTTGCTTCAATTTTCCTTCCTTTAAACTATTCCCTTTGTTATTGGACTTCATATGAAAAATGTTGTTGTTTCCATTTATAGTAAACCAGCGACTAACTCTGTCCCTAATGTCACCCACAGTGAAACTACCTTTAACATTAATGAAATCAGATGAAACTTTTTAATACCTAGTTTATAAGAAGTGGTTTATAACTAGCAGCAGTTATTACAAATTTGAGAAAACTGTATATAACTACAGATATAGCTTTAAATCTCTTTTTAGAGTCCTGTGTACACATCTCAAAGTCCTCCTAACTTCATCATACCTGCACTGACACTTCCTCACATCATTCTAGTCCAGACTTCTCAGAGACATTATCATAGTATTTTACTGAATGAGGAAAATGTATTTCAAAAGGCTAGCTAGTGATCTGATAGCTTTAAAGGAAAATGCAAAGTGCAACCAAGCAAATATGTGGTATACAGTGGTATCTCCATTAAGGCTTTTGTGAGCCAAATATGTCTTCTTTCCTTACTGGCTAACTAGTGAACATACAGATGTTTCATAGAGCCTTGTCATTGAAACAACTTCTGCAGTTCAGTTTATGATCCGGTTTCTATATGAAAACCCCATAAAGCACCAGATTCTTTGGCTATCTCACAAATTCATTTCTACTTTTCTCACACTGCACTGTCCATGAAGGAAAAAATGTAAGATAATGAATTCTACCCCATTTGAAGTGATGTACACTCACAAAACATGTGATTTGTAATAAATCTGCCTTTGTAACAACAAAATTCAAGAGCTTCACTGCCTGGCCAGCAATGTAAAGGAGAGGCAGGCTGGTCCTTACAGGCAAACATTAGATGCCCACTTAGGTTTCTGGGAGTCTGATTTTCTCTCTGCACTGCACTTTCTCTAACAACATTTAAAAATAATTTTCCTCAGAAGCTATTTTTGTGATACTACTTCTGTTGCTGTTCTTCTTGAGGTTTTTTTTTTCTCCAACTAGTCAGTTCAGTCAATTTTATACCTTAGGGGATGCTTCAAGTCCAGCATTCCTTTTCATTCTTCTATTCAAGTAGCATCATCGAAGCATTCCTAAAGGAAAGAGCACCATTCCTGTGCACTGTATTACATTGCCAAATGAAACAAGGTGAATGCCAGCTCATTTAATAAGTTACTTCTGTCTCGTGGGAGTTGGGAGACTCAGTTTCTTTCCTCAGCCTTGAAAATTTATCTGTTATATGACTTTTGTCAAATCACATTTCATTTCAGTTTTCCCATTGGTAAAATAGGCATATTAATACAATCTTTATCTTGAAAAGTAGTCTGACTTTAGTGAACAGCAAGAATTATATAAAGATGAGCTCAATTTATTAATTTAATTTATAGAAGAGTCCTACACATATTTCCTTTCTCTGTCTTTCCTTCTTCTTTATCCTGCAAACCATGTATCTGGTAATATGCTATTAGAGAAGGGAAGTAAGGTGGTTTGGGAATAATCTTGGCTCTGGTTATCACCTGCTGTCATAACAAAACAAGAGATCTGTGTATGATCATGGGAAAGTTACTTAATCTTCCAGCTGCTTCCAGAATTCCAATCTATGAGATGATTATTAAGTAGATCCCATGAGGGTTTTGAAGTAAGAGATACCAATTAAACATTTTGATGTCACAGACTGAGGATTCAACAGGATAGATAAATATTACTTTCTTAATGCATTGCCTGTTTTGCAAGAATTCTTCTTGCTGTGAAGAAGTTGCTCAATTACCGAATCATCTCTGTGACATTATTCTTCATGTAAGGGCATGCCATAGAATGGCAGTTTCCTTCAGAAGAATCTTCCCAGTTCACAGCATTCCAGTCTGAAACATGGTAAGGGAATGTCTAATTGCTGACAAGAGACTAGTATTTTTTCTTTCAGACAAAAACATGCTTTTGTAATTCTGCACAATTTTAATTTAGGAGGTTATTATTTTGCATAAATACTACTTCAGCACCTGCATCCACAGATCATCATTTTCCTTTCTCTTCATTGGGAATGATTCTTTATCCTTGCTGTTAACCATACCAATAAGGACTTGGTTTAGTTCAACAGGTTTGTTGTTCAGAATAAAAGCAAAGCTTCATTGCCAAGTGTACACTTGGGGTTTTCTTCTAGGGAGGAGTCTGACATATCTCTGTTTATGCTATAGCCTGTGCCTTGGGCATGTTTTCCTAATTGAGGCTGGCCAAAATTGTTCTGCTTTCCTGCTGCCTGTCATAGGCTGAATTACAAACAATGGTGAGACTGGTTACCCAGCTCCCTTCATTAATGACATATGTTGCTGAAACACACTGAGAGAAGTTGAGTAAGATCAAATTTCAGACCAACCTTGAAACCAGATGCCCCCAAACAATAATGAGGAGAGAAAGCTATAGATAGAAAGCTAGTTTTTTTACCTTGTGACTATTACAGCCCTGCTTGCAAATAAGGCCAGCGTCAGAATTCCATCACTAAATTTCCTTCTGTGTGATCTTTTAATTTATTAAGTTGCTTTTTCTTCATCTAGTCACAAGTCCAGGCAAAGAGCCTACAAAATCATGAAATCAATAAATAACTCAATAAATGTGTGCAAAATATCGTGGGCCTGATAAGTGAGAAGATTTAGTAACAAAGCAGACCAAACAACTAAGACCAAATATTCAGATCAGTTATCTGAATGGTATGATTGCATGAGAAACTTGGATGCTAGTAATTCCATACGGAGTTTGCCACCAAATACAGTACTTTGTATCTGTGGCCCTCAGGCTTCATTCAGCAAAAAACAAGTAAAAGCAATAATTTGAAATACTTCAGTCTTAATATATGCAAGTGCTCAGGGTCTAAATCCATCATGAGGACCTCTTTGTTTCTATCCCGGTAGTTATGCCTGTGAAATTTTGAAACCTGCAAGGTAAACAACAATCTGCAGTGATCTAGCAAGGCATAACTGGTAATAAATATCTTCTCCTGTAATATAGACTAAGTCTTACTGGATATAGATAAAAAATTATCTTTCTTAAGGTGACTTTAATTTTTGTAATTCTAATAATAAAAACTAGATTATGAACCTAATAATAAATATGGTAGCCTAAGTAGAACAGAAAATCATATTTCATATCCTAGGAATAAACTGAGTTCACCAGCTGCTTCTTCATGAAATGCTATAAAAGGCAGAAATGCTAAAGAAGCCAAGAGATTTACTTTTGTGAAAGTGGTCCAAGTACAAAGAATGCCATGCCCACAATGTGTAAATTTTAGAAAAAAAGAGTCTGGAATGTGTCTCCTTGAAAAGGCACTGAAAAAGAAAATAAAATCTAACAAAGACTCCCAGTTTTCAAAAGTTCAACAAAACTCTCCCCGGGGATTCAGAACAATTCCATGGATTTTGCTGAACATGGCAGTGACTTGTATACATACCTCATACAACTGACTGGGCGTGTTCAGTGAGTTGTTAAGAACTGGGACACTGGATTGGTTTGGGTATAAATTTAATGGGTGTCTTGGGTCTGTGTGGAGCCGTTTCTGGTAATGGGGAAGGGGCTGTAAAGATGGCTCCTGGAAGAAGTTTCTCAAAACTTTCCCCAGCTCTAAGTCAGACCCACCTCTGAGGCTGAGCCAATTGAGTACCTCCATGACCACTTTTTAAGAAGAAACTGGAAGAGGAGGATTGTTCTTTCTAGGAGGTGGTGGAAGGAGTTGGATGAGAGAGAACCAAACATGTGGACCCCAAGGTCAGAGAGGGAAGAGAGGAGGAGAGGAGGTGGTGTGCCAGAGCAGAGACTCCCCTGCATCCCATGGTGAAATGGCAGCTGTTCCTCTGCAACCCATGGGGAGGAATGGTGAAGCTGAAATCTGTTGGCAGCTCATGGAGAACCCCAAACCAGGGGTGACTGTGCCCAGAGAAGGTCATGACTTTGTGAGAAGGTGATGTTGCAGCATAAGGTGCCTGGAGTTGTGCTGGCTGTGAAGGAGTCCAATACTGGAGGAGTTTGTGAGGAGATGCAGCCCTTGCGAAGCTCTCATGCTGAAGAGATTCATTAGGGACTGTATCTTGTGGGATGGACCCCACATTGGAGCAGAGGAAGAATGTGAGGAGTCCTCCTCTGAGAAGAAAGAAGCAGAAGAGACTGTTTATGATGGACTGACCACATCCCCCATTCCCTATCACCCTATACCGCTGTGGAAGGAGGGGGCAGAGATACCAGGAGCAAGTAGTTGAGCCCAGGAAGAAGGGAAGGGTGGGAGAGGAGATCTTAACGTGCTGGTTGTATTTTCCTCATCACTCTGCTCTGGGTTTGCTTTCTGTCCGTTTTGTTTCTAGTTGACAGTAGATTAAACTGTTCTTATTTTCTTCTCTAAGTCAAGTAGTTGGGTCTGTTTTGCCTGAAACCATAATTGGCAGTGAGCCCTCCCTGTCCTTGTCCACAAGGCCCTTAGTTATCTTGTCTCCTCCCATCTCACTGGGGTTTCTGCCACTCTATGGAGGGTTGGGGAAGGGGGGGGTGGTAAAGGGGAGATAAGCAAGTGGCTGCATGGTGTTTCATTGCCGGCTGGGTTTAAACCACAACAATGGGAAATCCAGGACCAAATGTGATGAATTAAACTTCTGTTTATGTCCATTAATATTGTAACTGGAAGAATACTCCAGGACTGAAGTCACTGTTTACAATTTACTGATTAAAACAACATGTAAAAATAACACTGAAAAAAACAGAAGTAACATCCATATTGTTATTTTTGACTAATATCTTTGTCAGTACTTCCCACCAAACTAGTTAATTCAAATTACTTGAGAGAGTGATGCATTGGCCATAGTAGCAAATTAGGCAGTAGGCATCTATTTGCTGAACAAATCACCTAGAACCAATGTGCTGTGTATAACAAACTTTACATATTTAGTATGAAGCCTAAATGCACATGTTGAAATCATTCCCATGTGAAAAATTTGAAAAAAAAATGCAAAAGAAATGGACTTGAAAACCAGGAAGAACCAAATGCTGTTATAAATTGTTATATATTCATAGAAACAAACAGCAAAACAATATAATATAAGCAAAAAGAGAAACAAATGTTTTCCATTGGGATATCGACCCAAACTAAGCCTACTGCATTCTACCAGGCAGTCTCTACATTTCAAATACTTTGTCTTCTGCAGTTCTTCCTATACCAACAAGTGAAAGGGTAATTTTGAAACAGGCCATGGTTCTAAAACATGTCAACAGGACAGGGACTGACGAGATTACTTCTTTTCTGAGTCATTTGAATAGATCAAGTCAGGGAAGAAGAGTTCAAATCAGTGCATACCCAATCAAACTAATAAAAGAAGTTTCAAAACACTTCAAAGAAGTCTGGAAAGTGCCTTACTTGAAGTCAAACCTCTCAAACAATTTCTCTGCTTAGAGTAAAAATTTGTTGAGGTAAAAGTAACCCTCTCTCCTGAACATCACTATAGAATCCCTCTTGAATTTTTCTAACCAAATGTTCTATTTTTTAAATCTTTAAAATAATTTCATTTTAGAATGTTCTTTAAAAAGTTCTATCACAAATAAAAAGCAAAAGATACCGATTTTATCTAAAATAACATTTTTATTTATCCCAAGTATTTTTTTTTTTTTTACAATTTCATTCAATATGAAATTCTAGCCCTTCACAGAATCATAGAATGGTAGGGGTTGGAAGGGACCTTTAGAGATCATCTAGTCCAACCCCCCTGCAGAAGCAGGGTCATCTAGATCAGGTTGCATAGGAACATGTCCAGGCAGGTCTTGAAGCCCTCCAAGGAAGGAGACTCCACAACCCCTCTGGGCAGCCTGTGCCAGGGCTCCCTCACCCTCACAATGAAATAGTTTTTTCTTATATTTAAGTGGAACTTTTTGTGTTCCAGCTTCATCCCATTACCCCTTGTCCTGTTGCTAGCTACTATAGAAAAAAAGGGATAATGAAATCCCTTTTTGATATCAAAGATCTCAATAAAAATAGCACATCTAATTTTGAGATTAAATAATGACTGAGATTACTCCCATCGAAATGGGAACAAAGTCTGAACAATTTTCATGGATAAAGCATTTCTATACTATAGTTCAGAGCATCTATCCATTAAGACTATAGTGTTAAGGTGAATTACACATAGATTATAAATTGCTAAATTTCCCACCTAAAGCTTCAATCATGACTATTGCCAGATGCACAGGATGCTTTCACAAGATGAATGAAGATCCCTAAGGTGGACACAAGCATCTCTGTTAAAACATAATTTTTCAAGAGCTCTTAAGACCCTTCAGCATCTGGTTCCCATTGACTTGGTATTGTGGCAAGGTGCCTAACTCCCTTTAAACAGTCAATCACAGACAGTTTTGTCTGGAAGGCTTGATCCATATTGTCCCTTTTCTAAGAGCTATTAGATCCAACTCTTCCTACAAAAAGCAAGGGAACCAATTCCAGCCCTCAGGGCTCATACAGTTCACAAAACTTTACAGTCTTTCCAATGATGATGAGCATCATCATTTCACAGAAAGAAAAACAGACCCTAACACTAATTTTTCATTGTTTCATGAGTGTTATTTTCTCCATTTAAAGTGTAAAATTCCAGTACACTCATTAGAGTAATTATTCCTTGAAGCAGTTGCAAATGTATTTCTCTCAGACTAAAGGAACCTATTGCAGTGATGGCCTCAACTCAGAACAGTAGTATTTCTGTTTTCATCAGAACAAATGGAATTAACATGAATTTGATTATTTCCAGGAGCAATACTGGGTGACTGTTATCTTTTTCTTACCAAAAAAATAAAAAAGGGGGACCTTTAATAAAACAAATCTCTGTTACAGACTTTTTCCTTAATTCTAGGAATTCATCTTCACCCACCCATCACCTTCAGCCAACCACAGGCAGGAACTATGCACCACTTATCTTCTGCTGGCTTTTAGACTTATGCAAATAGCCTATGTACTACAGTGATCTCATCTCTAGTCATCTCATCTCTGCTGCTTTTCTTTTTTTAAAAAAAAAACAACCTCATTGTTATCCTTTTCTGTAAGTAAAATTAATCACTTTAGCACTGCTAATTTCCTGTCTTATTTCAGCTATGAACTACTATATTCCAATACATATATTACCTGTACGATGATGCTTTTTGGATGTACACAAAGGCTCCAACCTTCACCATTATACAAATCCTTGAGTACAGCTCAGCACTGGACCATGAACCAAGTCACACAAACAAAATAATACGGAATGAATATGAAATACCCAAATCCTAACTGCTGGGGCAAACTGCAACAGCAACTCAAAATATTTTGATTTCTGGGACTTTTTACTAATTAAATGTTCATATTTTCTGTAAAATGTGGGGAAAGCTTCTTCCAAAAGAATATCATTAACTTACAAAATTCTGTTTAAGTCTGTGTTTATTTGTCTGTATGTTTTAATGATTTGTTTTCAGAGGATATTATGAGTATAGAAACCAGTATTCCTTTGTATGTGTTTAGATAAAACATCTAAAAAAACTCTTACACTTTTCTTGAACAGGAAGAAAAATCCCTTCAAAGTTTTGCACTAACATTTGCTTGATTCAGCCATATATATGATTTTTTTTCATGGGATGTTCTTTTTCATATACTAGGATGGTCAAACATGAAATCTTTTAATCATTAATGAGATTAACATAAAAAGCCCCATTCACTTCAGTAGTGATTCTTACCATCTCACTCTCCCACATTTTCTTCACAGTGAAGAGGATGTTAATATGGAAAATTGAATTCCTTTGTAAATATTAACCAATGAGCTTCTTAGCAAAGACTGAAAAAAAATTATGTATATATTCTGTGGTTTCCATTTCCTTGGCTTTATTGTTTTTATGTAAATTCTCCCAGGACATTTCAGGTTATATGTCTGGAAAGCCCAGCCATTCAGCAGAGGAAAGGTTGAGAGAATAATGAGAAATGTGCTGGAAGAATTCACATAAAAGCTTTGGAGACATGAAAATGGAAACAGCAGATATTTAAAAGCCTTATTGCTTAAAAAAAGAAATGTCTATCCAGCATGTGCATGTGTGTGTTTTAATGTAGCTGTCTCTGTATACACAGCCATATATTATTCATATGAAGAAGTGATATTAGTGTATCTGATAATTCAAGATGTTCTCAGGAAATTAGGGCAATGAAACTGAAAAATCCAAGACTTATGTTATTAGAACTCAGACATACATATAAATGGCTCTATACATAGTTGTCTTGCTTTCAGTTTTATATATCTTTTTATGTAAGTGAAAAATATAACTAATTCCAACATGGAAGCATGTTTATAAGATCTCCCTGTACTCTTGTGAATGACAGAGACTTAAGTGTCATGGAAACACACAGCATCTATGAGTAGGAAGGAAATTTTAGTTGCTATTCTTAAATGTAAAGATTTTTTTCCCCAATACTCTTAAAGAGACTTCATTGTTAAATACTAAACCCCTAAGCT
The DNA here is from genome assembly GCF_028858725.1 of Colius striatus. NCBI lineage: Eukaryota > Metazoa > Chordata > Aves > Coliiformes > Coliidae > Colius > Colius striatus. The sequence continues at coordinate 4,854,675 of NC_084765.1, read as the reverse complement.
TAGTCCTTGCATGCTTGACTTCATGCAAGTACCACAGCATTATATGAGAATTATGACCCTTTAGCCATAGCCACTGTTTCACAACTCAAGCTTTATGGAATATTATTTTTGGAGGATTCCAATTAGATAGTCTCTGAGATAGCTCTTTAAGACACTTCTTAAAAGGTACCCTGAAAAAGGATGGCATGGGTTTAAACTGCCTCAGAGGGTGGGAATTTGTGTATCTGATCCTATAATTAAAGTATTTAACATAAGTAACTGAAAATTTTCCTGGTCTGAAGGAAGAGAAGCTGGAGATAAAGACATGTAGACGTATACTCTAATCAGTACATCCTGCAAGCTATGAAATCCACAGCCACAACAGACAAAAAAAGGAAACCTTTCCAGTAGGTATCACAAAAAAATGGTAAATAATCAGAAACACACAGCTTAATACCTTACCATTCATTAGCTGAGGAATATTAACTGATTGCATGCATACTCTTATGCCAAAATGCTCTTATGCTTTTAAGCTCAAACAACCTTAAGATAAAAGTAGTTGTAGCTAATAAGCACTTAACAACTGCAACATGTTGTGGAGCGTACACATGATCGTTTCAAATGGCTCAGCGGGTAGGTTTGCTAGCATAGCCCTGATTCATGGTATCACAATTCTAAATGGGGCTAGGCAGCAAACTCAACATGTCTGTTTATATTAGTTTGATACAAATTCAGTTTTGGTATAACCAGGCACCGGAAAATTCCTAATTACAGTGATTTTAAGTTATCTGAGTAATGACATATGTTACATATAGGACTCTTTCAGCATGTTGATTTTCAAACAGTTTTCACTCTGGTGCATTATAAAACTGCTGCTTGGTCACTGACATCAGTTACTGAAATCACAGGTCTAACTCATCACAAACGAGTATTGCTATTAATACACTGATACACTACAACCAGAAAATGCAGGATTTGCCATGCTACCCTAACTTGTGCACAGTATAACAAGGTTGTAGGGGAAATCCCCTGTTGACAGACGGGCCTTTTGCACAGTGTGAAGCTCACACTGATGTACACATAAGTAGGTTCAATACTTTTATTATACAACTTGTTCTGTTCTCATTCCAAAAGCATGCCACAGCCTTGCTAATTTTTTAGATATGAGAGATTATGTTCACAAATAAACTCTGAGGACCTCACCAGAAGTTACAGAAGGGTTGATAAAGTCTGCCAGGTACTGGCTTGACTATTAACTTCAGTTTTACATAAAATTTGTGGCAGAAATAGAAACAAATTCTACAAGAATGGTCAGCAAGTTCAGAGACTTCAGTACACATAAATCACTGTATAATGTGTGGCATGCAATTTGAGGCAGATAAACAAACCTTCTAAGAAATAAAAAGTTAATGTTAGTGCCAGAAATATAGAATATGATCACACATCTCCATCAGTGTATTCATTTTTGTAATCTGAGATAACACCTACTAGCTACAGAAAGACCATTTTGGAGTTTCGTACTGCTATGTATAATGAGTAAACAGTGCATAATGAGTAAACAGGAGGAGCAGTATGACTGTGTTACAGCCAATATGACTTCTGAGAGGAAGGAAAATACAACAATGGAATCCAGACTTCTGGCTACTTTGACCAATTTTGCATAAAAACTGACATTCCCTGCCAGAGCATATTTTACTGGCTTCATAACCAGAGAGAAGAAACTCACTAGTTCCATAAAGCTCCATATGAATATTTTACTTGACTTCTCAGCTTAGACAAAACAGTACAGTAATTCAAACAAAATGTAGGGTTTGTGAAACTATTTTGCGGTGTTTCACTGAAAAGTGGCCTTGTTTCCAGGGAGCTGTGGAAATGACAGACACTTTTCTTCCTTGCTCAACAACTTTGCCATTAGCTTATCAATCAAAAGCTGTAATGCTACTTTAACATATTTCCTCATCCTCCACAGAAGGAAGCCTCATGCATTATATTCACAGATATTGAGTGATTGTTATGAGCTTCTTCCAACAAAGGAACATAGAATTTCACTGTAATTCCTGAAATAAGCCCTTAATCTACAGGTGATTAGGATCATCAAGTTTATAAATCCGTATTTGTCTAAACAGATGACTGAAATAAGAAAATAGGATAAGAGCTCAAATGAGAGCACTGTTGTCTTGAGAGTAGTTGAGAAAGATCTTTCATAAATGACCATTCAGGGAAGTTCAGGAGAGGGTTTGAAGAGAGGAAATTAGTATCTAAACACTTTCTTACAGTTTTCTTGTTCTCTCTTTTGCTTTCTTTTGGAAGTGCAATGTGACATTGACAAGCCAGTCACTAAGAGCTAGCAGTTACTTTTAGGGCAGGGGTCTGTAGCAAGGGCAGGAGGTCTGGGCACATTCCAAGCAAGGCACAGAACTCTAATAGGTTTAGTGGCTCCATTCTCTCACTTCGGTTTTCTTTAGTGAAAAAAAAAAAGCAGTAGAAGCAAGTTGTGGGCCTCATTCTTGTCCTTCATTCACATTAGTTCAAAGTCTGGTGTAAATCTGAGGCTATAGGAGTTGCATCCCTTACTATCTGAGCTAAAGAACATTTACTATTCAGAGTCTATGTATGTTTACTCCATCACAAGACGGAAGCAATTTAGATAAGAAACTCAGGGGAAATAATTTCCACCAAAAAGATGTATGGAAGAAAACACAAGTTCTGCATAAGAGGAAGAGTATTATGGTTTGCCCTATAGTATTGTAACTCATAGCATTATAAGTTGTTTTTGTTGCTGTTCCCTGCAATAAATTCCAGTCAAACCTCATTTGTTCTGCTAGGTGTTGTTCTTGCCTTTCCAAAAGCCCTTACCAAAGTGGTTTTTCAGGCAGGCTGGCAGCAGGCTTTCAGTTGTCCCTTACTGCTGTCACCCAAGCACCAGGGCACGGGTGAGGAGGGAATGACATCCCGTAGGCCCAGCCCTGGTGACCATCCTCCTGCCTTGGGCCCTGTGCAGGCACTGCAACCCAGCTCACAGCACAGGGACCTCCTTAGGCTCTTCATTGCCTCTGTATCCACTCAGCCAGGATTATGCCTGAGGGCTTGTGAACTTCATTAGGAGCACACAGCAACTCCCAAAGCTACCAGCTCCAGTGCCCTGATGCCTTCCCACTGCTGCTTCTTCCCCTCAGGAGCAAGGGCGCCAAGAGGCACTTGTGGAAGCTTCCGGAAGCCAGGCCTGCCTGCTCCCTTCCACACCGTGAGGGAACGCTGAGCACAGCAGGTCTGCTCTGGGGACAGGAGATGGAGGGAAAGGACCTCAAGGCAGCAGGCGTCAGGGAAGACCCTGGAACAGTCACTTCAACAGGTAGGCTGCATCATGCAAACTATGCCTAATACCCTTAGCCTGTCATGTAAAACTATCCTTCAGATGGCAGAGGCGGGCAAGGGAGTACAGGCCACCTCTCCTCACGACAGAAAGGAGTGGTTATAGCATATTTCCACCATGCTGTCTGGGAGGCATCCATGTGGGAAACCCTGGCTGCTTTGGTACCCAGAAAGCCATGGTAGGTGTTTGTCATTTCTTCTGCAGGCAGCCAGAAGCCCATTGCAGGTACCTGGGGAAGGGCAAGTATCCCAGGGAACACGGAGGAGCTACAAAGCCATCAGTTAGTGGGTCAGTAGGGCAAGCCCAACCATGTGGTCTGTGCAGGGCTCAGCCCTGGTAGGGTGGCGAGCTGTGGGCAGCACTGGGCAGCCAGCCCAGCTCCACGCTGAACTCGGCCATGGCTGCCCTGCAGGGACAAGGTGTATCACAGAAACTGGGAAATACCCCCAGATGCAGGACAGGATGTTTGCTCCTGAAGAGTTTTGGGTTTTAAGCTGTATTTAGCACAATATTTTAGGGTTTATTCTAAGTGTCTTGTGGGTTTTGTTGTGGTTTGTTTTAGGTTTTTTAGTTTTCTTTTTACTTCATCATCATGCTCGTTTTTTAAGGCTTTAATTCGGGTCTGCACACCCTCAGCTCTCGCTTAGGCATTAGACACAAAAGTCCGACGCGGAAAACCCCTTAAAGTCTCCTTTAACGGAAAAATCACTCCTCGTCAGATTGACGTCAGAGTCAGCCAATAGAGTTACACATGCCCTCCCTTCCCCGCTCGGATTGGCCCCGGCTCCCGCGGGAGGCGGGACTTAACTCAAACCGGTGGCGCCAAGGCAGGAGTCCTCGGCAATGGAGGCCGTGCTGGCGCAGGTAGAGCAGCTGCCTGCCCTCCTGGCTGTCTCCCGCTCTGCGCTGGTGCGGGACTGGGACACTCTAACCTTGGAGAGGGCTCTGGAGTGGGCCCGATATTTCCAGCACGTCCATGGCCGATTCTGCACCCGCCCTCGGCTCCGGGAGGCCCTTAGCCAGCGGCTACGACGGGGTCAGCGGAGTCCTCTGCTCGGCTTCCCGCACCTGGGACGCTGCTCGCAACTGCTGGGCTTGGCGCTGCTTGAGAACCGCGCTCTGCCACCCGCCGCCTGCCGCCGCCTGATCCACAGCCTGTTGCAGCCTTCCGGCGCGGAGGCCGGCCCCGAGCCCCGCGACCTGGCGCTCCTCGCCCGCCGAAAGGCTGCCTCCCGCCTGCTGGCGCTACCCCGCGCCCCGTCGCCGCCCCCGCTGGGGATGGAGCCGCAGCTGCAGTCGGAGGCGCAGCTGCTGCTGAGCCGGCTGCGGGAGGAGCGGCAGGAGGTCGAGCCGGCTGGGGAGGCCGCGGGCCGACTGCGCTGGCTGTCCGGTGTCCTGGAACAGCTCCCTCAGACCCGGGCCTTTGAGGTGGTGGCGGCAGCGCTGCTGCTGCTAAGGCAGGGGAATGGGGCTGAGGAGGCCGGAGACAGGGCTCAGGATGGGAACGGCCTTGATGGAAACCAGGCGAGTGGAGCAGGAGAGGAATGTATTGCCGGACTCCTGCTTTCTTGGCTGCTGGGTAACTTAGAGCGACTTTCTTCCTTCTGCCTTTCCCTCCCAGGCTCCCTTCTTGCCTCTATAGCTGGCCACTATTCCCAGTTCAGCAGACCTTATTTGGACCTCTTAACTGATTGGGGAAGCCACTTGCACTATGACCCCTTGACGGGACGCTGGGTTAAAAGTTTTGACAAGGCTAAATTGTCTTGGGAGGAGCTAAGGGAGCACTTCAGCTGTCTCTGTCAGTGGTCTATGAAACTTAGGGAACAGACCCGTACTGCTTTAAGACTCCTGAAGGCACGGGATGGAGACTTTAAGGTCTGTGGCCTAAGTGTGTGGACTGACTTACTGATGGAAGTGGAGAAACATCAGAGGAAGGTGGCAGAGTGCTAATGTGTGAGCACAAAAGCAACATGAAAACTTCTGAAATACAGCAAATCTGCTTAACTGTATTTCATATGGAAGGCAAGAAAACAGTACCTCACTTTGGTGAAAACACAAGCATTGTTGTGACTGCTGATAGCATTGTTTCTGATTGCATACGAAGTCTGTCAGGGAGACCTGATGCTTTCTTATAATCGCGGTTGATTCTGGTCACCACAGGAAATGTTCTCCTTTTCAGTACTTGCTACTTGCCTAATAAAATGAAGAAAATACTTTGTTTCAGATGTAAAATATATCATTTTCTGTTCAGAAAATACTGTAGTTCAGGCATGGTTATAGTCTTTCTTTTTGTAACTATTGGTGGCTGACCAAAAGCTCAAAGGGAAGGTGGAGTTTCAAACATGAAAACCCCAAATGGAGAGTTAATTTAGTAGTAGTTGTCTTCACTGGGCTGTCTTCTCTGGTGGCCACTTTCATGCTTCTATGGCTCTCGCACATGATGTAGCCCCTGGGTCTAAGTGAAGATGAGCGAAAGCCAACTGGAAAGCTTATTGAAAAGTCCTAAAATTGGAAGGCTTTATTAGTTGCTATGTTATATGACAATATACAAGTATTTCCTAAGGAAACTGCAGTAAAGTGTATGATGTTCGATATGTTCCATAGTCTGTTATGTAATTTTTAGTTTTGGGGAACAGAAAAGTGAATAGACAACAAACTTCTCTTGTTAGGTAACTTTCTTCATTTTTTTTAATGTTTCATCAGTTTCTGTAAACAAAACTTGATAGTTTCCATCTTATCACTGATGTATAAACTGAGTCTTGTATTGGCAAAAGTGAGTGATGTGATAAAAGAATAATTGAGGAAGATGAGGCAAATGTATGTGAATACTGCAAGAAGAGGTCTTCATTAATCTTCTGTGTGGAGTACCTGTCAAAGAGTTCCTGTAGCCTGTATTCTCATAGTTTCAAGATGAGAGCGCTCTCTGTGTCTGCAGTGGCTGAAATGCCTTTAGGAAGGGTTTGAAGGTGTTTCAATTCTTCTTACAAGCTTAAAAAATTAAAGTATAAACTACACTGAAGCTAATTAGAATAACAGTCTATTACAGCACAAAGTAGCTTATACAGCTGTGGCAGGTATTTCTGTATGACAAAACTAGAATGGGAATCATCTCGTGATTTTGAGTATGCAGGATGAATATTATTTATCTGGGAAAAGAAATGATGCCTATTCAAACTTGTATGCAAATCATTAAACGTACACGAGTTCTTGTTCTTCCCTCTCCTAAAAGAAAAGGGGTATTCAAGGGTAGCACACTTTAAATAGTTAGGAGATAGCAGCATGTCCTTCTATCAGAAATACATCTGTGCACATTGGATACTCACAACATCATGTCAATGAGGCAATGGAGTTATGAAAATCTGCAGATGAACATATTCTCAACACTACAGCTGTAGCAGTTGTCTTGCTCTTTCCTAAACGAGGTCGTCCCTGCTTCTGGAACTTGTGGAGGTGGCCAGTCTTTAAAGACAGCCCCATGTCAGTGGACCTCAGGACTGAGTCTTCTTTTTTTTTGTGGGAAGGAAAGGAATATATCTACAAGCATTTTAAACTGCTTAGAAATATAAAGCATGAAGTTTGAACTTAGGTTGTCTAGCCACAGTTCCCTGTGTTATGTAGTTTTGGCATTTGGTATGGAAACTCTGCACTTGAGCTTGCTCTTAACGCTTTTAACAGGCGTAAGGTTTTTGTCTGCTAGAATACTTTTTGCTATCAGAGGTTCCTGATGAATTATATACCCAAAGATACTAGTCAAAGTCAATTCTTTTTCCCCAGCTATGTATGAAGGGTGAATATCAAATGTTGCTGTAACGACCCAAACCATATCAGTGCTCCTTCTGCATGGACATCTGCTTGGGCAGAAGCTGCTGGCATTCCTTCTCCTTCTTAGTGAGGAATAATTGATCTCAACTATTTAAAAACTTACTGTTCTCAGGTACTTGTCTCTGTGACAAATTTCAATGAGAGTTAAGTCTTAGGTTTGCTTGTCAGGGTAGATATGTTTCCTAATATACTTGGCACATTCAACATGAGTTAAGTCTCTCTGCAGCTTTTAACTATTTCAAGGGTAAATATGATGCTTTTAGGGAGTCTGCACTTGCACTATTTTGAGCCTTGCTTTTTGATAAACTGAATTTTTTTCTTATGAAGACTGATGTCTTTTTCCAAGTAATTTATACTTTCTAAGTAATGTGTTATACTTTTTATTAGCTAAGTGCAACTATAGAAACTTCTACTGGGGTAGCTAGGAAGTAATGGACCCTTCAGTGTAACCTCATTTAAAAAAAAGTAAAGGAAATAATTATGGAGGGACAGGCAAGAAATAGGCCAGTGTAGACCATATATACTTGTTTTCCAATTCTGTTCTCCATATAGAAAACCTGAGTAGTTAAAAGATAGTTTAGCCTTAGTGAAGCAGAAGCACCTGGTTATAGCAATTTCACAAAAACATTCCAATCTGTCTCAAATCCATTATAAAAAGGTGCCAGATTCATGATTACCAAATTCCAAAATCCATATGGCATTTATTGAAATAAATGCACTGCTCCACGTTCCCTATTATTTCAGCGTCCTAGTTGAGTTTGCCAGGTAGCTGTGCAAATGGCACTTAATTAAAAGTCTTTTGGAACTTTGTTTTTAATAAAAGTGTAAACAGGAAAGAAAGAAGTGTGATGTCTGTAACCACCTCCTGCTATGTATTTGGAGCATGTACATGTATGCTGAGGTTTGCAGCCCAAATTTGCAAACTCTTGACCTCAACGGTCTCAACTGTCATGGGAAGTAAGATATTAAAAATGACAGACTACAGACTTTTCCCTTACCACCTTCTTTCATTTCTTACTGGTAAAGAGAAATGCATCTCTGCTATTTTCTATATTAAAACAGTGATTGAAGAAACTGTTATAATACTGTTTCAGAAGATTGGTAAGGATTATGAAGTTAATCAGGAGGATTTCACCTGCCCAATAAATAGCTAAGATGGATACATTTTGCTACTACTGATTTATTTTTTGGAAAATATTTTAACATTTATCAAACAGTACAATAACTCTCCACAAGTGACATACTACCAGCTGGCTGGATATTAAGTTGCTTTTTTTTCTTACCTTGAAATTGAAGTGTTTTACCTTGTAATAACGCTACAAACAAAATCTAGAAGAAAACATTACATGTTCTCTTAGTAATTTGCAGTATGTTATCTAGATACCAGAATAAGGATAAATGATGTAGAATAAATTATTCACTTGGGGAAAAATAAATAACCAGATTGGCACCATTCAGATGAAAATATGAACTTGGTTGTGTCTGAAAGAACACGTGTTGACATTTCAACTGAACATTCTAAACTGAAGTTCAACAATCCATTAAATTTAATTTTTATTTTGCACACAAGATTTCTTTCACCCACCCTCCAACTAGGTTCTTGGTCTTGTGACAGTGACAAGAGACTTTTTTTCCCCTTGTATGTAAGAGAATACTTTTTAGGTCATGAAGGGAGATAAATATGTTGATCATATGACAGTAGTATTTTCAGGTACTGTTTAATTACAAAGCTAAGTTAAAAGTTGTATAGCTAATTTTAGTTCTGCTATGCAATATTTAAAGCTAAATTGTATTCCTTGTGAACAGTTTGGGTGACTGACCCCTCACAGAGCGCCAGTGAAGGCTCCACACCATCACCATGAAGAATACAGCAAAATAGTGCTAGCGTGGGGATCCTCTGCGTGGGAAGCTTATTTAGTTTGATAGACAGAGTTACAGGAAAATAAATAGAAGGAAAATGGAGATGGTGAGAAGAAAATGTAGAAACATCCTCCCCTCTGAAAGCCCTGGAGAAAGGATAGATTTCCCCTTCACCAAAATGGGCTTTGCTGCTGCTGGGGACAGCATTGGATCTGTCACTGTTGTGATTAAAAAACAAACAAAAAAAGGGGAAAAAAAATCACAAAAACTTTTGGTTTGATGTTGGCTGCTCTGGTAAAGCATTCAGCCTCTATGTTCCCTAGTGGCCACTTGGATCAATGGTTTAACAGGCCAGAATATTAATGTAGTGAATGAGAAATGTAACTGCGTGTACAGGATAGGAAACTGTGCTTAGAGGGGTTGCTCTAGCAGAGGTGAGAGCAAAAGAACAGTATCCTTGGTGCCCTGATATAAAATAGCCTTGAATAACCACAAGTATGGTCAGGAAAAGCAGCTTTTAAACAGTTAATATAAATCCTTCTTACAAGCTGTTTGCCCTCAGTATTGTATCCGTCTCATGAGGGATTAAATATTATTTTGACCAAATGCATCATTCCCTATTAATAAGTTATGTTCCTGCACTGAATTTCAGATTGAGATGGTAAGACAACCTGGAAACAATTACATGTTCTCCCTTACCGATATATTTTTCTAAATGTCTGAGAAAAAAAAGATGTCTGTAGCAATGAACTAGACCAGATATAAACACATAGTTAAGATGCATTCTCATTTTTTAAATGTAGCCTTAAAAGACGTTAAACTGTTACTGGTACCAACACCACTTTAATTCTTTGTGCTAATACTTTACGATTACTGATGTTATTTTCCATATTTAATTACATCCCAATAGTTTTTCATTATGTCAGTTCTTTCACAAGTACAGATCTTTGTCCCTAAATCTGGAACTAGAATGATTGGTATTTTGTTTTAGTCAGTGTTTTGAATCATCTCAGATACCACAGAGGGTGGCAGCAGAGTCTCTCTGCACAAATGGGCTTGGACTCCAAGGGGAGAATCCAAGCTCATGGGCTATTTCTAGAGGCAGATGAGATACAGGAGCCCACTGTTGTACTACCCACTCAGAAATCCCATTGAGGGTCTGTTTTGTCCTTGCAATTCTGATTTTACCAGCTCTTTAATTTCAAGTAGGATCAGGTAATAATATAAACTGTATCCTCTGTCTCTATCCACAGACCTGTTTTACTAATAATATTAGGTATTCAGCTCTTAAATTCCTTTTCTATTACATGATAAATTCCTGTAGTATTATGTGATCAATTTACTGTAACCCTTAACTAGGACATTTTACCAGAAATGATAGCAGTATGCACTGGACAGAGACTATAGCAATCATAATCTGAATTTTGTCTTGAAATGCACCGTCCTATTATATTTCTCCCTCTGGGAAGAAAGTCCAGGATGAATGCTCACACGTGGGCTATTCATAGCATGTAGCTCACAAAGATCTAATCCCAGCATCTGATAAAGCGTTATTTAAGTTTTTGACAGTCATGAGTTTTAAGTCCCACCACAAAGATTCAGTTTGACTGTTTTCTTAAGGATTGTTTCCAGGAATGAAATGAGATGAACTGCTTTTACCTGCACATTTGTATCCCTGTTGTTCATAGTGTGTTAGTCTTTATGACTGTCTGAACAGGAAATCATAATTGTGGCCTCAAGTTTCTATACATAGTGCTTCTCTCAACATAAACTTAACAATGGAAGAAAACCATTATGTGTTTTCTATTGTGTATGATAAAGATGCCATGCATAAAAATAAGGCAGCAATGCAAGGATAATTGTTATATGAGCCAATTGTTGGTTAAATGCATAGTGAAATACTTGATTGGGAAAAATTGAGTGGGCTTATTTGTTTTGCTCTCATAGGAGGAGATGATAAATCCTCTTGAAATGCCAGCAGACAAAAATGTAAATGCAACCTCTATTTCCAATACTTATAGGCAGTGAAGTCATTAATATTTTCTTATTAATGTAAATGAGCTAGGTAAGAACAATTGATTTCTTCTAGGAATTAATTGGACATGATCAATCTCTACAGCAAGTGTGACAGCAAGGTCATTCATCAGTTGCTTAATGTTGCAATAGCTTAAGCTTGCCCTTTTAGCTAGGAAAAGATGCCAGGCCCTGGGGAAAAGGCTTTTAAATCATTATGATATTGACAACAAATTGTGTGCTCTTGGCTCTCACAGGCTCATCATTCTTAATGTTGAGGTGAAAGTTGCAGAGTTCAGGTGTTTTGTTATTTATCTTGTAAATGGTATCTCTCTTCCAGATTAAATTTCTTCTATGTAGTAAGAACATAAAGTGTAAGGAAAGCTGAATTTAACAATATATTAGAAATGCCAATCAGCTGCTTTGTCTAGCCCAATTATTTGAGAAAACACATGGAGTTCTCTTCTTAACTACAGATACACCACCAGGGTTTGTGTCCTACCAAAGCTATTGTGTTTGTATGCTAGGAACATTCATGGTGCTCATGAGTAGTTGCGTAACATTCTACTGAGCTAGAAAGTTTTGTTGGGTTGGAGGAACATTTTCAACCTGAAACTAAGGGTGTTGGCAGCTTTTCAGGGATCTTCAGACATCGGAAGTGTTAAAAAAGAAAATATCATAATTTAATTTATGTCTAGATCTTCTTGTTTTTTACTCACTCTTAAGTAAGAAGGTACTTTTTGCTGGATTCTACTAAAATGATCCATCATTTGTTTATTTACTTGAAGTTTGAGCATTGATTCACCTCCAATTTGCCTACGTCTCTTGTGTTTTTGTTCACAGGTTTGCTTTCTCTCAAATGAAACAAGCACCTTTTATTCCTCATAAATGTGCACAAAAACCTATTTAGATTGAAAGATAATATAAATTAAAGGGATGTCAGGATCACCAGAGAGCAGAAATTAATTTCTATAATGTGAAACTAGAATTTCTTACTGTTAGTCAAGCAAATAATTTCCCCATCTTTAAATGAATTATATATAATGTTACTGCATGACCCAAAACTCAACAAGGCAACAAAAAACCCACACACACTTTCAAATGGTATGTCAAACTATCACTTCACCTAAAAAGCAGAGACAAGATCCAGCAGCAGGTAGTGAAATCTTGAAGTGGTTAAAAGAAAAATTCAGTTTTGTGTAATGGTAAGGTTATCAACTTAATGGAACAATTTATCAACACATTTTGTGATTTTCATTGTTTGCTTGCAGTCATTTGCAGAGACACAGGGTCTTCCTAAAATACCCTTATTTCAAGCAAAATTTTCTTGGCTAAAAGCAAGTGAAGTCCTGTGGCCTATAAGGGGAAAAAGCAAGGATTACATTTAAAAAAAAAGGAAGAAAGAAGCAACAATTTGTTACACTGATTATTGGCATGAATCTAGGTACTCTAGATCTTCCTGATGTAAGGTTTGCAATATGTGTCTCTCTTCAAGGCCACGTGTTCCAGGGTGATGCATTTAACACCCATTTCCACGGCCAGTATATTGGTCTTTGTTTCAGAGTCAATTGAAACACTGAAGTGTGCATTTGCACAGCACAGGTGAGGAGGGGATCCAGGAACCTGGATCCTAGCTTGCAAAGCACAAAGTCACTGTGTGAGTTTTCTTTGACTTCATGGTATTGTGACAGTACCATTGAGTGTAAGCTGCTAACATGTTACCTTCTCCCACTGTTATCCTACTTCTGCTCTTCCCGATTTGACACAGCAGAACCCAAAATAGTGGTTGGGTGCCATACTGGTACATGCTCTTTCCCACTGTAAGATTCTGCATCCTGCTGTTTATCTCACCTCATGACCCTGATCTTTTTGAAGTGGTGAGCGTAGCATAGAGCACATGGCTCATGCTGATGACAGCTGTAATTGTAACATTTTGGAGCAATCATTGTTTAAGAGTATTGGACTCCATCCAGTAGATGTGAGAGAATAAATTTTATCAGAATCAGTCTTAACACTCCTTCCTTGTGAATGTAATTGGATTTTTGACACTGACTGTAATTGATCAAGATAGAGCACAAATTTCACAGTGAAATGTAACAGGCAATACCACTAAAGCAGGAAGAAATGCTGCACTTACTTTTGAAAGACCATACAAATGTAGGGCAGAAGTCCGCATGTAAGGAATTTATAATGTGAAAAAATAATTGTTTCTTTTAAGTAACTGAGGAATGATTCCTAACGTGCTAACTCTGGGTAACATAAAACTCTCATCTTTACACCTTCCATCTAAGTCAAGTTTTCTAAAGCTTTCTCTTTGTCCTATGACTTTCTACATATGACAATTTTTATACCCATTCAATCTGAGAAGGGGGAAAATGTCATAAATCATTCTTATCTGTGTTCTCAGTAATGTCAAAAACATGTGTTGCTGACACTGCCAGTTCAAGACTGTTAGAAACATGAAATAAACTGCAAAGAACTAAGAAGAACAATTTACAGAAGGTGCATTATCAAAACACATACACGTGCACACTCCGCTGGTCAGTGGACACGTGTTTGAATTTGGGATTACTGAAGTGACTTCAGGTAACTGAGCATGCACTGGCCACTAATTACCACAGGAAAACACTGGACCCTGTGCATTGCACTGACAAATTACTCCCAGTAGTATCTAAGCTATTTCACTGTTGTCGTTATAGCCTCTAGAAAAGTCAGGATATTTGAAAAGAATATCGTGTCTGCAACCTATTAAAGATATTATATCCCTATTTATAGTCCAGTTCCATGAATAGAAAATTCCAACAGAAGAACGTTTACTATAGAAATTTTGGAATATGGAGCTTTTAAAGGCAGTTGTGTTTAGTTTATGGGCCAGGTATTTAGAAAAAAGCTATTAAAGCCACCTTGCTCATTAACCTTTTAGTTTGTCATAGAGCACTTTAAGCACAAGAAAGTGATTGCATTTTGATTTGTAATGCTTCAGTGAACTGGACCTCTTGTCTGTGTATCTGTGTATTGTATTAGAGGCAGTCTCTAAACCATTTGCATGTGGTTTTGTTCTACCACAATTTACCTGATACAATGATCTCTTAAACTCTTTGAGCTCATGGAATCCAATCACCTTTTGCCATGTGCTTTATTCAGTCATTTTTATGTTTGCTTTGCAAAGGTATAATACAAGAAATACAGAGAATAACTGTTACCATGGTTATTGCTAGTTTGCAGGGATTGAGAAGACTCAACAAATTACAAGTAATGGCAAATCAAGACAATGTTCTATAGTATGCATGGTTTTATTTTTGATTTATAAATTGTAAGGAATGATAGCATGAGTACTATATCATCATTTGAGTATGATGAGGCCAAATCAACAAATTATTACTCCCATGAGACGATACCTCAGGGGAAAAAACCCTATATCCTATGCACTTGGCTCAAGAAGTGGGTTAGATGAACCAGGAGTCATTATTCTTAAATAATATATGGGTTAGGAAAAGAGGCATCTTTAAAAGTATTTGGATTCTCAGAAGCTAGTTAGAAGTACTGTGTGTTGGTGGGGATGGTGTCCTTATGTTAATCTTTTCATTTGCTTCCAACAGCAATTAAAAAACAATAGATAAAAACCATAAAAGGTAAAAGAAAGATTTTTGCTGTCTTAAGTTACAGAAAAATAATCCATATGTTGGATTAAGCCTTCGATCCTTTGGCCTTTGTGAAGGACTATCCAAATAAACCTAAAATACAGAGCCTCTTGAAATGCAAAGGTTTTTCATCATCTTGGCAGCTGTGACATGCAATTGTAACACACTTGATGAATCCTTGTCACTATAAAAGCTTCAGGCGTAGTGACATTTTGCTCTTTACGCCGAAGATCATGACTTCAGCATTTGGTGAACATTGCACATGTACTCGAGGTAAAAAGCTGAACTACTGATCAAGGTCTGGAAAGATCTTTTTCCCAATGACATTAGAAGAGACCTTTGGTTTTCATTTCTCTTTGTATTTAGCTTCATATTTTGTAGCGTAAATTGTCACTGCTAAGGTTGGAAATGTTGCTGCTTCTAGCCTCTCCTTTTCAGCCTGTTCTATGCAGTAGTACAGCATAACTAAAATAGTTTGGTACAACTAAAGCAACTGGTCTCAAGAAGAAAGTTCTTGAAATGTAATGGTAAAAATAAGATTTTCATGTTCTTATATGAATAGCCATGCTGTTTGCTATACTTATCTTTAATACATTTTTTTATCAAAATCTCAATGTAGTGTCCTGCCTGTACCTCTGGACATACTTTTTTTTTTAAGGAAAAATTAGAGTGTCATATTCACTGTAAAATCATATTTCTGGATCGTGAAATTCTTAATTTCAATATAAAATACTGTCACTTCACAGTCATCAGCCAAAAAGTTCTATCGTTCAGTTAAAATAAGTTCTAAAGAAAGTGAATAACAGTGAAGTCAGTCTGTCAAGTGAAGAGAGAATTTGAAGTACAGGAAATTCATATGACTTATTCAGAGTGATGCAGAGAGTTTGTGGCAATTGGCCGCTTGATACAGCTGTTTTTATTCCTAGATGTCATTGTGAATTTGTCCTTGTTCAATTAGGAGGCTGTTTGGAATGTTTCAGAGCAGTTCAAAGGCAACTTTGAAAAAAAGCAAATGGCCATTTGATATTACCAACAAAGTTCATCAAATGCATTGTTGTAGACTTTATCTAGGTGACTCTTATTCCTTTGGCACCCCTGTGGCAAAACACAGTGAAGTTCCTATGAAGCAAACGGAAAATAGTAGCTTTTCCACTACAATGAAATGCTGAAATCTGAATGAATGATGGAGTCTTTAGAATTAGTGGCACGTTACACTAGTGAACTGAGAGAGTGACCTGCCCTGAAGGAACAGGGAAAAGCAATAATGTTCACGTCCCAACTGTCAGAAAGGTGTAGGAGACATTTCTTGTTACATAATGGCTGTCCCATTCCTTGAAATATTGTGGGGATTAGAAAATACCTTGCATAATTTATGTACACCATCTCTATTCCAGGACCATACATTACCATTCCCACAGACAGATTACACTGACATTCTGAACCGTATGTATGGTTTATTCAGGTAACATAATACTTTCAAATTATATGTGCTATGAGCCAATAAAATTAGTGTGGGGTACTTATGCAATAGCCTCATAACAGCTAAACTAACAAAGGTTTATAAAATACTTCTCTCCTAATTTTTCATGGGGCAATCATTGGTTTTTATTTTTTTCCCCTTAGTTTTACTAATGAAACGCAGCACTAGAAGCCAGCTTTATTACTAGCCACAATGCTGGTGTTCTCAGGCATATATGGAATTCTCTTTTCCTATCTCATCTTCTTAGATGTGAATTTCTAGGATTCAAGGACTGAATTTGCAGCTAATATAGAATTCAGCTAATATAGAGCTATGACAAACTAAACTTGTAACTTGTGCTGCTTTGAGAGATAAAATATATGATCATTTTAGATACACTTTCTGAGATGGCATTTTACCATCCTTAATTTTATATTTCTATATGGGCAGCCTGTGTTATATTTCCACATAACTTCAGTGCTTCACTTCCAAAACAATTACTGGACGATTCATTCCTTTGTTTTGGGGAGTGGAGTGGGGTTTTGTAGAGATTTTGGGGTTTTTTTGAGAATATCCTGCTGGTACAAAAGCACTGTCACTATCTGACTTCCTACAAGTAGTTTACCAAGACCAATAAATCTATCCAAGGGTCTATGAGAGGACAAGAGGTTTGATTGCTTCTGTTCTATCAGGATTGTCTGCCTCTGAGCCTAGAGAGCTGGAGCCAAGACACTGCTGTGAGGAGGCCAGTGATTCACAGCTTGTTCATCCACCTGGGAATTGCCTCTGGGTGCTAAGCTGTGTTACTCTTTCTGTACAGCCTTTCGTGTCCCTGAGAGGAACAGACCAGTTCCTTTCCTGCCCCAAAGAATCATGCTTTCTGTTGCCTAGTCATACCATGCTTCTGTAGACCTACAGGCCAGACTACTGCTCAAGGAGGTTGCTTCGCCTGCCTGCCCACTCTTAGGAGGAGGCCAAACGCTAGTGTGGTTTTGTTATGTGGGTGAGAGGCCCTGCTAGCCTGACACACCTTCAATTCAGTTGAATCATTTTCCATTCTGCTTCACCTTGCAGCTCAAGAGTGTGTATGCTAGAGCAAAGGCAGAAGATACATACAATGGGAACATATGGCTGGGCTAGGGGACGTGCAGCCCTTTTTTCCAGCAGCACTAGTGTTTTTTGCTTTCTTCAAGTATGCTCTTCGACATCTATTTTGTTTATGCCTAGCTAATGGTTTAGAAAATGGGTAGACATTGTGATTATAGGTGCAAATCATTGGAGAGTAACAGTTTCTTCTTTCACATTACCTCATTACAAAGGTGTACACACTGAGTTCTCTCAAAGAGTTGTCCGTGCAGCCATTTCAAATGTGATAGGCTGAAAGACAAGAACCTTTATTTTGTTTTGCTGAATCAACTTAAACTTATCCTTATTCAATTGAGTAGTTTTCCTTTTTAAAAATCCTATTTCATCATTTGAAAACTAAGTTGTTTATTTTCCATTTAGAAGAAATACTTCTTACTTTAGAAGATGACTTGAGAAGGATATAGATCTAACAAATAAAAGAAGAGACTAAGTTTATTTCTATTTCACACCTTCTGAGCAGTGGGACCGCCTGGGATGCAAGGCATTGATCTACTGTCTGTTCAAGACTTTCAGGATTGACACTTTGTTAAAATTCATGTTTCACAGTTCTATTTTAAAATTGAATTTCTGACCATTATTGTACTATAGTAACTGAAACAGGTGTAGCCTGATAGAAGTGGAAAAGATTTTAAATTTGTAGCAGAATTTGATGGCACTGGGTGTGTTTGCTGATAAACTTTCAGCTGATGAATTGAACTTTCACATCTAAAAAACACACTCACGTGCAGAATTCTTAACTATAATCTGAAACATTTCCCTGCTGTAAAATCAGTAGGTGGTTGCTGTCAGCAACAATATGTTTGTTTTATATTTTTCTGCAATAACTATTGGTCTGGAAAAGAAAAATTCTGAGAAATTCCATTCTGCAAAAATATAATGGGAAAAAAAAATAAGGTTTTAATTTTTGATTAAATTAAATATCTAGGAAGCATTGCAATAATGCTGATTTCCATGAGACATACTGCCTGATTATCTGAAATATTTGAACATTAATTTATGGACTTGTTAGATAATTTACTTTGCTAGCATTGTATGTAGCTGCAGAGACACATTTTGCCATCCTGTCATCAGAATTCTTAACACAAAGAATTTGTGGTGATAGATGTAAGGAGAATAAAGCTGTAGGAATTTAGTGCCATTTCACTGATGTATGTGAAAAACCCCATGGAAACTTAGTGATCTTTTCATTGATTTCTGTGCCTTGATTTCTTGAGTGTTGCTTCACAAAAATGGCCTCAGGTTTTTCATTATGTTTGAATGCTGCTTGCTTGTGTGTTGCCCTGAATGCTTTGTAAATCAGCAGGTAGGGTCATCAGTTTCTCTTGCGTTGTAGCTATTTATTTTTAGGAAATGTCTAATATTTGTTCTGAAATTGTCATTTGTAAACTAACTAATGCTTCAAAGAAAAGAAGTAGTAAGGATGAACCATGTTTCTTCTGCTTTTACTGGTATAAACCAGGATGGAATGGACTTAATAGTTCAAAGTCTTCCCATCCCCAAATAGTTGAAAGTCTTCCCATCCCAATAACAGCAAGCAGCTGCTTTCATTAGGTTCCCTCTATTTTGTTACTGTGTGTTAGGAAACAGTAAATTACAGCCCTAATTACATGTTGAGCCACAGTAAGAAAGGGTCAAAGTTTCCTCATCCCTGTTCTTTTGACAATCCTTCACAAAGCACTGCAGAATTGAGATACCCAGGAGGATATCTGAATATGAGTTCTTTTGGCAGGGGTTGGTTTGTTTTTTTTTTTTCAGCCTCTGCATTTTGAGACGCTATCCTGTTATTTTTGCTGTATCAAATAAGAAAGGTCAGAATATCTCAGTGAAGCCAGATTATTTGGAGGCAAATTGCATTTCTGCGGGAAATTCTATTCTGAAATGTCTTGACTGAACTTGCAATGTTCTCTTTGAATGCAGAGGCACAAGTACAAAAGGATTCCAGGAGAGAGTAAATCAATTATATTGGTGCAATCCAGGGAGGTTTTTATGATCTCAAAAATTAGTTTACTCATTCTGTAGCCCCTCTGATAAAAGTAATTGATAACTGTTCTGGTGTGTATAATGAGTGAATGAGAACACTTGTTTTTACATAGAAAGCTTTTATCAGAATTAGACTTCATTGTATTTCAGATGGATGCCATTTGTATGTGGTAGAAACTTTGTACTATGAGTGGTCTTTTCTTTCTCATGTCAGTTTTTACCCCACTACTAGGCAGGAAGTTAGCAAAAGGAATTGAGTCTGCTGGGGAATTGGGAAGCCCAGGGGGAACAGAAGACTGAGTCAAGTGAAAGCAGGTGACTTGCCAGACACAGGCTGGAGAGGGATTTCCAAGACAGCATCTCTTTGGGATGAATGCAACGAGGGTGTTTATTGGAAGAGGGGAAAACAATGGAGTACACCTGTAAGGCATCCTGGTAGTGGGCAAGACGCAGACTTGGTAGTGAGCAAGTGGGCAAGATGCTCCTTGGTAGGAGCAGAGGAAATGGGTGCTGGGGGCTGTCTGCAAGCAAGCACTGCCCAGCTCTGTGAGGGCCACTGAGTGCAGTTGCTGCAGCTAACATATTTAGTTTACTTTTTCCATTTTTTCTTTATTTTTTTCTTTCCCTTCCTTGATTCCAAGATCTCTTTTTCTGTCATGATGCTTTCTATTTTGTAGCCCACTTAATTATTCTGCTGATTTACACTTTGGCTTTCCTCCTATGAATAAAAACCTGCAAAGATTGGATGTAGTTTTTAACTTTTTTTAACAGAAGCTGGTGGCTGGCTCTGACGGGATGAGCAGGCTGACATTTAAAGAATGCCAATTTCTGTCTACGCTTTGCTGTAAGGCTGAAATTAATCTTGTGCAAAAGGCAACATAAGGTCCATTCACACCTTATTCTCACTTAAAACATTTAAGTTAGCATTAAAATAAGATTTTATGTGGCAGCTTAGTATTGAACTGGCCTTTTAAGAATGGCTTAATTATTCAACAGATGCGCAGGCTGTATATGTTCTTTGCATTTCAACACTTAAATTGCATAGGTTATTTCATATATTTGACTTTATCCTGCTATAACTTTGTAGTTGAGATTTCTTCTGGTTTATTATGTTGATTTTTTTTTTGCCATTCCTTAAATTATTATAGCTAATAGTATTTATATATTCTTTACCTCTTTGTTACTTCCCAGGGTGGATTTCTGTCTGTCTAAATGAAGAGTAAATAAAAAGTCCATCTTCAAGTGCTTTCACTTTCTTGCTACTCTGCTCTTGAAGAAGGAAGCAGTAATTGGCACAGAATCTGGTGAGAATATATGCAAGTATACTTCGTATGCACAAAGTATCTATAGTATTAAATAAAACATCTTCATTGCTTTTCATAAAACTTACATGCAAAGACCATACATTATGATTAAGCATCAAGTTTTTCACAGCTACAGACACACAAAAAATAACAAAAGATTATCCAGTTCATCCGAATAAACTTATTCCAAGACAAATTTGGAATAGAATTATTGAGTTGCTCTGGTCAGAACATGAAGCAGGATTTCTATTCTAACTTTAAGAAGCCTAATATTTACATAGCATAAATAACAGTGAGAGTTACAGAGTGACAGAGTTGTTTTACCACAGGTAAATGTGGCAGAAAAGTTGCATCCTCCTTAGTGATGATGAAACCCAGTACATATCATAAACAAATATTTTTGTTGCTACCATAAAGCCAGGAGGATGATGTCAGCAAAATATTTGGTTTAGTTTTTCCTTTCTCTTTCTTTTTTTCTTGTTTTTTTTCTTTTTATTGCTGTGAACTGCATTACAACGGTGCTGTGGGTACTCAGCTAGCCTTAAGGTCTCAGTTGTGTCATGGAGTGAGACACAACAAGAAAGACAGAAGGAGCACCCTATGTCAATGTGCTTATACAACTTTGGATATTGTTCATGATCTTTTATAGGCTTGATCTTTATGTGCTCCTAAACGTGAAAAATGCCCATGTTGGGACAAGCTGAGCTTTAGCCATGTATTGGTAGGTGTTATTGGCTTGGTCTAGGTACCAGGCTAATCGGTGAGATACATCTGCAAGGTGGAGTAAAACCGTATACACATTAAGGTAATGTCAAAGGATATTGTGGTAGCAGAGCTGCAGCAGATCCTTGAGTGAGAGCTGCTGGCCCACTAGTCAGACCCCTAGGTAGCCGTGTGTGCTGGATATGCAAGCAGGAAAATAATTGAGGGTTTATACCATAGTTATTTCAAGCCACTAAACCAACATACCTACAGCTAAGGAATCTGAAAGCAAAAATTTACTAGGTGGTTCATGATATGGTTATTACCAGCTACCACAGAAATCTTTAGGGCATTTAATTATTATTTTAGTATTCATTATTTCAGTGACAAATGAAAATTGAGCTCTGTTAAATGTTGTTTGGTTTATTTCCTTGGGGTCTTTACCAAGAACAGTAATTTGTCTTTTTTTTTTTCCTGTCTGTAAGCCCCGTGATGAATTCAAACATTCAGGTTCATGAATTAAAATGTTTCCTTCTCTGCTCATTATAACATGGCACACAGAGTTGATTACCTTTTGCCTCAGTATGTTTTGGAAGATTGATGGTTCAGCTTTGCTAAGTTATAGCTTTTATAAGGATATTCTCTGAAATTATTTCAGCAGCAAGGTCTTGTTCCTAAGGTATCACACTATTTGAATCTTAATAAAAAGGCTTTGTGCTACATTACTACTCTCTGTAATGTAACAAGAGGAGGACACAGAAGAAAATTTTGTTTCCAGCTTTGCTATCATGAGTAAGAGATGAAGGATGATAAAGCTGGGTGATAGTGAGGAGCTCTGCTGAAGACAAGTAGAAGCAATGAGGAGCACTGCTCTTATTCTCAAACCTACTGCTTTGCTGGGGTACCCACATGAATACAGGAGCTTTTTGCAAATCTGTCCCAGTGTGGATACATGAAAATGTTATTTGTCTTTAAAATCTACTTTTGAAAAATTTGCACTTTTTCAAATAGTAACATGAAAATTCTTATGGTTCTTTAAGCTCATGAAGGTGTATCCTCTAATTTAGAGTTTAGTTTCTCTAAAAAGAAACTCCTTCCCCTGGCTATGGAAAGCAAATAGGTATTCAGCAGTGGTTGAGAGGCAGAAGGGCCAAGGCTTTTGGAATGCTGTTTGTAACATGAGAATCCCTTGAGCAAAATGGAGGGACCGTGCAGTCAATGCCTCATATTCCCACTTGCCTACTGGGATAGAGGCTATGCAATTTTAAATGCACTTTTTATTAAACTCATAATAGTTTCCTTATTAATTCTATAACATTTCAGAGAATATTTTTGCACATATTTACAGAGCCATTGAAGTATATATAATTTTTATATTAAATTTTTATTAAGCATTCAATATTTGAAAAACAGTTTTCAAATCCAAACCCAAAGGATGTTTAACTATTACAAGTGCAAATATAATGAAATTGCATTTTGAAATGAAGTCAACAAAAATTTAGGAACAAACAGTTTCTTAATGTACAAATTGAAACTCATTAAGCCTTTTACAGTTGCCATGTGGCTGTCACAGGTAACCTACAGGCTGGAATGACACTTTTGATGGTGGAAGAGTGGGTGCCAGAGTGGCTGATCTTCCTGCCAGGATCTGAGGTTTGCTGTGGAGGAGGAGAGCAGCAGCTTGTGCTGAGCAGAGATTTAGTGCCCTCAATGATGTGATCTGGGTGCTGTTTCAGGGAAGTTGTTTTGCTGAGCTGGAACAACATAGCTTTGCTGTGTTTTTGAGGAGGCCAGAACGCCTGTTGGTGATCTTCAGAAACATCCTCTGCACTTCTTCACAGTTTTATGGTGTTGTTCTTTGAGCCAATTCCTGAGCAAAGTGAGAACCAATTCAGAGTGGCTAATTCCTCTTACTCAGACTGGAGGAATCCTCTGCATTTTTGAGCCATCTGTGTTTGCTTTTCATGTTCTAAGAGATCTCTAAAGGCACATTTTGTTGAGGTTTGGTTTGGTTTGTGTTTTTTTTCTGGGATTCCTCACAGGTTTGCTAAGTGCTGGATCATTATGGATTCTGATCTTGTGGATTGTATCCATTGAGTTGTGGAACTTGTGGGCAGTGTCCATGGTTCTTTATTTCAAGTCTACAGTAATGAAATAAAGTATTTCTCCACAGTTCTGATTGCAACTTTCAGCTTCCTCCTGATATTGAAAGTTTTTCAGGTTTGGGGTTTTTTTTTTTTCCCATTTTCTTTCTTTCCACATTACTTCCTTTGTGTCCAGGTGCCACAACGTAATAAGCCTTTTGGGTACTCCTGGCGTGGTTTCTCTGTTCAGTTTACATTCAGCCTTGATGAGAAGGCTCTGGCAGCTTGCAGCTGTTTTAAATAGGATTGAGATCAGAATTTTGGAGGGCTTCAGAAGGGTCTGTCCTGCTGGGATACAAACCAGTGCGAGATGACTGGAGGACTTCCAGGCTAATATGGAGTAGATATGTGTCCATAAGAATGTTATAAACAAAGACATAATGAGCATTGAACTTTATATGCTTTCAATATTGATAATAGAATGCACATTGTCACAGAGCTGTGCTGTGCGGATGTAGCTTACTTCAGTGCAGATGAATTAAGCTTAGCAGAAATTTTAGGCTCCTTCACAACCCCTTATGGACAAGTCATATATTACAGCTGTAGGAAGACATCCTCACCTGTTGAAAAACAACCCCTGCTGCAACAAACACAGCTAGGCTACAGCTATATTAGCTACATGTTAATGGTTTAAGGCGGTATCTTTCTCTTCTGTTGAGCAGTAAAAAAATAATATCTTTAATTTTGTCTGAATTGGCTTTAGTGAGTAGCAAATTAATTCTGTAACATTCATTACTTACTGAATTAAGAAATACAATCAAAGGCCATTGCAAAAAGTGCAATGGTTGAATAACTGCTGTGCAAAATAAACCATGAGCCCTTTTTACCTGCCTTTCATTTGCATAGGTAGCAGTGGTCATAAGAAGAAATCTTGGTTTATGTAAAAACAATAATGAAATATATTTACATTAAGATCTTCAGCTGACACTGTTGACTGGGACAGATTGGAAGAACATGTTTTGCAGATTATTTATTACAATATGGACACTTCTACTGAGAACAAAAAAAGATTTGTCTTCACCACAAAGGCAACTCACTGTTAGCTATCCTAATTGTCCTTTCAGACATCATGCACTTGTTCAGTCAGCATCTGAAGGCTCATCAATAAACAGATGTTGGGATATTGACACTTAAGTTACTGTGACTCTAGAGCACAGCAATTATCCTGTGGCAACTGCTTATTGCTGGCCTTGTCCTTTTCAGATATAAAGTAGACTAGCTCCTTTTCTTTAAGGGATAAGATGTATTTCATTTATTACAGTGAGAGAACATATTGACAGTTACCTGGGAGTGTCTTATGGGCACATCTTACACCCTATTAACTTATCTACGATTCAATCTCTGTGCTACAAGTCTGAGGCAGGATGTGATTTTCAGCTCGATAGTTATATCAGTATAATTAAGGTATGGACAATCTTTTTTCAGAGATTTTTTTTCTTTTTTCCCCTAACTTCTTTGCCCCCCCCCCCCTTTTTTTTCCTGAATCAGTCTGACTCTTTTTAAACATATTTTAAGTTCTATAATGGTACTCTTGCTCTGTACTCAAAATGTTCATCTGGGTAATGTGGTGGTATGATCTTAACAGTTTAGCTGTGCTTCTACAAACGTACAGCTCTACAAATCTCTTCTATGAACAAGCTTTTAGATACATTGCTTCTAGCAGCAGTATTTTTCTTTCAATTGTTCTGTTCTAATCAAATTTAACAGGATCGAAACATGTCATTACACGATCACCTGGTGCTTTTAGACTGGGATTTTTTTGCCACATTTTACCAAACAGTGTGATTCAATTATGCTAGCTTGCCTTTTAATAGGATTTTAGAATTGAGGTAACCTGACAGAGCTAACACAATCTGTGGAAAAATATAGTTTTTATATATCAAGGCATTAGAAAAGATTGTTGTGCCTTTTTCATATTTCAAGCTTCTTTGATATAGCTTTTGTTTAATGCTAGTTGGTCGAATGATTTAATAAATGGAAGAATGCTCAGAACCTATTGAAAATACAGTAACAATTAAAGGAGAAGCTCTAGGTGTTCTGAGAGAAGAGTGATGATGTACAAGACACCTATGGTATTTGTAAAAAATAGAATGAACGAAGGGGCAAAGAGATGGTCCACAAGCATCCATCAACTTGTCTTACCAGAGATCCCACTCTACAGAAAATCCACATCTGTTTTCAGCAGAAAAATAAGCTGCATTCAGAAATGCCAATTTATCAGGCCAGCCAGACACATTGTTAGCCTCTTTGGTAAAGTAATTATTATGTATCAATTGTTGATAATTGTGGGCACCACTAATAGGAAAATGCTCTACACTTGTCTTGCAGATCTCAGGTACTGCTGTGCAGAAAAACTCATACTCCCAAACTTTTCAACAGCATAAAATACATGTTTTAGGACTGGGATATGTAAATATCTACATATATATTGGGGTTTTTTACTTATGAGTTCTATTTCTAGATAGGTGTTACAGTTTGTGCACTACTGTGGGAAAAGCTTTTGAGAGGAACTGATATATTCTGAGTACATATCAGGAAGTTCATTGTGTAGACTAATATGTTTGTTTTATGACTCCTCTAAAGTTTGAGAACCCAATTCAGGCCTAATATGAGTCTATAAAGTTATAAAAAATGGAAAGAAATGAATAATCTCTTACATTTTCAAGAAATGCATCATTGCACTCACTCATTTTGCCGCTAGGCTAGGACACAGCTGCCAAGGGATGTTTGTCTGGCATCTCACTGGGTAGGCTGTGGATTTACAAATAACAGTTCAAAACTCCTAGTCTCTCAACTGCTTTATAAATATTTAAATATTCCCAGCTGTACTGGGCTTGTACAAACATCTTAAAATTATGAGCTCACTGGCATGCAGCTGGGTGAATGCTAAGTTACAAATGGTTTTTACCCAAGGAAAATACGTGTATAGCATCAGAACTTTTTATTTGTTGAAGTAATCTAACATTAGGGAAGCCGAGCCTGCAGTTTGTTTTTTTTCCTCACCATTTCTAGCATATTTGTCCTTGCATAGCTAGTGATCTGAGATCTGTGAAACTTTCTTGTGTCATCCTCTACTCTGCTTTGTACAGGGCAAGTGTATAACATGCCTTCTCTTGCTTCTGGTTTATAGCAAGAGGTGATGAAGGAACAAGAAAATATTAGCTGTGGGCTGGATTATAATGCAGAATAGTTTCCAGTTTTTGTTCACTGAAATTTTACAGTTACAGAGTATGCTGTAGGAACTAATGCTTTAGTTCTTACTGAATGGTCTAGTGGACTTTTCTGTGGTAATACCCTAACTAGGGAATACAGAATCTTGTTTCTAGAGTTTCTGTGCTCACTAAGATCATGATTACTTATATACTTACAGAGTACTTAAACACTTAGAAGATAAAACTACATTAAGGATGGATACGTTGAAAGTGGCTGTGTTTTCCTTGCGTATCTGAAATCAGTAGTAATTGCATATTATCTCTCCCTTAGAATTGCCTGCTGGTATGTTTCTACATCAGAGAATATTTACCATCTTAATCTTTGAAAGATTTCTTCATCTTTTGCAGAAAGTCCCTTATAATTTAGTGCTTAGTCTGAATATCAGATTACATTTTTTTAGTGCATCTACATAATAAAATATGGTGTGTTATTTTTTTAACTGCGTTGTCTACATGACTTGATTTTTGTTAATTTTAATGACCAACTCCTTGGGGCAGAAGAGTTGTTCTAAAGTTTCACAGTATTGAGCACAATGATAGAGATTAAGTATGTGGAACTGTGATGAACTGCATCCTTTTTGGCATGAAGTCAAGAGCATTCAGTTTCTGGTTTAGCAGTTCATGAACCAGCTTTTGTTTTGACTGATGATGTATTCCTTCTTTTCAGACATCTGGGAGACTCAAGATATTTGCTAGTAAACTGTACTTCCCCATCTCCCTCAAATGACATTCTTTCACATAATGTCCATCTCTGGGTTTCACGCTACTTCATAACTCTTCGTATTGATAATATGCTGATCCAGTAGAATTACAGAAATGAATTGTAGACAATGTAGATGTGAAAAACCTTCTTCTATCAGCCAGTCATTCTTCTGACTCAGGCAGAATTTGATTTAGTTTGTACTGTATTGGTTCTGTTTTCCCATGGAAACTTAAGGATAGACTAACATCGATTTTGACTAATAGACATCCATATTTTTTTGCAAACACCTGTTCTCTCCTGACTTTCTCACCAGGCACGTCTCTCTTCTTATTCACATGGCAGCTCTTGACTAAAGGCAATGCAAATAGCCAGCTCTCACCATTCAGTTTGATTTTCACTTTGGAAACAAAATTAAGGAAAACCAATTTTAAAGATTCATTCATAAGTAGCTTTTATTTTAAGTTTTCCAGTCTAAAAAAAAAAATCACTATTTCTAGAAAAAAATAGAGTTGATTTGTGTATACATGCATTTAATAAATATAACAAGTTATTGTTATAGTCATTAATGTATATGTTCATCAATAGATGTAATGATTTTTCAGGAAGTTTATTTGATTCTACTTACATTTATAAGGTGATCTATTTATTAGATTGAACTAAACAGCAAAGAATAATGGTTCAAGCTTGCAGCAGTTTTAATCCTTAAAACTAATATGATCATGTTAGGCCTGTCATAGGTCTTGTACATATGACAGGCATTTATGCAGTAAATAATCAAAATTTTTACTACTCTTGGCACAGGTACTTGGAAAATACATTTGGTATTCTGATTTTTCTCACTTTCCAGGGTGTTTTCTCTATAAACATTCTGCCAAATGTAGAGAAAATTCCACTCACCACTTGTTTGATTCTCCCCCTGTGCTAGAATCTGTTCTACACCTGTACATTTTTTGCTCACACTGTGCCCTCGTGGTTTTGGGGCAATTTATTAACTGTGATTGTTCAGAGAGGGTTTGTACAAACAGCTCTTTCTTGATGTGGGACCTTGGTCTTCCATAACTGTGTGAGGTTTCATGACAAAAAACATCTTTGTGTGGCAAGCCCATTTAGAGACCAGCAGAGCTGCTGAGCAGAGGTTTCTATAAACATGTATGGTAGCCACTGGCCTTTTCAGAAAGTGATGAAATTATATTCTTATAACTGAGTCTTAAATGGAGATGAGTAGTACGTGGTTTTTCTGCTATTGCAGGATTTCTGTGAGATCCCACGTCAGTTAATGTTAGGTTTTTAGAGTTTTAACCTATAAAACATTGATAATATCCTTCTTGTTCCCCAGGGAGCTACAAATCCAAGTAATTTTTTTGCAAAATGCTTTGGCATCCTTAAAATTTACAAAAATGCTATTAATTAATGATGCAATTGTTTTGGCTGAAGTGGTGGGGAAAACAGTGGTTTTTGGGGTCTATCTTGTCAGGTTCAGTATACATTCATAGTGATGTATGAAAATGCACTAAAAACATATTCTAGCAATTGTATGTACAGTTTTTGAACTTAGCAGTTAAAATCCATTTAGCATAAAAATTTATCACCAGTATCACTATCCTGATTTATCTCGTGTCTTGGTTAAACTAAAGGTGTAATTGATTATTCCACCATAGAAAAATGCACAGGTGACAGAACTCAACAATTCAGCCTTTCCAAGGGAGAGAAGAGCAAGTTTATATAAGAATTAGAACTGGAGGTCAGAACTTAATGAAGAAATAGTTCAATGTGGGAAAAGGTTGAGTATATCTGAATTCATGTACTTTTTGGGTAAAGAAAGACCGAAGTTAAAAATTTGATTCAAGATTCTTAACCTTTTAACTGTTGTAGTACAATATGTAATCAAATACGATGAATAAGTATGATGTTCAGACTCTGTGTGACTCTGGCTCTGCGTTTTGTCACAAAGATTCATAACCGGCTACATTGGTAAATAGGCCATTTTCAGGGAATATTAGATATCTAATACAATTACCAGATAGACTGCTGAATACTTTGTCATATATCTTATACTTTAAGTGCACAGACTAAATGAACTTTTAATGCAGATTCATATTCCAGGAGGTACAGAACAGAACTCATGTAATTTCAGCTCTTTTCCATTGAGGATTATCTGAGACAGCATACACTTGTGCTGCCACTGCTTTGGGAAGAAAACAAATAATGCAGAAATCCAGGAGACAGAAAAGGTTTCTCATCACTCAACAATACTGTTAAACCACATAAAATCCAACAATATTTATCCTGAATTCTTATTCCAGAAGGCACTTCAATATTGTTAAATTCTTCAGTGGGAGTTTTTGAATCCTCCTAGAGTACATGAAACACCTTTTTAGAAACCTTTACTTTCAAGCTTTTTCCAGTATTATGGCATTATCCATGCAAGAAAACATTAACATATTTTTATACTAGAAGTAGAAACAAACAAACAAATAAAACCCTCAAAAAATGAAAGGAGAAATAGAACTTGAAAATTCTTTAAAATCCTGAAGAGGAAAGGAAAAATTAATACCACAAAAGCTTCATTTGTAACTTCAGAAGTTCAGTGTGTCAGAGTAGAGAGATGTAAAGAACTGGAGAAAATACGTTGTCTATAATATTACACAAGAAAAAATAGACAATTGCAATACTTTTAATATTTGACAATTGCTCTCTGAACACCTGAGATGTCAAAAAAGTAGCTAAAATACTAGGTTAATCTCATCGTTGTAATTTCCTGTTATCCTCTCCTCTATTAGAAGAGAGAATGAGAGAGTCATGCAGAAATGGTAGTCTCCGTGAGCCAAAATTCTTCCTTATTCTTCCTGTATGCAAGCATTAAAGTGTTTACAGAGTTTGTGTCATGCTTCCTCTTACTTGCCAAGTCATTTCACCAGCTTTTGTGCTGAATGCAAGCCTGTCTCATCTTTCATCCCATTTCTTCTCGATTTTTCTCTAAAAGCTACTGTTAGAAGGTCACTGGCAACAGCTATGTTCCCCTTTTGATTCTACTAGTTACAGTAATTTTTAAGTGTGGTTTTGTGGGTTTCTTTTTGAGGTTTTCAGGTACATGATTTCTGGTGAATTTTCCTAATGTGATGGGGAATACAGTACAACTACATCTTAGTGGGTTTTAGAGACTAGAAACACTGGAGAGCAATAATCTGTTTATAAAACAGGCAGTGGTAAGTTTTACTACTCTGCTTTAATACTGGTGGAGGTTGGGAAACATGCTTAAAATGGAAAGACAAGGAAGAGCAAGGAGGAGCAAGGAAGAGTAGAGCCTTCAGAACCACTAGCACTTTTGTCAGGAACCCATAAAGACCTGGTAGGGCAGACCTCACCCATAAGAGTCATTGATAAGCTAAGTCCATTAAGGGATCTAACATGTCCATCAGGACAGCTGTTGTTGTGCGAGTTCCATGGAATAAGATCTCCTATTGTATTTAAATGAGAACTAATTAGACTGCTGTCTCCAAAAAGGTTATATAAAGCTAGATAGCTTTCTGTAACAACATTCTAGCTTGAAATGAATATTCTTTGCAGCAGCCATATGCTGGGTTATGGACAACAGCTGTTTGTGAGGCATCTCTGGTAGCTAGTTTTCTGCATGGTGCAATTGAATGTGCAGATATAGGAGTAATGTCCAATGAACTTTTGTATCTACTGCCACTTTTTCTGATGTTCCACAGCTCAAGTAAGAGTATTTATTATTCTATGTCCTATAAAGTCTACCTTATTCAAAATGAGGCTAAGAAGGATACATTTACATTTGCTGATTATTATGTTTACTGAGCAGCCTGACCTACTGAAAGGTGTCCCTGTCCATGGCAGGGTGCTTGGACTAGATGATTTTGAAAGATTTCTTCCAACTCTAATCGTTCTATGGTTCTATTAAGATGCATGAATATCTCAATCACAGGACAATGTGTAGTCATTAATATATTAATTAGTTGATACTGTGGATAATATTGAGAAATTGAATATGCATAGCATAAGGTATACTTTTGGAAAAAACAAGTGCTGCTTATTGTTAAACCTTGGTTTAAAAGATTTAATAGACAGAAGAGATTTTTAAAGACAGAAGATGGTGTCTTTAAAGAGCTTTTCTGAAAATGACCCTGTGCAATGCACTATGCAGATGTAATTTAATGAATCAAAAGGTGAATTAGTAGTAATTGAATAAAGCACAGTCATTTAAAACTGCTAATCCTCTGCTACACTTTCTAAGTGTTCAATAACATATACTAAAGTAGAAAAATAATTGAATTACAACATACTTTTTATGTATTTTAATGAAGGTGTATCAGATTCTGATGCTTAATGGTATTTTAAATCCTTTTCGTTCATATTGAAAAGTAAAGCATACTGCCCTTTTCAATCCAATGTGGCAGACCCCAGAGTGCTTATCATGTATGGTGAAACAAACACTATTGAAAAAGGAATTGATTGATAACTTTTCTGCAGGATTTTCCTTTCTATGGGAGTGTGCTGAGTGGGTTGTTTGGGTCTCCTATTAACTTACATAGTAAGGGTTAAATGAAACACTGAGATCAGTAAGCTCTGAATGAAAGTAGCCTCAATGCCCTCATGTCCTTATGAAAAGGAACAGAAGGAACTGGGAGCTCATCATTATTATGGCAAGGACTCTGTGGGCTGCTGAAAAGAAAATGAAACAGCTGAGACAAGATGAAACCCTTAATGCAAGGGGGAAATGCCCAATATCTATACAAGTGTTCTTTCCTACTACAACCTTTGAAAAACAAATACATTCTACTGGAAAAATATGTGCCAATAACTGGAGCTCAAAGGAGCAAAGAGTTTGCTAAAATACTAATTTAGTTCCGAGTGACACTAGGCCCTGTACTGGGAAAAAACCCATTTTAACAGGTTATTTTTGAGAATTCCCTCTTCCATATTTGTATAATGATTAGGAATACAGGCACTGCAAAAAATGCACAGCATAAATAAAAACCTGTTCCATTTTATAGGTATTACAATGTTCAATAGTTACATCTTTGGGATTTACAAGTTATAATCATAAGTTTGGCTTAAACATCTAAATATTTTAAACTGATACATTTTCTTTTTTCATCTTCCCTTCCAAGCTAAAGCCTTAAGGCTTCTCTTTATTTTATTTCTTTACATCCAGAGGGCTGAAATCCTTTAAAAAAAGAGAAAAGATAATGAGATTGGATTTTACTTTTTTTAAAGAAAGAAATAAACAAGAAATCATAGAATGGTTTGGGTTGTGACTTTAAAGATAGTTCCAACTCCCCTGCCATAAGTAGGGACACTTCACACCATTTAATTCAGGATTTGGGATTAAAATGAAAAGATTGATACTGAAACTAGTGGGGATTTAATTAGTCCAGAATTCATCAGGGTATTAGAGAAAAAAAATCTAACATGCTAATCAAAATTTCATTCCAATTTTTGATTTACAAAATGACCTTCTTTTAACTGTGGTATTCTTAGCTTCTTATGCCCCAAACACAGATGATTCTTCTGTACATTTTACTATAGTAGTTTTAGGAGTCAAGTTTTTTGCATACAACTGTGAAATGCTGAACTCTCTTAGCTCTACCAAGGAAACACTGTTTCTGGATGAGACTTTGCCTTTTTGGCCTAAATCTCTGAATTTTTCACAGTATCTCCTAGACTGGTCTTGTAAGAGCAGAAAGCCATGGGATTTCTCAGATTCTGGAGCAAGTTGTATCCAGGTCTGAGTACCAAGATAAATCATTGCAGTCTTGATGGTGTTCTCATCCAGACTTCTTGCTTCCAGCCTGCAATGGGCCATCTGCCAGCTGGGAAATTACTGCTGCAGGGTCGTACTGCTCCAGTGTCCCTACAGCTATCGGCATCTTGCTCCAGGTGAGTGTTAAGTAGGTGCCAGTTAGGCCAGCTGGAGACTTCTGAGTGCCAGGTGAATCCTGAGATGGAAAGATTGAGCTGCTTTTTGGCCTGTTCCTTCTGTCAAAGGAGCAAAAACCAGGCCAGAATGAAGTCCAGAGCCTGGCCCGCTATTTAATTAATTTGCTCCTCTGTCATATAAATATTTCTCAAAGGTGTTGTGAAGCCTTCATGTCTGGAATGCTTTCATGTAGAGGGCCTTTGTGTTTGGAATTACTTTAAGATCCTCCAGTGAAAATTGCTGTATCGGCAAAACCACCGCAAATATGAGTAGTTGTTCATACAAGCCACTTGATACAGGGCATTTGATTACTTTTAGGTACCTTTGCTTTTTCATAGAGCTCCATTACCTTTACAGATGCTGTTCCCTGAAACAGAAAAGAGATTTTCGGTTTTTAAACCAGCCAATTGCTATTCATAGAAACAACTTTTCAGCCAATAAATACTATAGAAGCCTGGATTGAAAGGTCACTCCTGCGATAGCCGGTAAGGGTCTGGTTTTTTTAATGGAAAGTAAGTATTATGTGGCTCTGCTGCATAATGTGTTTTGCTGGGAGGTGAAGCTGTGCAGCAGAGAGCTTTCTCTAGAGGCCTATTCTCTTGGCTTTATGTCGAGGACAGGCTTCAGCATTAAATGGCTTTAAGCATGTCAAAGAAAGGTTATTAAAAATGTTCCTGCCTTTCAGTCTCCGTGCTCAATAGGCACAAAAATGCAATACTATAGGGATTTTTTTTCTATTTAGTCATGTCATTTGGCATTTTGCCTATAGCTAAAAATGAGATACCATCTGTTTTAGGCTCACTAACGATTCTGCATTGTGACTTGAGCCGGTTCACTAGTTTATTGTTACATTAAGAAATAAACTTGCCTTCTTCTAATTGCAATTTTGCTATTATATTTGGTGGGATTTGAAATCTCAGTGATTCCTTGAGGTGGGGATCTGAAATCATAGTTGTGAGACTTCTGTGCTGGAGCTCTAGGTAATGTTGTGTTTGTGCAATCTTGGTACAGTTCTTACATCACAATATATGCTTATAATTTACTGAGACCACGTCTGCCTTAGAGCCTTTTGAATTTTACTGATTCTGTTTTCTGGCTTGCAATAACAGGTAGGAAGGTAAAGTGTAACTGCCGAGCACTCTACTGCTGCTCTTCTAAGCACAGATATAGGCAGAAATATAAGGCAAGGGAATAGCTGTGGTGTCTACAGTGCTAGTCATTGGCATTGGAGCTGCTGTGAGCAGTGTTGCTGTCTATCAGGACATGCATACTTTGGTTATGGGTGAATGGAGCCTTCCTCAGACCTGTGCATAATACCCTCTTAGAGGAAGAGTTCAGAATAATGATCATCTCTGTGATGGTTTGAACTTGCAGCAGATCTGGAAGCTATTCCTCCAGTTGCTGCTGTTTGCTGATGACTTTTGTGACCACTTGTTGACTGACAAAAATGTTGCTCTCATTGTAAAAATCTCTTGGATGTGAATCAATGGACATCAGAGCTTTGTTCTGTTTTACAATGAATGCTTCCTAGCACGGAGAAGTTCCTCTCTGTGACACTGAGCAGCCTCCATGCTAGGAGCTTGTTCCCAAATCCCCATCCACTCCAGAGCATCTCCTCAGGACTAGGGGGAATCATAACATATTCTTGACAGTTTTATGGTTTCCTGATCATTCAGAATAGTGGAAGTGCATTATAACCTAGTACTAGTGTAAGCTGGTGAACCTTTGTTTTCCAGATGACAGCCTTCCACTGTGATCCAGACATGCAGGGCACCTTGTCCTGCAGGTGTGGAAAAAGCTGTTTTTCCCAACCCTCAAGCTTACTGCAGTAGCACAGCTCTGAATCTAGGGAGATTTAAAAAAGAGATATTAAGAGACTTGCACATGAGTGACAGATCTAGGAGCAGTGTTTTTATTGAAAATATTGAGCAAGAGCTTTTGTTTAGTATCATCAGAGATTTGAATCTGTGTGCACAAGACGAGTTCAAATCTTTAAGACTGTCTAGGACTTTCAGAAAAGGTACTTATGTGATCAGAGCACTGACACCTTGAAAAACAATTGTTTCTCTAGAAATGCCTCTCATAATGAGAACTGAGATGCTTCTCTCATTACGAAACCTGATTTTGTGAGGTTCTTGCCACAGCTGCTTCAGATTGTACGAGGTTCAAACTTTACTAGTAAGCTTTTCAACATGAAGGCATTTTTTAAAGCCCAGAATGATTTTAATATCTTAAGTTATGTTCTACTTACTGAACAGGCAGAAAAGTAATTTAAAGACAGTCCTGTGTGACTTTTTTGCCAAAATCTCTTTGCCTATTAAAGAAACCTTAGATTTTTGCAAGCAGCACCTCTCTCAGAAAATAGTCTTTAAAGCCTTGAAGCTACTAAGATGTTTCACTTTGAAAATTGACTGTAGGACATATATATGTTACTTCCAGAATATTTTATTACCTTGGTACTGTAATATTAATGGTAATCACTTCATGATGCTGTGATGAAATATGAATGGACCACTTTGGTGCAAAATAGTAACTATTTTAAATTGAGTTTATGGCTTTTACATCATAGCTTTCAAATCTTTTAGTTGCACTGTTTTTAAGTTTGTAGTAACAAAGTATATGTGTACTAACTGATTGGTACAATGGTGTCATTTACAAGGATAAGTACTTTTTGTGGGAAGAATTTTCAAAACTGTTTGCAAACATTTGCACATAAAACTATTTAGAATGGCATGAAAGCATGGTCTGCATCTAGTTCTGACAATTCTCAAGTAGCTACACAACCTGAAACGAAGATGGATTTATTTTCTAAGACTTTGGTTAAGATATGTTACAGCTTGAATTTGGAAGACCATTTAGGCTTTATTGCAAACTCCTCTTCTTACAGTTAGTTATTAGTTGTATTTTAGCCTATGATTAAGGCCTTGCTTTTCAATACTTAATTCATAGAATAACAGTAACAAAGATCTTTGGAGGTTTCAAAGAGGACTTCTGGTGACATCTTGAGCTCTCTTCACTTTTTGATTTTTTTCTGAACAAGTCCAAGCCACAGTTATCATGCAACTTGTCATATATAAATAAGTACTAAATCATACTTCTGATTGTGATCGAATTTTTTTGTTTGTTTGCTAAAGTCACTAGCATTATTCATAGCTTAAGCAGAAATGCTTTTACTTAGCCAAATGCAAGCAACTGAAACCATGAACATATATTATTTCAACTATCAAAATCAGCTTATTATTAGACTTACATTCTGCTCTCGTTTTCTGATTATTGTAGGAAACTAATTTAATGACTATTCGCTAACACAGGAAACCTTAAGAGAATAATGCAGGATATGGGATTTGGATTTTAAATATGAAATTGCAGGGAACTTGTTTTAGGAACATGATCATCATCATGTCATTGAAAATAAATGTCACTTCTGTGATTGACTAACTTAGATTATAGCACGTATGTTTGTTGAATATACGAAACAAGTCTCAACAGGAATCCTTAATGATGAATTCAGTGTCTAAAATACATGTTAGAAGACTCAGTCTGTTTCCCACAAGACATATATGCTAAAAAAGAATATTTAATGAATAATTCACAAAGGGAAAGAAAAAGTTAGCAAACAAGCTGTGTTTCCCAGTCGATGAAAAGGTCTAATAACTTTATTCAAAAGTTGAAAATATTTTCAGAGACTGTACTGAACGTATTCAATAGGGAGAGACAAAAATATGAGAAATAGGACTGTAGAGAACTGAAGTAGAGAAGTGTAACAAACTATAAACACAGAAATAAACAAATGAGATCTATCACATGAAATTCCAACATTAAGCACAGCATAAATTAATTCATGGAATTTATAACAAGCATAAATCAGAGAAAGCAAAGATAAAAATACTAGCATGGAAGTTGAGAAATTGAGATGGGGGGAAGAAGGAGGAGAAAGAGGGGAGTAGACCAAAAAGACAGAGAAGATAAATGTGTTCAGAGTAGTCCCTGTAGGTTTTCTATTTGCAAGTCTTAGATATCATCAGAACAAAATGTTCTGTTGAAGGGCTTGTATGCTTACAATGCTGGGTTTACAGAAATTACTACTCTCTCTGTTTACACATTGCAGCCTTTCTTGTGGCTCCACTTGCTGAAGCAGAGTAGGAATGCTTGGTGGAGCAAAAATGTGAAATCCCAGCACGACTATGGGGAAGATAGGATCTTATGGGACTTTTGTTATTAATACCTTTCACTGTTGTTCTCAAAACCTTTCATACACATGAGAGGATTCCCAGTGTAAGAGTACAGATCTAGATACAGATTTCCTAATAAAAGAAGGCTGTCTGGATCTGGACTGGCCAGTTATAAGTGGTCTCGAATCACATAGTTTGGACTTCAATGAAGTTTTTTGGAACCTGAAAAGGGAATAGTCCAATGAAATGCTCCAAAATACTTGATAAAACATTGTGTCATTTGGCAGAGTTAGAGAGAAAACCTTTCAGCCTTCCTTTCTTACTCTAGTCACAGACTATGCTACCTTATTTTTAAATTACTTGGAGTATTTTGTCAAATCAATACCAGTCTGTCCAATGTGCACTGCTTTTTGTGTCAGATAGCTAATTACATTCTTTTGGCCAGGGAATGTGAGTTAATCAGTCCCTGTATTGCTCTTTGTGGAGAACGCTTGTCTTAGACTTTCCATTTAAAAAATAAAATCTAAATTGTTTTGAACTGCTAAAACTTTTTCCTGTTCCTGCTGGCTGTCTTCCCAGGATGAAAAGGTTTTTAAAAGATCCAGCAAAAAAACTTACCCATCCTGAATGGAGTTGGAGAGAAAGAAGCAGCAATAATGCTATAGTTAGCATTAAGTTCTTGTTACTTCACGCTTTGTATTGTGCTTTAATATTCCTTTAGGTTTAGTATGTCTTGCTGCCATTTCTTTTTACCTGGATATATCTAGATTCCCCAGTCTCTTACCATACTAGTGGGGGAACAAGTGCATCCCCAGTTGTCTCTGTAATTAAATGAATTGGGCTAGATCTTAAATTTATATAATTTTCATCTAATATATTTCTATTGTTTTTAATTAAAATTATTCCAGATTTGCCAAGAAATTGTTCTATATTATTTTTAGTGTTTTGCTCCCTATTCTGGTGTTTTGTCCTCTCTTCTGGGAGATGATGAGATAAACACAAGCAGGAAGCCTCAAAAAAACTCCTTTTTTCTGATCCTTTGCCTGCCCGGTGCTGCCTGCAGGGAATAGCAGCTCCCTCCTGTTGCTCCACAGGTCAGCTTCCCCAGGCTGATGGACTCTGTATCCTGCAGCACCTCAAGAATGCAGTCAGTCTCTTCTCCAGAGGGATAGCAGCCACTCCTAGGTTATCTGTCTAGCACAATTAAATTATGCTAGATGGAGTCTGTAGTTTTCTATTATATAAACACCTGCAAAAGCAAATAAGCCAGATTTAGAATGTGACTTAGAATCCCCAAAGTAAAACATTTTAGGAATGAGTGACCAGTTAAAGACAGTATTGCAGCACTATGAAATTGAAAATAATGCAGTCTGAAAAATTTCCAGGAGTGAAACGAAGCAGTGGTTATTAAATCAGAAATCATGCCGGGCTACATTACCTTAGCTGAACACACTTCACACCTCCACTGAACTCACACCTAAAAAGGGAAGAAAAACATTCCCCACCATCATTGTATAGTAGGCATATTCTAACTCACGTGATAAAATTACAAGTAATATATTGAATATTCATAGTATATGCAGTTGTTTAATTTGAGGTTTTTTCTGTTGAGAGTGGTGGATGATATCTTTAAAAGTTCATTTTAGTTCTTTTTATGAAAAAGGAAGATTTTTTATTTTTTATTCTGCTTCACTATTCCAAAGCAAGTGTAACCATCTGGCAGCTTTTCTTTAGAGATGTGATTGCTCATTAAAAGTTTACATCTCTATTTTACCTAAATTGTATTTTCACTTTAGATACTGGATTTAATCAATATATATCCATGTGACACAATTAATCCTTCATCAAGGCTTGACCCTTGTATTCAAAGTATATTTTAAAGAAAATATTTCTATGCTTTACCAGAGATAAAAAACCCCCAACCCTTTGTGTATTCATCAGTGTAATAAATGTACTGACTTTTGGTATCTATATCCTTTCAAAAATCACTTAAGAGAATAAAAATTGGAATCAATGGTCTTTAGATTTTCCTTGCCATACCTAAAAGCCTTGCAGGAGCCAAGCAAAGAGAATCTTTTTTTCAGGTTTTTTTTGCTTCTACTGTCATGTCTGGATGGTGAGACAATTTCCATATGGGAGAAACTCAAGGCAGTCCTTGAGATTTTTGGGTAGGGCACACATCCAAAGGCTGTCCATGCAGTTTACAATTTCTCTCCAGTGCTGTTCAATCATCAAGCAATGAAATATTTCCCTTGCATAGTAAGAAGTACTAGCCCACTCTGGCATCTCTTGCAGATCAACATCCTGTGGGCATTCCCCTACCTGAAATTATGTTAAAACCAATTATGGTGACAGACCTTGGACTGATTGCTTTAGCTCTTTTCTTCTACTTAATCTCAAAACAGGGTCGAGTGTGCATAAATATAGTTTGGAATAGCTATTGCCACGAACACAAATACTCCATTGAATAAGTCACATAAAATTCTTCCTTTCCTCAGGTAGAACTGCAAAGCCACTGCATGCTCTGCTGTTTCAAACTTTCCTGGTATTTTCTGTGAACTGATTGCTTTTGAATGCTGTAGACCTATGTGCAAATGTACATCTCTTGTGAGTAGGACATATTCCTGTGTCCTTATGGCTGTCAGATTATTGACACGTGAGCTCTCAGAGCCTTTAGTGCAACTTGGGAAACACATTCTCTAAAAGCAGATTTTAGGCATAACAGATATATTCATTCTCTTTGCATAAAGCATATACAGTTTATCTCATATGACTGGTAGTACAGAGCCAGCAGTTGACTTCCTCCTACCAGTCTGGATAGCTACCAACTTGTAGGCAATGTCCAGATGGCACAAAAATATTTTTTTGGGGGAATTGGCATGTAAAGCAAGTTCCACAAACAGCTTGTTCTGCTCCCCAGCTTACAACTATACAAAAGACAAGGGAAGAACATATCAGTGTAGGACAAAGTGATAGTCCCAAATGAAAACAACTTCTTTTTGCTTGCTTTATACAGCAAAAAGCACAATAAGTTTCATAGTCAGGAACTGTACAAATAGCAGTTTCTATTTAAAAGATTTTTTAAGTTACCGATTATTGATTTTAAAAAAATGTTCAAGAGTCTTCTCAAATAAACTTTCTTGACATTTTATCTCTTCATGAATTCTGACAGCTTGGGTCAGGCAAACACTTGCAAACAACTTAAATTTAGTACAATAACACAATAGTGTGAACTTTCATCCGACTGATAAATAAAAAGCGACTGCAGTGATGAAGACTTTCTCCTTTTCAAACTTCTGCCTTGATGTATCAGGAGATGATGCTGTGAAGGCACACTGTGACAGCAAACTTACCTCATGTCTGTTTATCTGAACAAAGAAATGAAATTCCTTTAGTTGGCTTAGAATTAAACATTATATACCTTTCTGTATCTCATTCTTGAGGAACTTCTTTGATTTCAGTGGCTTCATTTATGATGCTGAATAGCATTCATGATCTTTAGAGTACCAGATATTAACTTCTGCTGGGTAAATGCGAATTACTCTTTTAAATCTGGAAGGATCTTCAACTGGCTGAAGATAATGCCTACCTTAAGTCCAAAGATTTGACTGCACCTTGTGTAGACCTTTACAGTGTAATATGGATACTGATAAAGTTGCAGATGCTGTGTTTCAGGCAGGGAAAGTCCCTATGTCCCAGACACATTTCTGGGGACACCTGCTACTTAGAGTCATAGAATAGTAGGGGTTGGAAGGGACCTTTAGAGATCATCTAGTCCAACCCCTGCCGCGAAGTTTTCGGCTCTTGGCCTGAAAAAACCAGACTCAAAGTCTGAAACCAGACTCTAAGTCTGAAAAACCCAGGCTCAAAGCCTGAAACCAGGCTCAAAGCCTGAAACCAGACTCGAAGCCTGAAACCAGACTCTAAGTCTGAAAAACCCAGGCTCGAAGCCAGAAAAACCAGCTCCAAGCCTACTTCATGCGGCGATCAACCCAGGGTCCGATTCTCAGCTGGGTGGGAAGAAATCAGTCCTACTCAATGTGAGTGATAGCAGAAATCTTCTTTATTGAGAGCAGGCTCTAACTTATATACCCAGCAGCTTCAAAGCTAGCTCAGCAACAGCAGCTAATAGATTACGTTTGCATGTTCATCCTACTTGCAGTTTCTGCAATAAGCAAGCTCCCTCACATTTTCCCATCTTGTCTTTCTCCGAAGTTGTTTTCCACCTTGAGCTGTTAGCTTGTTAGCTGAAAACAGCCTGACCTTGAAGGAGCAGAAAGCAGCCTGCTGTCTTCGCTGACTATGTGACAGCAACTACTTTAACCATGGCTCTGACTCTGGTCTTGATTGTGCATTAAATTCATATAACTAGAACTCAGACTGCCTTGCCCCATCAGGCCTAACATTATACCCTGGGATCCATGTCCATGCTCCCTCATTTTTTCTCCACAAACCCCCCTGCAGAAGCAGGGTCACCTAGATCAGGTTGCATAGGAACATGTCCAGGCGGGTCTTGAAGACCTTCAAGGAAGGAGACTCCACAACCCCTCTGGGCAGCCTGTGCCAGGGCTCCCTCACCTGAACAGTGAAATAGTTTTTTCTTATATCTAAGTGGAACTTTTTGTGTTCCAGCTTCATCCCATTACCCCTTGTCCTATTGCTAGCTACTATAGAAAAAAGGGATATCCCCGCCTCCTGACACCCATCCTTTAGATATTTATAAATGTTAATAAGATCTCCCCTCAATCTCCTCTTCTCCAAACCAAACAGCCTGTGGCATGGGCTTTCATTACAGAATGCAGACCTTGTTCTTATTATCCATATAAATTACCTAGTTTAAAGAATATCTGCACACTTAACAAAAGTTCTGATCATGTTTCTATACTGCAAAGTAGAAATACTATCTGTGGAAATAAGTTAATACACATTCATATAATATTCTCAATTGCCAGCATCTGCCATATAGCAACTTCTAAACAAGAGTTCATTTTAGAAACATTTAGAAAAATCTCCTGTCCTGGAGTGATTATGGTAATAAATATAGATTCCACAAAAGCAAACACCTTTCCATTATGTTTTCAAGATAAGACATGTGCTTTCACTAAGGAGGATTCTTTATTAGGTAAATGCTGAAAAGGAACTCAAGAGACCTGAGATGTAATTCAATTTTGCCATTAGGCAGTGAAATGAATTTGGGCAAGGCACTTCATCTTCCTGCATCTCAGTTTCTGTTTGTATGAACTAGTGATCTAGTGCTATCTATAGGAGGCACTTTTAGCTGAGAAATTTGTATTAGTTTTCCTTATAGGGGTGGAATATCCTCTCGCTTTCTTCAGAAGATTTGAGATTTCTTCTTAATAATGCCGTATTTAGCCATTACAGATAAATAACTACCTTTCTAGTAAAAAAAAAAATCTGTTAATATCAATGGCAGTCTTGCACATATGGTATTTTAGTGCACTTTTGACACTGCTTTTTAATTTTAAAGCTTTAGAATATCATACTGACATTTGGTTTTGCTGCTTTTTGAGCGGGTATGAGTGTATCTTAATAAGTATCTATTATTGCCTTCCTTTCTTTCTTTCCCAAGTTTTTGTCTTTGATTTCTGAATGTTTGGGCAACTCTTGATCAGAATGCACTCAGGATTTCTTTTCCCTTACCATGATACAGTCCTTTGGCTGGTGTAATATTCTTCTATCCATTTGCGTGTGCAATGGTAAATGTAGATGTAGATACAGTTGTGCACATGTGCCTGTAGGTGACTGTTACATCAACTGTGTAGCTGTAGTCATCACCCCAGAAACTGAAAGGCCACAAACTCCTAGTGGAGGAAGAGAATTTTGGAGGCTAAATCAGCATGATCTGGACATTAATGATTCCTTGCTTGTGTCAGTGGGAAGCCTTTAAATCTGAAGCCTTTGAAAATGAAGGCTTTACAGGAGATCAGTTATAAAGTGTTCTTTGTCTTTTATTGACAGTTACGCATGCTTAATTTCTCCTCGATATCAGAACTTTAGTGAATTAGAGTATCAGAATCTTTACTTATCTGTATATCCAGAAGAAGAAAAAAAAAATCTGTCATTTCCAGAATTTTAAAAAGCAAATAAATAGCAAAGCTACTGTACATCTCAATATTCTGCCACTAGAGTGCACCAGAATGTTTGGTTGCAATGCACGGATTGCAGTCACTTCTCTCACCTTAAAATAGTTATTTTAAGCTGTACAAATCTCTACTAAAATGTCTGCATGATTTTAACCCAATTTTAATATAAATTCCCAATGAGAAAATAGCTGTTTCTAGGTATATCATAGCTGAAGGTATAACCTAAAGTTTAGGCTTTCAATAGTTCAAAACCAATTCTTTCAGTTTCTTCCACAAAAGTTAAATGAAATTCCTGATTCTGCCAGCAGACATTTTGAGAGCTTGAGTTTGTAATACTGTATTTTATGGAACAACTGAAAAGTGAAAATCACAATGTATGTTTAGAGACACATTTCTGACAGAATTCCTAGTCAGAATTGCAATTAATGTGATTATATCAATGTTCAAATTGAGGGATGAAAACATCGTAATTATTACTGCCAAAAATGAGAAACGCTCATTAAAAACACATGAAGGTTGGGGCAGTTTTCAGGTAGGGCCTACTTTTCTTACTTGCTTGCTTCTTTCTTTGTTTTGCAGCGGTAATACTGCAATACAAATTTGAATGGAAGTGCCGGCTTCGCCTGAAAACAAGAGAACACGACAGTTACATTGTGGCCCCACTTAGAGCAATAGCAAAACTTACATTGATTTTCATGAGGTCAGGATTTTATCCTCAGTGTCAAGATGACGAAGTAGCTTTAGCTTAAAGGTAATGCTGTGGAGAGGGAGCTTATGCTTCAAAAGGAGCTGTGTCTTTTCTTTATGACTCTGAAAGATTCTCCAGATCACATGAGTATTCAGTACTCTCTCCACTTGTTTGC
Source organism: Colius striatus (assembly GCF_028858725.1). Classification (NCBI taxonomy): domain Eukaryota; kingdom Metazoa; phylum Chordata; class Aves; order Coliiformes; family Coliidae; genus Colius; species Colius striatus. The sequence goes on along the minus strand of NC_084765.1, from coordinate 4,810,260 downwards.
AAGGCTGACCTTGGTAGCCACAGTATTGCAGTATCCATTGTCACCTCATGACAAATGAGAAGTAAAGCAAGCTGTGCCTATGAGGGTGCTTGAAAATCTTCTTTAACAAGTAACCTAAATCAAAGAATCTTCAAGAATTCCGTTGTATAATAGATGTCCAAGACAGTAGATTGAAAAAACAATTAAAAATGTGGGAGTATGATATGAAATGTGATTGTTCTAGTCCTGACTGATGAAATTGTAGGGATATCTGATCGCTGAAGAAAACTCTGTATGAAATACTGGACTTTTCATACAGAATCACAGAATCCCAGAATAGTAGGGGTTGGAAGGGACCTCTAAAGATCACCTAGTACAACCTTCCTGTTCAGACACGTCCACCTTGATTAGGTCACACAGGAACATGTCCAGGTGGGTTTTGAAAACCTCCAGAGAAGGAGATTCCACAACCTTCACAGTCTGTGCCAGGGCTCCATCACACTTACGGTCAAGAAGTTTTTCCCTGAGTTGAAGTGGAACTTTTTGTGTTCCAGCTTTTGACCATTACCCCTAGTCCTATCACTGGACACAACAGAAAAAAGTGTTTCCCCATCCTCTTGACATACACCTTTTAAATATTTTAAGTATTTTTAGTCTTAAGTATATAAAATTTGTACCTAATTGCCAAAACATAATCAGATCCTGTATAATCAGTGGTGATTGAAAAATAATCATTAGATGTTCCGGTTGGATTTTAAACCTACCTACCTTTGCTATAACAAAAGAAAAAATATATAAAAAGTCTGTCTTAGGACTCATAAAAAGAGGAACAAAACAACCAAAAATAAACATCAACTTAAGATCTGCAAGTTTTGGTATTAATTTCAATCAATTTGGTTCAACAGCAAGTCCTCAGCCCAGAAAACAGAGAGCAAAAGGTAGCAAAACACTTGAGCATGGAAAATGTACTCAAATAAATCTGCTTTAGCCAATTCCTGAAAAATAATTTTTATGTAAGCATCTCCTTTACTCTTATTCAATAGCAGGAGACTTGTGTGCTTAAATTTAAGCACTTGATTAAAACTACAATAAAGAGACTTAATCTGATAAATATGGGCCAATTGCCTCATCCCGAGCCATCCAGAGTCCAGAAAAAGTTCAAATTCTCATATGCTAGTTGGTTTTTATGAGGAAAAAAAAAATCTAGTGATATCACAGCAGCAAAATGAAGTCACCTAAAGGTTTCCTAGGAGACTAAATGAAATTTTGTAGAGAATTCACTTGTAAGAGTACTGTTAAAAGTGAAAGAGTAATTCCTATGGGAATACATTTTAAAGTTTGATGTAAACATAAGGAAAAACTATTTTACTATTGAGAGTGAGGAAGCCCTGGCACAGGCTGCCCAGGGAGGGTGTGGAGACTACTTCTCTGGTGGTTTCCAAACCTGCACGGACGTGTTCCTGTGTGACCTGATCTAGGTAAACCTGCTTCTGCGGGAGGATTGGACTAGATGATCTCTAAAGGTCCCTTTCAATCCCTACCATCCTGTGATTCTATGGTTCCATGAACAAAAGATTTTGTAGATTTTTTTTCAAAATCTCAGTTTCTTCAGAGTATACACTAGATTCACTTTTTGTTTATTTCTGTACCATTGAGTTAATGAATGTGTTTTCTTTGGAAAAGAAAAGATTTAAAGGATCTTCTTCATTTATGTTTTAAAACAGATTATCCAACTGTTTCCACAAATCGTATTTCTCTCCTGACTGTGCTTAATTCACTCTTTGCATCTGTGGCAATAAATATCAAATGAAAGGGGAAAAAAAAGCAAAGGAAACTCCATTGTAGTAATTTGATTACTCTGGAAATAAAGCGGTGGATTACTAAAATCTAATTTGGAAGTGATGAAGTGCATGTGATTGCCAAGTAATTATTTCTGCACAGTTCTTGTCCATGGGGAGAACAGAATTATTGGACACTACACAATGATGCCAGTTTGACATTCGCACGAGCATGGAAACTAGTCTTTCGAGTACATTTTGTGACAATTTCTTATCTATCCAAAAGTCTGTATTAGTATGTATACCAAAATCAGTCTACATTAGCAACTTTTGTTGCTGCTTTATTTTTTTCAGAATGAAACCAAAACATGACCTTAGGATCCAAACTGAACTTTATATGTTAACTTCAATTGCAGAATATAAAGAAGTATGGAGAAAGTTGTAGAAAGAAAAATTGTGCAGGTGTGAGGCATGGAACATTTTCAATTAAATATAATTTGGCTTGTAATATAATCTGTCTTTTTTCTAGGCAATGGCAAGTGTAAACATTGCTATCATGGGTCCATGATTATTAAACATTATTATATTGTAATTCTGAGAATATTTTCATTCTATTTCAGACATATTTCAGATGCAATTTTTACTAATCTAAAAGAATGATTTTTCCACCACATGAATCGCAAAATCTCATTAATTACCAAAAGAAAGGCCAAAGTAAAGGCAGCAGATTAAAGCACAGATGTGCTAACCCTACACCTAGGGTCTTGATTCCCTAAAGCATGGAATAGTATCAGAACTTCAATTTTTATTCTAATTGCAAACTAGCAATCTGCTTTATGCTCAGTTTATGTTTGCAAGCTTTGTTTATAAATAATGCAGAAAATCTGCTGAGTATTCAAAAAGCTTCCAACAAGATCCTGCCACTAGCTAAAAAAGACTTCATAATCAAGGTGAAGTAGAATCCCTTTTTAAAGCAAGGGATGAAGCCTATTGTATTCTGAGAGCATTGCATTATTGATGCTGCTTGAGAAGGAGTTGATTTTTATTCCATGTTTTTGGGATTGGCTTCTTACTTGGAAGCAGTAATGCTGTAACTGTCCCAAGTACCTCAGTTGCAATGATACCATAACATGAACAATAGGGATGAAGCATCGTACCAGGATTTGCTCACATTCTGCTGACTGGAATCACAGAATTGCAGAAAGGCTGAGGTTGGAAGAGTCTTCTGGAGGCCACATTCCTGCTCAAGCAGTCTCCTAAAATGAGCTGTTCAGGACCATGTCCAGATGGCATTTGAATATCCCCAAAAGAGGAGACTTTCACAACCTCTCCAGCCAACCTTTTCCAATGCTCAGTCTTATCAGCCTTAGTGATAGATTCAGTGGGGCTCCTTTTAGGTGCTCACAGGGACCAATTGCCAACTAATGCAACACCTACTTTAAATCAATACAAAATAATTTCTAGAAATTGTAAAAAGAAACACACAAATTGTCTGTATTGAACAAATCAGGGACAACATCTATATTCCATTATTTACACATATCAAGAAATTCAATCTGAAATGTTCTCAGTAGTGAATCATCTTCTTCCATTTGTCTTATGCTTTGCCTTTCTGCTGAGCACCCTGTGTGTTGTGCTTCCAGTCTGTGTCTGGAAGCAAAGTACTCTAGGAAGCTTCTGGCCCCAAGATAAATCTGGGATAATATTAATGCTAAACAAATTTCGGGAAGCTACATGCAGCTGTCTCTGTTAGGAACTGCACCTTCCATGACCTTTAACATTAGGGTGAAGGAATGAGAACTTCTGAGGTGATTCAGTTCCAAAATGCGTGTGTATATTCATATATAGGAGTAGAGGGAGTCAGTTCTCCAAAACGAGGTGGTATGAATACTACCTAAATGACATGTCTCATCTCATTTCTCCTGTGGCTAGGAAAAAAAAGCCCTCAAGCAACCTTGTAATTAAAACATTTGGACTTCAGTTAATGAGTGACTGGGATCAGATTCTTGTCATGCATTTCTACCGTCACGGAGAAAATAAGTTGGAAAATTATTGTGCTTTCTTGCTTGCACGACTACTTTGAGAATTAAGTCAGTGAATAAGGAATGTGAAAGAAGGAGAGAAACATAACCTGAACGTGGACCTAAGATTTGTTACCTAGTTGCTGGCACAGTGAGGAAATGAAATGTTAGCCCTGAAAAGGAGCGTTTCAGATGAAGTTCTGCAAGAGGAAATTCCTATGAAGTAGATTTTCTGCTTTTCACTTTTGAGAGACATTGAGGAGATTAAGAATCTATTTTTTTAGTTACTATTATTTCATTTGTTTATAGAAGAAATATCTAACAAAGTAGCCATCAAAGACATTGTCTAAAATACCATATAGCAGCATATATTTACTGTCCTTTCCAGTTGAGGAAAGTAATAGGGACTCTATTTTAACGTAAGAGCCTTTTAAAAATAAATGGTGATCTATTTCATTCTCTCTACGTAAGATTTATTCCTTATGAGTCTAATACTAAAATTAAGATTTTAACTGGCTTCAGTATGCTTTTTATCAGGACTGGGATTGTTTAAGTCAAGTAATAAGCTACCTGAGCCACTTTCTCATCAGAGATGTTATATCCTCTCTTCCATCTGTGTGCCCTCTATGGTTATTTCCCTGTATCTTGTAAAGCCTGCAGTATTTGCAGGTGTTACTGAAACTATTACAAATAATCATCATCCTTAATTTCACATGGCAAAGTTATATTCTTAAGAATAAGTAGAATAACAGAAGGACATGATTTTTAAAGCATTCAGTGTTAGCTAATTCTCTTTCCATTTAGTATATGGAAAGAAACAAAGGCCAGAGCTGCATATTTTGGAAAATCTCAGCCTAGGTAAGATAGACCAGATCCAGCATAGTATTTAAGCCTGCTTTCCTCAACATAAGCTCACAAGTAGGAGAGTCCTACCTTTGGGATGATGACAACCACGCAAAAGTAAGTAATTGTGCTGTTTAATTAGGTCTACCTCCGACCTGACTTAAACGTTCTGTGCTACCCTCCCCTTCCCTAGCCTAGGTACTTACAGGTCTCTATTGGCTGAATGGAGCCCAAAATGTTTTACATATAGAAAAGAGAGGTTCAGGAATTGTTAAATATTTTAGAATCTTTTGTTGGCAGATTCTTACTCTGTCTAAAAATTCTCAGAATAGGAACAGCTTTAGTACCACCATTTCCTCTGCTCGGAAGAATGCTTCTAACGGTATTGGGAAGGAATCAACACTTTTCTGCTGTCTCTTGAGAGTCTAGCTGGTCCAGTGCATGTAAATGGTGTGGTGAAAGCATCCAAAAAGCCACCAGTGAAACATCTGCAAATATTAATCAAATATATCATTATGAAGAAAGCAGTATTTACCAAAAGATTGATAAAAATACTTTGAGAGTCCATTTTCCACCATCACTGTGTCAAAGCTGGAGAGGATCTCCAGTGTTTGAGAGAAGATTTAAATGGATTCATTCTTTGTTTCTGGCCTGAGACTTTATGTGATTTCTATAAAATAAAAATATTTTAAAGAGAAAGCCTAGATTGAGTGTCCTAATACTGAAAATTAATTTGTGTTTTATAGAATTACGTTTACAAGCCTGGTATGCTTATTAAATGTACTTTCTCAAGCCAGTTATGAGACTCTAACGGGTTAAATTAACCAGGCTGTATAAACGTGAGCTGAACATATGGTCAGGCCCTCTGAGATTTTTAAAAGGCAAATGTCTGCTAAAACAAGTAAAGTCAAGCTTTTTGAGAGTGTGTTGTCAGCATGAAAAGAGTCCTCCTATTTACCATGATGAAAAAAGGGGGAACATCCACAATTATTTCACCTCTCTGGCTGCACACAATGAAATGGGAGGAAAATTAATGTTTAAGTAGGGACAAAAAGGTAAAGAAGTAGAAAATCCATTTGGGAAACTGGTGTGAAGAGTTGTGAGAGAGAGAAGAAATATTGATGACTGGTCTTGTAGCAGTAAAGGGAGGAACTGTGAAATGCAGTCTCTCTAACTGCTGCAAGTTTGATTTCTGAGAAAATTATTTTTGTTTTTACTCCTCATTATAACACCTCAGACGTGACAAAATGAATGCACCAAAACCCCAGTCTTTTAAAATGAAATGTCTCTTTTAAGATTCTTACTAGTTGTTGAACTGCAAGTTTTATATTTGAAAGATAATAAAATAGATGCCTGAACTGTAACGCCTGTATGATCTCTGAGTAAAAGATTTTTATCTTCTCTTTCATTTATTATAAAGAAAGACTTGAAAACAAACAAACAAACATAAAGCTAGTGTGGCTGCTATTTGAAATCAACTTCAAAGTTTTTATTTTAGCTATAACAACAACCTCTATTGTTCTGAAAATCTGACAAAAAGCAAGTATTTTCCCAGTGTTCCTGTGGCACTGTTCTCAGCTGACCTACGAATTGAAAATGAGTTTAAATTGATAGTGATTGAAGACTGTAGAAGTCATAGGTCTTCTAAACAATAGACAAGTAAGTCTATTTTTCCCTATTGGATTTTCATCTACAAGAGACAATTACAATCATTTTGTCTCTAAGTTGGCAATTTGAATGGAAGCTAGGAAAATACAGCCAAGGACACAATAGCTTGTTGAGAATGAAGCATCCCTTTAGAGTCCTATCCTACACTTTCCATATTTTCTCCAAGCACTACCTGAGATTTGAGGACAGGAAATTGTCTGTATTTATGAAAGTACTCTTTTTTAATATATCTGATAAAGAGAGATTTCATTGACCTTCATAATCACATAATGTTTATGTAGGGTGAATGAAAGCTACATAAAGTAAACAAAAGGATTCTGATTGTAGTTGATGCTTAATGACTATTTTTTTTACTTCCAGGGGAAGTTTACTGTGGATACTTTGTCTACTGACATGTAAGTAATATCCAGCTTATTATATAGAAAACTAAGACAACAAAAAGCATTTTTGTTTAACATAACAAAAAAACAACAGCCAAAGACCCACAAACCCCTTCTTTATTCACATTTTACTTATTACAGAATCGAATGTCGAGTGTTACTTGACTGAGCTTCACTTTTTCCCATGAAAATTAATAAAAATGAAAATAATGTCAGCCTCTACCTAATATACTTTTTGGTTTTTGGCTCTAGTTAGTTCATTATCAGGAACAAATCAAAGTATTATGATAATTTTAGCTCACTTAGACCACTTTAAATGAAAAATATTGCTCTCAAGCCCCAAATCTTGTCAGAGTCTTTAAACCAGTTTTAAATGAAAATTGTTTGAGGATGGCCATGGAAGGAATTCTTTGCTGTTTAGTTTAGTTAGCCCTGGTGATATTTCATTTGGGACTCACAGGGATCATGCTGCTCGGGTTTGTTTTCATTCTTCTGGAATCAGAAACGTTTTCTTCTAATAAACACTGTGGGTGCACGGCTGTTGTTCAACTGTAGGTTGTTTTTTTCTGGAGACAGCTTCCCTACAGGAGAATGTAATAGTTTGAAGATGAGTTTATTTAGAATGTGTATACCATAGAAATGCTTGTTTCTATTAGACATGTTGGTAATTTCAAAGATCATGTGATTTCTGACAGCTATTTTGTTCACCAGTCTGATATAAAAGTCAGGTCTGCACAACTTTTAATAGATTAAAGTGGTTTACCAGCCACATTCAATGAAAATTTGCAAAGTCGGGGTTGGACAATGCCCTTCCCATGAAAATAATAATTTACCTTCTAGTTTAGGCTTTTCAGACTATTTATTAGCCCTAGAGCAAATTTCATTTTCAGATATAAATCCCCATATGTATGAATGAGTAGTTTAGGACTTTTAAAGCATCAGTTTTGAAGAAGTGTTCTCCAGTTTAAGTTCACACTCTGTGAATAGCATTTTTAAAATTACTTTCATTTGTACTTTTTTTAATCAACTCTACTCTTCTTACTTCTGAAGTACTTGGAAACCTCAAGTTTTTGACTGGCACTGTATATTAATAAACCAGACCTTCTAGTTATGCAAAACCAGATGATATGCCTTGCATCAGGTCCTGCAATTGTTTGAATTCTTACTAGCTCACTAGGGTTTTTTATGTGCTTTCTTTTCATTTGGAGACATCTGCATTCAAGCTTGTGATGGAGTGCGAAGTGAAATCATTGGAGAAGTGGCAATAAGCATGTGAGTTTGTCTGGGAGTAAGGAGAAAGGAATGGTATTTTTAGTGCTTCAGAAAAGTTTACTCTGACCTTTTCACTAGTCATCTTTTCCTATTACCAGCCTTCAGACAAAGTCTGCTTGTAATGTTTATAGGAAGACAATTCATCGAGATGTTCACAAACATGTCTCGTAGAATTCAAAAGATTGTAATGAAGAGCACTATATTTATTCTTAATGCCAAAATAATACTTTGCAAATACTTTGAATATACTTTGAATATACTTTCAATACTTTGAAAAATAGTACTTTGAAAGCTGGAACACAAAAAGTTCCACTTAAATATAAGAAAAAGCTATTTCACTGTGAGGGTGAGGGAGCAGTGGCACAGGCTGCCCAGAGGGGTTGTGGAGTCTCCTTCCTTGGAGCTCTTCAAGACCCGCCTGGACATGTTCCTATGCGACCTGATCTAGGTGACCCTGCTGCTGCAGCGGGGTTGGACTAGATGATCTCCAAAGGTCAATTCCAACCCCTACCATTCTATGATTCTATGAAATGCAAAAACATTCATAAGATGCTAGTCTGCATTGCTCTGATGGGTGTATGAGTGGCCACAACAGTTTAGTTCCCATTCTGTATAGCTTTGAGTTTTATACAGTATAAAGATTAGGCCTTTCACATATTATCTCCCAAAAGCACTGTCAGGTCTGGATTATATAGGCTATGTTTGCTGTACTTTACCAAGTCTCTTTCTAAGGATCCTTCAGTTTCTTCCCTTCTTTTTCCCCCAAGCATACACACCTCTAGTAACCAGCCAGCCTGGCCACTTTTTGAATAGCTTCACTTTTCTTTGGTACAGCCTTTGGAAGAAGTGTGGACTTTAAGTCAGTGCTAGAACTCATGTGAATCTGCATGGGACTTAGATTTCTTTCTGTTTTCAAGACTACTGAAAACATTAATTGATCTCTGAAGTCTTTAATGTCTCTGTTTAATACTTTCACTCTTGGGAATCAGTGAAGCAAATTTATGTTTTCCTATTAGAAGTCCAAAAGGCATTTTCCTGCAAGATTAGTGTATATGTATATATAATATTTGGATTTAACTCATTTTCTGTGTTATAAATGGTTTGTAGTATGCATCATAGCTTTAAAATTCCATATAGATATGTATATATAGTTCTTGTATTCTCTTACGATAAAGTCATATTTTGTGTAGCATGGATTAAAATTTTGAGCTGCATTAAGGCAGGAGACATCTCAAAAGCAGAAGCGGCATATTACTAGTGGCACAGCAGAATGTGTATTTTAATAGAAATTAGCAACGAGTCTGTGTTTTCAAACAACCGTTGATCTTTTCTCCACGGAAGTTACTGGGTGATACAGCAGGAAACAAGGAATACCTTGGAAGATCTCTTATCCATCCTGACACAGGCATTTGCAAGCCTCCTAGGCAACCTGTATCAAACACCTGGAAACAATCCAAACCATTCTGTTTTGCAGGAAGGTACAGAGGGGTCACACAACTCACTGATTTGCAAATATGGCACTGATATATTTGCATTCATTTTTACTCATTTGCCAAGACAACACTAACTGGAAATCTTTAAGGACAATTGTATAATTCTTCCTTTTGTACTAACTCTTCCTGACATCAAGATTTGGTTGTGCTTATCATCCTTCTAAGTCTGTCAGTATTTAGCTTTTCAGATAAGAGGAAAGTAAATTTCCTCTAATGTAACTAACTAACAGTATAAGAAAACATTAAAATTAGTAAGATAGTAGTGACAGAGAAGAAAAGCTTATCCCCTACAGAGGAGAAAAGATTCAGAGTTTTAACTGACATATTGAGATTGCCTTCTGAAATAAGCTTTGTGAAACATACCCAATGGCTTATAATTTCTGGCTGCAAGCCACGGCATATCGTTAATACATATGTTAAAATACGCACAATGCATCTCACTTTCCACTAATGAGATTTCAAAATCCATCCTGATTTGCTGCTGTTTACACAGGGAAATTAAAAAATTGATTGGTTACTTCCTCCCCTGGATTTCTGCACCTTGCCTGGCTGCTGGCCGTGGCTAGGCAACTGTGCAGCCCCCTTGGAGCAAGTAGCAGACTTCATAGCAGCAGGGGCTGTGAGGAAAGAGGCTCTGGGATCAATTAAAATGCCAGGCTTTTCCAGGCTGGTTTCCAGAGCATCTGTGCATGATTCCACATAAATTTAGGGAATTAAAGATCAGACAAAGGTAAACATTTCCATGCTTTGCTTAGTATTGAATTAAAATGAGGGGATGAAATATGACAAGACCATTCAGACTGAAGCTGTGTTTATAGTCTCCATTTTATTTATTTACATCCAATTGCTTTATTATTGCAGGTATGTCATAACTATTGGTTATTTGAGTCACTGTTTGGGTGCAGAGTATATCTGGCACTTTAAATCAAACTGCTATTGTGAAATGATATGTGAAAAAATACATCACCTTAGCAAAGAACTGGTTTTCTTTATGCTGCATATACTTTTGTATGCACAAACCCCAAATATTTCTGAGAAAAAAACCCAAAAGAAAATGTTTTTCTCTTAATCACATGCTCAGCCAGTTCTGGTATTCTGTATCCTGGCAGACAGCTTCAATATTCAACATCCTGGCCAGCATAATCTAACCACAGCTGCTTAGAAAAGCTGCACAATACTTTTGCAGCAAATGAAAGGTACTGGTGTATCTTTACTTCTTCATCTCAACAACAGTTTGTTCCTGGAAGAAAATAGGCTTTGTTTCTTTGCTGAACAGAGCTGAGCTCAAGCCCCTTCAGTGCTGCAGCACTCTGTTCAAGAGATCAGGGTGAAGAAATAGGCACCACCTTTTGTTGCTGGGTACAGAACAGCAGATGTCACAGCGAAGTGATGGGACACTGCCACTCAGCTCAGAGAAAGCACTGCATACAGGAATAAGCAATTCAGAATGAGAGAAAACAACACAGAAACAGACCTCAGATTACCAAATCATGCAGTGCTGTGCAGGAATGATAAAGGAAGCTCTGTTAAAACTGAAGGGATAAAATAAACCAAAGTGTACATACAACTCCACACAAAAAAAGGAACAGTTCAAGGTTAAAAAAGCTATCCTTGAAAAAAACACTTAGTAACAGGAAGACCATGTCTGTGGATGCTCTATATTATTAGATTCTGATGTTTATATCAGAATAATGTAATTCTTTAAATAGACTGGGATTTTCAAAATTCCTTGAAGGCATTCAACTCTGTCAGTCACCTTTCCAGCCTCCTTCAAAGTGTCAGCTGAAACAGTTTCACACCACATCATTCTATCTCCAGAGACCATAAATGAACCATAACAAAGGTTTCTAATTGAACTTAACCTGCTGAAGTAAGTTTATTGAGAAGGTAGTGTTTTAGGGTGTTCAGAAACATATATGACTTGGTGCAACTTTTATTACTTTATATGATCAACTATATTTGGGAGAGAGATGTATAAAGCCCAGGTACTGATCACAGCAGCTGACAACTTTCTACCATTACGAACACAGGAGAGAAACACTAGTAGAAAAAGAGGAAAAACTATTTCTTCCAGATTGTGGAAGTTTATTTTGTACTGCTGCTGTCTTCTCAAGACTAGATCATAGATCACATCTAATGCCAGTAAACTTCTGCTGCTTGACAAAGGGGGTATCATTTTTCACTGAACACAGATTTATATTCTTTTGACATTTCTTTACAGCAATGCCTTTCTGTAATAAGATTATGTCCATTTGTTTTTTCCAGTAGTCTACCTATATGGAACTGCCAGTTATTGATATTTTCAGCACTATCATCTGGCTTTCCAGCAGCAAACCCAATTTACAACACTACAGAATTTGCTTTCTCAAGCTATAGCAAAGTGCTACCTTTTGGTTGGAATTCTCAACTGGATAATTGCAGAAGGTTTGTCAAAATCCACTATCTCAGCATCATGATAAGCTTACAAAGTTCATCTTACCTTATTTTTAATTCATAATGGTTAAGTACTAATTTAAAATATGCCAAGAGCATAAAAACAAATTGTCTAATCCTTCAGATGATTACGTGTGAAAGTTGTATTGATGCTGTTTTTACAGACTGAGTGAAAATACCCAAAATGTTAGCATCCTATGACTATAATACAAATGCAGAGTTCAAAAAATCTTCAAATGCTTTTTCTGTCTCTGGGCCCTGCTATGCCTCAATCATCTGTACTAAACAGGAATCCCTACTTCAACTGAAAAAAACCTCTTTGAAATGTCTCATTGATCAGTAAGTTCAACTATTTTTGTCTTTTAATATTGAACCAGTGGCCTTTACAGGTGACTGCCCCAGAAGCTTTAGCTTTTACCTTTCTTTTTGGATTCTATCTTCATAGAGAGCATTCAGAATCCCCTTGGTCTGGCATATTTTTCTGAGCTGAATGACAATATCATTAATTTCTTCTATCTTTCCATTAATCCAAATGTTTGTCTTTGCTACACCTTCTTCTTACCTGGATAAAATCTTGATTCGCATCAAAAGGCAAGACTGGAAAAAAAGGTATTGACTTCTCTGCACCTTCTTTAGTGCCAGTTCACCATCTGCTACTCTATTAGGTTTTTGGTAAGCAAAGTAATATTCTAAACCTAGTAAATTCTTACACAGTCCTAATCTGTTTTAAAAACAACACTGATGTGTGCAGTGAGTGAAGTGTACAGTTACTGTAGAGTGGTTTTACATAATGCTTCATTTAATTATAATTAAAACTGAAGTTTTCCTTCAAATGCTGGATGAAAATTTCCTAGTGCAGCAACAAAATCCATATTAAACAGTAATTAACACATTGAGTTAGCAGTTTGGATGATGCATAGTGACTGCTCCTTTTTTTCTGCAAATGCAAGTGTTGTCTTAATATTTGAAGTAATGAACACTTTCTTTCAAAAAGCATGGAAACATATATTCAACATCTTCTAGATAGCACTTTTTATATCTTAAGTAGACTTTTACCTCTTAAGGAGGCAAATTGCACAATGTGCATTTAATTAGAGATTGAAATAATAGCATTCATTATACTTTTATTCCTTTATAATTGTTATAAAGGATCTTCTAATCATGGTTAAAGGAATGGTAATAAGATTTGATATTTATTTGACACAAAATGTGCCCATAATCTGGCTTATCTGTGCATGTCGGGCAGCACAATAAGGATTCTGAACTCTTGGTGGCTACTGTTTTGCCATATGTGGTTCAAGAGGACGCAGTCCCTGCTCTGGTCCTTCTGCTTCTCTGGCTAGCTCTCCCTTTATGAACTGACAGGATATTGGAGTTGACAGGGTTTCTGCAGGACTGAAGCCAACGAGAGCACCAAAGGACCTGCATTAAATATATACTCTAGTTTTGTTGATAGTGGGCCTTCCAGCTTGGAAAACGACATTTTAATATCATCTTAGACCTCTTCTCAAGCATACAAATTAGAAAAGAAAATGCTCTGAAACAAAAATATGACTATTTGAGGGGAAGACATTGTACTTGGAGAGAGGAAAAGGGAAAGAGTACCATGTTAGTCTTGAACATCTCTTTGGCCGTTACAATTGGACCTGGCTCTTTGACAATTCAGACTGCTTTTGTGCTGATACCAAGCAACCTCCGAACCACACCACAGGAGGATTCTTCAGGATGGAGAAGATCATCAGGTGGCACAGAGTTTTCCTCCAAGCATATCTTTCAAACTATCAGTCATACTAACTGCCTTAACAATTTAGGGGGAAAAAGTCAGACATTCCTGAATGTTCAGAGGAAGAAAGAGTATGTATGTTTTTCAAAGCACATTGCTCAGTTTAACACATGCAATTCCCAATAAAAGCAGTGGCATACCTGGCCAAAAACCTTAGCAGCTCTTTGAAAATTTGCCCCTAATGTGAATAACCATAAAGTGTATTTAAGTGCAGACGAAAATGCTTCTACTGCACCAGCAATTGTAAAAATAAAATGTCTCCTGCTGCTGCCAATGCATTACCCTGAAAGATTACTACAACACATGTGCTCACAAACGCAGCATAGATATAGTCTAAACTTGGCTTACTACAGCAAACCACAGTAATGCTTTCCAAGAAGTGGTTTAATGGTGTTGGCCTAAAAGGTTATTCATACTCTTGGCAGATGACCCAAATAACAGAATGCCATGAACACACAGGCTCACTGCTTGCACACACAGGCTCTGTTGCTGTCTCAGTGCACCACCCAACATGGCATTGAATCCTTCTGTGAGCAATTGCTCTGGGCAATGGCTGTGCAGCTGTTTCTCCAAGTTTTGTGTTTTCTGAGATGCGTCATAGTGTTGTTATTCTTCTCGTTGTCCCTTTTACAGGGCATTGAAGGGGAGTTGGTAGGAATGCCAATGGCATTGGCTTTCAAAATCCTCTTCTCAGCCTACAGAATATTGTTTATTCAAACACGGTATCTCTTGTCAATCGATATTGTGAATACTGGTGGCAAGAACCAAAGAGTATACATTCCCTCACATTGCCTTAAAGTTCATAACGAGCACCATAGACATGACATTTTGAGATGGAGGCTTTTCTGTTGAAATATGCTTAAATGAAGAAGAAAAAATATTTTTTCCATTCTTTTCAAAGCACCACAAAAGCTTTCAAATCTTTATTAGCTCCTCATACTTTCGGGAAACGATTTTTGTTTTGCTTGTGTTGTTTGTTTTTAAATTGAGAAAACTTGATGCAATTTGATGGAGAAATGTGAACAGTAGAATGCTGATGTGCTTCTCCACCTGTGACAGTTGATTGTTTCAGACTGGACTAGGTAATAAACTTGTGTAAATAGAATATATTATCACAGCTGTTCTGCACAGTGTTCCTCTGTATTCCTTGAAAAGTTCCTGAATGGATTTTTTCTGTACATTCTGTTCTTATATTGCTCCTTAAATTTCTTCAAATGACCATCGATGACAGCTGGTTTTGCCCTTAGAGCATTTAAGGCAATCAGCGCAGCACTTGGTATGGGTTTTTGTTCTGAATGTTTGTTCCAAGTCTATTTGTATGAATTATTAATTGGGAATAATACCTCCTGTCATCTTAGCCTGCTATTTTTTCAATATAACTTTTGTGAATTGATTTCAACTTACATGCACCTGCTACTAGTCAACAGACACAGATATCATCTATAAGAGGTTTTAGTTTATTGTTTGCAAATAATTTTTATTGTGCACATCCTGACAATTATAATATACATGGAATAATTTTATTTACAGCATGTAAGAATCTACTCTTTCACTATCTTTTATTAGTGATACAGAGGTAGTAGTTTAAGACTTGTTTTTTCTTTCCTAAGCTGACTGTCTTTTTCAAAAGTGGAGAAATGAGTTTAGAAGAAACACTAAGTATAGTTTAAATTTGTTAAAATGATAATTTAGATTTTAGAAATTATTCTTCATGTATGGATTTTGAAGTATTTCACATAAAGAAACAAAATAATTCTCCTATTGTGCAGACAGAAAACTAAGTCTGAGAGGAAATGCATTCTCTCAAGTCAGAAGACAAACCACTGGCAAAGCCAATAAGAATAGATATTTAAGTCAATGTCCTATTCAGAAAATCATATTGCTCAATATGTTCTCCCACTCTTTTCTTTTTCCTTCTTTTAAACCTGGATCACATCACTGATCTAGTTCAGTCTTGCCAACCCTTGCTGTAGCTGTCTTTAACTGGTGAGCAGAAATGAGCAGTGAGGACTGAGGAAAAGTAGGTGCTTTTCTATTAAAGCTTTGCTTCCTGATATAGTGGATTGTTGCGATACTTTCTCAGTATTTGTAGGTATTTGTCTTGCTTGCTTAAAGTCTGGAGATTTACTTTTCTTTGTAAATGATGACAGGATAGTCAGAAGGTTCTTTTTTTTATTTAGGGAGTATTTGAAAACATTCATCGAAATGATGAGTAGATTGACATGTTTATTAATTCTACATGAAAATGACAGACTGATATACCAGGGTAGAAAGGTGCTTACCACCAATTCTGTGAGACCTAGACACCCTCCTCATCTAAACTGTAGTGTATTTTTTTCAAGCCAGGAAAACGCCTTTGCTTCCACCCTATTGTCTTCAACTGGCTGCAAGTCTCAGTTGAGCTAGTCATCCCAGTTTGTGGTAGGATGGGATGAGCTTGCACTGACTTTTTTCCTCCTGAATCTTCTTCCTAGTGATACTGGAAAATTCTGGGAAATCCAGGGAGGAGAGATGTTCAATAGGTGCTGTGGTTAAGCCTTCTTAGAAGGCAAGAGGCTTTCAGTACCCTCTACATACTGTATACAAGTAATAGACAGCCCATGACATCCCTCATTTCTCTGTATGTAGCTTCCTCACTAGAACCAGCAGGACCTAAAGAAGTGTGTTATTTGTTATGTCTATAGTTCCTCAAAAACACAAAAGATCTCCTATGAGAGTAAGTACCTGGTGACAAAATAGATGCATTGCTTCTGAATTTTCTTGACTGCTGTAGAGAGCATTGTCTGGTGATTTGAGTCCCAAAACATTTAGTCATTTTATTTTCAGTATCACTGTATCATCTTCTTAAGACACCATACAGAAAATCTGTACCATCTGTGACACTTGAAGAGGATACATATTAGTCATCTTCACACCTTCAATATGAACTTTGTAAGCAAAGAAAAATGATGGTTTAGAGTATTAACAAGCTGAGGAGATGATTTTCTATTTTATTCCAAGAGCCTTTGAGTTATCTTCCCATCAGCCCCTCCACACAGGTACTTGCCCTCCCATGCTTCAACCCAGACGTAGGGAAGTAGTGCTGGGACCCTCTTTTCTCTATCTTTAGAATACTCATTTCTCTTCTGACATGACTGATTTTCAAACTGTAGTGCCCTTACTCAGTAAGCAGCAATAGCACGAGGCCACTCTTTAATAGCCAATGGGATCCTGTGATTCTGTGATAAGCTTATTTAGACTGCAATCCCTGTATATATTCTTGCATATAGGAAAGATACTGTAGATTAATGTGAGTTTGGTTGGTAAACTTGACATCTAAAATGTCAAGCTTACACATCCACTGGTGCTTAACTTCAAGCAGAAAATACCTTCTGAATCCAAAATCCAATTTAAAAGCTTCTATTATAATTACCAGATGGAGATTTCAGAGCTTATGCACACACATAGCTAAAGATAACATTTTGGGCCAAAGATCTCCTATGATATTGTTTCCTGATTATTTTATGGAGCCTTTTGTAAGGATAACGATATTAATGGATGTTATTAATGTTCTAATGGCCTTTTTCTGCTACATTAGTCATGCAAAAGAACTTTAATTCCTCTTCTCATTGCAGCCCAGAGCATGAGTCAATGCCAGCTCCCACAAATACTGTCTAAGGCAGGAAAGGCAGGGGGAACCACAGCAATCAGATAAAATTGCCAACTTCTAGTCTAAATTGTATTTTACTATCCAAAAAAGCTCTCTCATTAGGGAGTGTGAAAACTTACTCACGTTCTCCACCCTCTTTATTCTCACAAAGCTGCTGTGTGCATCTGACTAATTCTGAGTGCTCCCACAACAGTCAACAATTTCAGATATTCTGAATTTAGTAGTGCTAGCAAGGTCTTACACACAACCAAACCTGGCCTAATCATGTGTTTACATAGAGCTGCATGTATTTTCTGTTCAGCGCTTCCTCAACCACATTGCCATGAGTGTTTAGGAGCCTGTCTACAAAATCCTTAAGCATCCATTTGACATCAATATATATGTAGGTAAAGCTACACAGTTTTTTAAAGTCTTGTCTGGATTCTGTAGTTATACACATCTACCTGAGGGACAAGAATTGTTTATTTTGATGAACATATATAATTACTTCTAAACAGTCTCAGTATTTTTCTTTGTCAATGTTGTACTTTTGGATGATCATACAAAAATGCATCAAACACTCTGTACATTCAAACAGTGAGCACACTTACAGGTCTGTGAACAAATTTGCTTCAGAAAGGTATATTTATACTCCAGATCTCTTGTTTACCCCCAAAAGGTTGAGGGAGCACTGGAACAGGCTGCCCAGATGGGTTATGGAGTCTCCTTCTCTGGAGATATTCAAAACCCACCTGAATAAGTTCTTGTGTGACCTACTCTAGGAGGTCCTGCTCTGAAAGGGGGGTTGGGTTGGATGATCTTTTGAGGTCCCTTACCGCCCTTGAGATTCTGTGATTCTGTGAAAAGACAGACTGTTGTACTTTTGTGTTTTGTGTGTATTGTCTGAATTTGTCAAGGAAATTATTCACCACAAATTATTTCCTGATTGCAAAACGTTACAAAAAAGCAACTACAAAAGAAAAAGAGACTATATCAGGGAAGAATATATCTAATTAAAGAGAACTGCCTTATACCAACATCTTGCCACATGGCTGTCATAAAATCAATTTGAATTGATTGAAACACGATACAAGCAGGTTATGTCCTGTGGAACCTGCACTGCAAAAGTCTAGAGCAGTACACATTAGTTGTTATTTTCTCCTATGTCTGAAGATTAAGAGCTATTTCACCTGAGACTTCTTACAAGTGATTATCTAAGATAGTGTGTGGGTTGAATGTGACTTCATAAAGCTGCATATCTGACAATAACAAATTTATGTCTCTAGTTAAATTAAGTTGTTGGCCTGTCATTCATCACATTGTCTCTACTTACTTCCAGTCAAAAGTTGTGTCAGTCCTTTGGGAGAGAATTTAAGTAAGAGAAAATGCCTTTCATGTTAGATTTCTCTTGGCAGCATTTATTTGACTGCACTGAAACCTTGAGAATGACACATTCATCTTAGGTGATTTGATGGTTTTTTGATGTTCCCATTATAATTACTGAATATGCTGTGACATACAGTGTTACAAGTAAATTATAGGAAAAGGAAAATGGCTCTTAGTAACTGATAAGGTTATTACGGCAAACTGTTGAGTCAAATATAATGCAGGCTGTATGGATCATCAATTAACAGAATTACATCCTCTCTTAATTATATAGCAGTGAATGTCAAAATGTAGTCAAGCAACTTAAGTGCTTCAGTAAATGAAGTGAAAAAATGTTTATAGCATATAAGCTACCCAATGGTTAACCTTTTTGTTCTATTTAAGCTGCATTTATTTTTTTTATAGGAATGGGCTTCTTTGGAAACAGTTGTTGTTGTGCAGCCATTTAAAAGTCAGTGTGGTATAAACAAAAATAGTTATTATGCAAATGAATATTAAGTGATTCTCTCCTCCCTTCTTTTCCCCCTACTTTTCCTCTACTTTAAGTAAAAATGATTTGGAAAGTAAATAGCAGCTTTTTGTATATGAGAAAAACATTAAAAATGCCATTTGAGTGGTTTAGTTATTTTTCTACATAGAGATAGTGGCAAATGCACTTACATACTGCTACCAGCAATTGTCTGTACTAGTTTTTATGTGTACAACATTCTTCTCTTCATATATGACAGGAGGACATTTAGCTGTAAAGCATGCTCTCATCTGGCCTGTTGACAGCTTTAGAGAGAGTTTTAGAGAGAGCTCTTTTTTTCCAAGAGCTCTCAATACCATTTGCAATTTACATCTCTATTGTCCTCCAAGTTCCAGTAAGGAAGCTAAGGCAAGAGAAGGGAGGCAACATGCTCAACCATCTGATGCAAGGAGGCAGCATTTGCTAAAACCACATTTTCTTGCTGGCCATATTTAAAAGGATTAACACTTGTTCTGTTATTAAGGTTCTGCAGTCACAAGGGAGTGAATGGGAGTGGGGAGGAACGTATCTTGCCAGCAGAGCTAATGGCTTAGGGCAGACAGAATAAATGGGAAATAGCTTGCGTTTCTGTTCGGTAAGCCAAGATGTAACAAATAATGCTCCATAACCTCCCTGAATCTATTTCTGTGAGACTTTCTTTTTTTAAACAGTTCCAGCACTAGAACCTGCTAGGAAGGAAAAGCATTCATGCATGGGTAGGCAAAAGTATGACAGCACTAGAGCAAATTTAATCTCTTCTAATGACAACTGGATGTTTGCAAATTCTCTGTGTCTTTGCACGTGGTTTTGTTTCACTCTGTTAGCCAAAGAAGGAGAAAAAAGATAAAGGAGGAAAGAACATGATATTTTCAAAACCTTACCATTTTTGTCTTGTTGCTTCAATTACTTAATTGACTTTAAATCTAAAATTCCAAGTTTCACTCTATGAGAACTTTTTTGAGAATCTATTTTTTAAGTTTTTATTAGAACATATTTCTTTCTAATAAACCAGCAATTCAATTAGTTGTACAGATCTAGATTTGCTGATGGCAGAATCATGTATGAATCTGCACAAAAGTTTTGTCTATGATTGTCTAAAGTGCTTTCAGTGTGAGCAGATTGTGTTTTCTAGCAGTTGATTTGTCAGCTTTGCTATATTCTGATGAAAGGAGGATTTCCAAATATATTAAAAGACCTTAGTCTATTCATAAATCTTGTTTATTTATTTTAGAGAAACAAAGGAACACAAAGGCTTTGCTTGTTAATGTACAGGCTGTGCTGTGTGTTGCCTATGATGAAGAAAGGATGGAGTGGTGTGGGTTGAGGCTTTGATTGCTTTGAAGAGAGGAGTCTTAAAGATCATTTGTTGTTGCCTGGCTACAGCCCTTGCTTTTCACCTCTCCAAGGCATAAGTTGTGATACTAGGGAAGGTAAAATGTGTTTTTTTGAGGAAACAGTTTACATTCAGAGTTTAACTAGAAGGTCTTAAGAGCTCTTTCTTTTAAGCACGGACATCCTAAGATACGTTGCATTGTCTTGTTTTTCTCTGATGCTGTGCATCTATATAAAGATGGCAGATAACTGTGCCAAGTATCCTCCTGTATATATGTGCAGCCCTCATTTCCCCTTTCCATCTCTTGCCAGCATTCAATGAATCCATGTATCATGGGCCAGGGAATTGTCCTATGTGACTGCTGAAACTGATATACACCTGTGCTTTCTGCACTTAATAAACAGCTGTGGCATTCATAACCTGATTTTGATATAAAGCAGCCAAGAGTGAAAGCCAGTCTTTAGGAAGATGTATGAAAGAACAAATATTTAAACAATTATAACCTGATACATTGAAAATAAGAATCAGTGGTGGTTCTTTTTTTTATTAAAATTAAATGAATTTAATGTGCTTCTCAGGTCTTCCAGAATAATTACTTTTAGAAATGTGTCTATGATATTCCTCTACAAACAAGTCCTGCCCGGTTTACTACTACCAAATGTCTTTTGTGCTGCTTTAACATCCTCTGCGGAAGAGGAGTTTCTGTGTCTCCATCTAGTTAAGGAGCAGACATCTTCCATGTGACAGGAGATTCTGAACTCAGATCACGTAAATTCAGGACTTAGACTGAGCACAGTGAAGTCTATGTCTAGCCTGGGCTTCCTTTCCCCAGTAGCAGTTATACAGAAAGGAGTTGTAAACACCCTAAAAAAAATCACCAAGTCATTGTCTGAGTGTGAAGGGAACTCTGAAAACCATGTAGCTTAACCCTCTCTACAGGAGGAACTTGTTCAGTTGGATTTTGAGTATCTCCAGTGGTGGAGGGTCCAAAACCTTCTTGAGCAAAAGGATCTCACCATAGTAAACAGTAAACAATTTTTTTTCTTAAACTTAAATAGCATTCCCTGTGATTTCATTTCTTTCCATTGCCTCTTCTTTTGTCACTTGGCACTACCAAGAAGAATCTGGCTTCATCTGCTTTCTCCCCTCCCTACAACCCAGCAGTTACACATATTGATAAGATTCCCCCCAAGATCCTTTCCCAGCCTAGACAACCTCGGCTTTCCTCCTGTGATGGATGCTTCAATACCCCAGTTGTGTCTGTGGTCCTTCACTGGACCAGTTATGTCCACATCTCTCTTGTGCAGGAGGTATCCAGAATCAGACCCAGCACTCCAGATGTGTCTCATCAGTGCTGAGCACCAGGCAAGAATCACCTCCTTTGACTTGCTGGCAGAACTCTTCATAGTGCAGGCAATCTTAGAATAAATATCAGTGTAGACATATCATAAGAAGATATTTTACTAAGATCAGAAGGAAAACATGCAAAAATTACTGACTGTTCATGCATATGAATTTTACGCTGCTAATTCTCTTCCCGAACAAACACTTTTCTTACACTCTTCCTTATACCTTCTTTTTAAGAAGGTGATTTAATTCCATCTTTCTTCTAGCTGATTTGTTGGTGTTGACAGATTTAGAGTTTTATTACCAGAGAGAGATATCCAAATATCTGTCATCTCTTTAAAAAAGTCCTGCTTTTTGACTGACACTTGTTAAAGAATAGCAAGCTTTTTTGCTCCCTTGCCTCCAAAATAGATACCCTCCGAGCCCATTTCCTAACACCTTGTGCATCATCATTAATTTTCATGATAAAAATCCCAAGATGTTATTTTTTTACCTGCTGGCTAAGCTATTTGAAGCTCTCCATTTAATCCAACCATTTCTGATCACAGGCTGTTGTTGCTACGATGCCTGGCAAGGGATGCAGCTGAGGCCACAACAAAAGGAGGTGGCAGACTAGACAGATGAGATTACATTTCTGCCTAAATCAGTAAAAATATCTGACTGAGTTCATGAGGACAGGATTTTGCCCTAAGTTTGTTACATTCACTTTCTTAAGTCTTAAATTCACTTAAAAGAGTTCCTAAGGAATTGGGAATTTAGCATGAGACATAAATCTGCATGTTGTTGGATGTGGATTACACTTCAGTGATGAAAGTTAACTCTAAAATGCAGACATGCACTGCACCCACCTCCATATGTTCACACAGTAAGTCCCAAATCAGAGAGATGAGGGTTTGGGGTTTTGATTGAATGTTTTCCTGTCTGACTTCTGTTTGAATGCAATGGGCAGTACTGATAGCTCCCCAGAAGAATGAGAGTGGGGGCGAGTTGCTGAAAAACTGAGAGGCAAATATAAATTGAATAAAACAGACTCAAGTATGTCTTTAAGTGTCTGGCAAGCAGACAGATAATTTAGGGATTTAGGAGGTATAAGAACTTTTAACAGCAAAAATTTAAAGGAAAAACCTTTAGAGAGTCCTGCCAAATGCTAGATAAGTCTCTTTATTTCTTAAATAAAGCATTTCTTAAATAATGCTTTTCTTCATTGACTATTGTTAGGGATGAATTCAAGGTGCTGCCAAAGCTTTGATTGATTGATTGATTAAATGGATTCATTTTCTTATAGAATGTTGTATTTTAAACAAATTCTGTAGTAGAAAATAAAACTATATCAGTGAGACAGAGGTGTATAAACCTTCCTAAACTTTAGTTTTCCTTTACTAAATTTTTGTGAGATTTAGAAAACATACCTGGTTTAGCATACCTTGCAGAACTGCAATATTTTAGCAGTTTTGTTCTAACACATAAGAAATTGGAATAACCATAGACCTCTTACAGGCCTTTTGGTCATATCTCTGTTCTTCCAAGATAAGTACAGAGGCCACTAAGAGATTGTGATCTGTTTTTCTGTCTCATACTCCTCCCTACCATATGTTCAGCTGCAGCCAAAATGTTTCCATTTTCTAGCATCTAAATTTTTCTTTAGTTAAAATTCTGAGCTCTCTGTAGAAACCAGAGCCTTTTGACCCAATAACAACAATAAAAGTAATTGAAAATAAATTTTTCTGTACAACAATTTGGTTGATTTTCTATTGAACAATTTTGATGAAACATTTCCTTCAAACTTATTTACAAGACACTTTAACACATGAGCCTAATATTTTCCTTTGTTAGGTCTTGTCATAAACTAATTATTTCATTCAACTTTCATTTTGCCTGATTTTTGTAGTGTTGAGTTGCTAATTTAATCCACAATTTTTAGAAGCAAAAATGAGAACTCCTGAGAGCCATGTCAGGTGGAGGTAATATTAAGATTTCCCATACAAACTTCTAAGCCTTTCTGTAGTTAACCATATGTTTTTTGAAATGTGGCAGGGAATTAATCGTGCTGAATTTTGATTTCCCAGTGGAAATCAACCAGGAATGGTCAAGGCTCTGAACTATATAAAATTGCTCAGGGCTAGTTCAACGTGACAGCAAGGTAAATGTTTGGCTGGGGTGACAGCTGAGGAGAGCAAAATGCTGAGAGCTTTAGAAAGCCAGGCTGGCCATGGTATCTGTTTGGAAAGAAAAAGATTCCTCCAGTTGCCATCAGTTGCCATCTTCACCTTTGCATTCCCATAAGAAATATAAACCTGGCTCTGCAGCTCTGCCAGTCGTCTTCTTCCTCTCGTGGAGAAGTATCTGTGCTGCATCTCCACATCCTTGTGGCAGCACAATTCAGTTCTGCTGACGTTGCACAGCCTGCACTGTGATTGTGCTGACATCATGGGCATGGGCTCCCTCAGCACTGCCGGGTCCTCCTACCAGCCCGCTGGACTTCTGCCTGCTACACCCCCATTTCAACAGCTCACTGCTTCTCAGATGAAAAAGGATACTTATTCTGGGAAACTATTAATTCTATGCCAACTACTGGTAAAAAATATTTTTTCATAAAATATAGACCCTGTAATACTGAGTAAGTATGAAATCCACATCCTAAAATTTCTATATATCACTTAAGAGTCAGGTAAAAAAAAATCCTTTCCTATGTACATTGACTGGGAAGCTCAAGTTTACTCTCTCATAGCATCAAGCTCTGGCAAGACAAATTCCACCCATATCTGGTTAAAAGGAGTTTTTCTGAATGATTGTGATTGACTTTTCTATCTGTTACCACTAGACATCATACTCACAGGAATGGAAAAGGGAAAGGAATCTGGTAATCAAATTATCAGAATTTTACCACTGCACAGCAAGAAGTTCTGCATGCCTGTGGCAAAGAGCTGGTCCAGACTTAAGCTGACTTTTAACCACTGTCAGTTACTCCATTCTGGTAATACACAGGGGAGCTAAAATGTGTGCTTCAGACCTTGATTAAGGCTCACATGTTGGAGGTCAGCTTTCCTTCATATCCTGTACAGTTACCATTGATACACAGCAGGAAAAAGAAATTCTTTATGTTTACAAGGTTAGTACCTGTAGTTTAACCCAACAGGAGCTTGACTAAATAACTCTACTACTCACATAACATACAGATGTTATCTTGAGGTTATGTCAATTTAAAGACAATTTATTTAACAAGCAGCATGGCATGCTCTATCTTTACAATCAGACAACGCCTATGTACATAAAATGTGCCTTTAGTTGTTATCTGCAAATAAACCTTTAGTAATGAGGTTTCGGATCTATTGGCTGAGTGTTGATGATAAATTCTCTGTGGAACTGACTTCAGCCCATTAAGCAAGCCTGCCTCTGCCGTCGTGGTTGTTAATTTGACGGGACTGTGTCACATTAAGTAGAACAAACATGTTTTCACCCACTCAGCCATCCAGAACGGACATGGCTGTTACTCTAACAACTGAATATTGATTGGAAGCATTCACCCTTCCTGACCTGGGGCTGGTACATGAAAACAGAGCCAGGACTGATTAAGAAATTGCATGTGTTTGTGCACATGTGTGCAGTGTTAACGGTCCACATAAATTTCAAGCCTTTTGAATTCATGTCATGTTAATTCTCTGAGCATGAGATCTGTCACTCATTTCCTGCAGGGGCCGTGAAGCCTCATTTATCTTGAATTATTTATTTGTCTGTATGCTCATACCCATCTGGTCAGACTATGCTTTCAGGGTCCACTGCCCCATATAAAAAAATTGTTTATTATCTGTACCTCTAATAAAAATGTCTCAGGAAATGTTGAAGCTGAAGAAATGTTGGGATTTGTTTCTGATTTTAATCTCATGTATAGCATAATTCAATAGATCGTAGCACGTTACTTTTGTGTGTTCTTAATACAGAGAATATCTTAAACTGGTAATTTCTGTATTTTCATCTATTGAAGGGAATTTTCATCTATTTAAGAGAGCAGGTTTCCTTGCAGTGTAAATGTTCAGGATACTGCACTTTCTTCGTGCAAGTTTTGCTCTACTGCTTATATTATGTACATGTGTTGATGTATACATGGTCTAGTTTGCAGCAGAGAGCAGGAACTGGGACCAGTCCCTCTTATACGACATACTGGTCAACTGCAATGAACTGGTGTGGAAGGAATATACCACTTGTCACCAGGAGGTGGGATAGCAGGTGTCTTCCCTTGACATTAAAGGGGAACCATGAACTTGCAAGTAGTTCTCCTGGGTTCAGTGGTGTACTATCTCTCACCTCCTGCAGTCTAGCCTGAATGAAGGTATGGGTTTGTGGATGGTTTGTTTTTCCTCTGCCATTCTCTTTTTGATTTGTTGTCCTGCAGCCTCTCAGAATGAGTGTTCCACCAACTATGTTATATACCTCTGTAAAGAGTTATGCTGCATTTTCTCTGCTTCGCGATTTTCAAAAATAGTGCCAAGAGCTGATAATACATTTTTTACTTGTGAAGGTAACTACCACATGTCATCTTATAATCAAAGATCAAATTGTAGCAATCAAAGTGAGAAAGTAGAAGTTTAGGCAGATCTAACATGGTGGGAGAGGATCACTGGGACTAGTTATATATTACATATTAAAATATTTTTCTATACAATGAAGCATACAGCATATACAAAATCTATTTTACATAGCTTAATATGGGGTTTTTATCAGTGATAGAAATATATATTAAAAAATATAGACATTATAATAAATACACAATAAAATAATGAAAATAATTGAAAACATATGGATTTGTAAATAATTAAAGACTTTGATTTCCAATATAAGAGATGTAAGGGACCAATATAGCATTATGAAAATGAAAATCTTCATTTTTTAAATTATTGGTTTCAAAGCTTTAGCAAACAGATGGAAAGTACAATTGCATTGCTCTCACACTTCTCTCCAGCTTAAGGAAGGAACAAGCAATGCAACAGTGAAGACAACAGTGAAATTTATCTGAAAGCAGAAAAGAAAGTTTATGGGCACGATGCATTAACATAAAATAGAAATTTAGTGCAGTGATAAATATTCAAGAAAAAACGGGGAAGAAATAGCTGCATAACTAAATAATAAATGAAGGGTTTTGACCTGCAAAAATAATGCTGATCAAAGAGTAAAAAAAGATAAATCATGCTATGCATAGAAACCTTTTTTTCTCTTCACAATTTCTCTGAATATAACTCTGTGAAATAACTCTACAAAGAAGGAACTTATTAAAAATTATCAATTTCAAATAAATAATTTTCCCAAATGATCTGTTTTGATATTGAAAGGGGTTTTATTTTCCCACCTTACTGTACTTCCAAACATTTGAAACAATCAGAGGAAATACCGTTTACAAACCCTTTAGAAAGAGTGTGGGGTATAAGAAAACTTAATGTTCTTTTATTTTTCTTCATACTTGTGAAACGATCAGTCTCAGAAATATATTTTGCTATTCTGTTTTGTGGAGATCATTGGAATTCAGCTGAGGCGATATGATGATGAAAAGTGATTCTGGCATCACTGAGTTAGGAGGGAATTAAAGATTCATGGGAGCTCTGCAGAGAGATGTGAGACTGGAAGAATGTCTGAATACACGATTAGTCACAGGGGGAATTCTGCTGCGAATGTAAAATAATCAATACATTCTTTTTTCATACTGCTAATCTATAAATGTATTACCACAGAAAACCAGACTCTTCATTACAGAACAGTAATACTACAGCATATTTTATACCTATAATTATGCATATAACAGAAAACATTCATCACAACCTGACAAACAATTAGTGTTCATTTATGGCTAGACAATATTACTGTTCTAATTTTACTATAATGTTGAATTCTGATGAATATTTCATTTAGAAATTGTAGAGCAATATTCATTTATTACTCACTTGTAAAATCGGCATTTTACTCATCAGTAAAGGCACATAAAATTATTATTTTCATTTATACTGAAGTTACTGTGTTGGAACATCATTTAGCAGATGAGAAGATCTCAGGAAAATAAAGACATTGCCTTTGGAGAGTTCATAAGAAAGGAAGCCTTCCTTCTTTTGGCTTTGTCAATAGACAAAGGCTCTTTCTCTGGCACAGCAGGATTCACATCTATAGGGTTAGATTGTGTTCCTCCCTCGAGAGGTGGCCTTGGCTCGTGCTGCCTGATGAGAATTATCCCTGCCCTATGCTGTGCCTCATGTCATCCCCAAACATTCTGAGAATGCTTACTGGCACTGTGTCAGGGACAATCCTAGCAATTAAACACTACAAACTATTTTTTGCTGCTGCTTGCCCCTGTGCCCTGACAGGATCTCTGTCATGGTGTCCATGTTAATAGAAATCTTTCCATTTACTTTAGAGATCAGGAAAATAATGAGGTATTTTTAGGATATCACAACCTGCATGAAAATATCCCATGAAGATGAAGAGCCTAAACTTGGATGACATTAGTAATTATAAGTTTCCGTTTGCTCTACTGTGTCTTTCTAGAGGAACTATCCTCAAAGAGTTGCTCCTTTCATCTATTGTTTTCCCCTTCCTCATTGAATCTATCCTTTTCACTTTCTAGGCACAATAAGATGAACAGATATGAGGATACATTTTTTTCTGAACAAGAGAAAGAGTGAGCTGAGAAGGGAGGCATCAGGTTGTGCTCTTTGGGTGTGATATGTTTTTGTAGACCCGTATGTTACAACCTATTCATTGTATGGGTGATCCAGATGCCATGTCACAAATGCTGAACAAATGGGGGAAATACCTTCCCTAAGCTTTATGGCTACACTCTTGCTAACATAATCTGGTGTCATTGGCCTGTTTTGCTGGATGGGTACATTACTGACTCCTGTTTCACTTGCCCACCAGGACCCCATCTGTTATTGTGCAAAGGTTCTTTTCAGCCAATGGTGCCTGGCCTGGGTTGCACAGGTGTATAACTGTGCATTAGATTCCTGTGTCCCACCCAGAAGTGGCCAAGTTTCCCCAACTATCAGAAACAGAAAAAAAAAAAAAGGCTGCTCCTGTGGCTTTTATTCATATTTTCATTACAACTGTTCCAAGCTATTGATATTTTCATTATCACAAGTGTCAAAGTGTGTGAAACTAATATGTCCACCTTCAAGGAAAATAAATTAGAGTTGAGGAAGGTAGTTGAACCAGGCCCCAATTTCAGCTGCTCCGTATCAGTTTGATTAAATCAACACTGGATGTGGCTACCAATAATATTAGGTGGATTTGATTAAATTGGAATGCTTCGGACATTTATGAAATATCTTTTGAGCAATACAGTGTTCCACTTTTTGTCCATAGCTTTACTCTGTTTCGTCTGTGTAAAGGGAAAATATTTTCTCTGTATCAGTAAGCAAAACAAATCTTCGACTTCACTTGCTCTAGATTGTCAGAGTGACAAGAAAAAGAACAATTAGAAACTGTTATTAGGTAAATATTTTGGAGTTAGGATATGTGGCTAGTCTTTGGGTCTGCACCTACTTTTACAGAACAGTGGGACCTGTGAAGGAATTCTTCTATAAATTTGATCTCTAGCAGAAAAGCATCAGAATCTCATCCTTATGTTTCAGATGTACTGTTTCATTTTGTTGTGTTTTCTTTATAATTAGAAAGTACACTGCCTTATATCTTTCTCTGAGCATCCCTCCTGTTGATTTTGCACCAAATGCACAAGATTTTTTTTTTTTTAATGTATGCCACAGGCAGCAATTCTTATGTGACTAGAATGAGAACAAATATACTATCTTAACATCATTTTGATCAAGCACAGAAATCCCAGTAGTCTTTTTAGGTCTTCTGTACCCTTTACTTGGAATGAATGGGAACAAAGGTGTCTATCACATTGATCTAAATGTAGTTCCAAAGTGATTTATCCTGCAAAGGAGATTAGAGCATCTTAATGTTAAGATGCTGCTTTTCTGTCAGTGAGAGAAGTTGTTGATAACATAGATTTTTAAATCCTCATCACCCAGTGTTTAATAACAGTCAGAAACTTAAATGAGTACTCAAATATGTTACCAGTAGTGCTTGTGCCCCCTGCCAACTTTCACCTCACTTGCTTTAGGATTTCGATGTTTTCTTTAAAGTCCCAGTAGCTAGATAAAATGCACGATTTAATTTTTAGGCTTACAGGATATTCTGGTGTATTTATTCAAGCGGAATCTGTTTCAATCAATGGTTTCATGGTTTTTGGGTGCTCAATGAAGTCAATGAGTTTCTACTCTAACTACAGACAGATTCAGGCACATCGGCAAAATTGACTTTTCAATAACTAGAAATGAATTTGTGCCATTACAAATACATATCTATTCACTTTTCCTATGTTGCAACAACATGATTGTTAGTGGTTTCTCGTCACAATTGGATCACTGAAATCATGACCACCTCAGAAGTTCTCCCTGAGTACTGAAAGATTTGTTTTAAAAATAAAGCCACAAATCTAAGTTTCCCAAGTGTTTTCTCATTTAGGGTATAAGCTACGATATGTGCAGAGGAAGCTACTAGGATTTGTGCCATACTAGCATTTACCATTGCATTTGTGAACATGAAAGGCAACTACATTTTGCCATTGCATCCATATATGAAAGCATGAAAACTCTGTCAGAAAATATTTTTGCCTTCATGGGCATTCAGCTGAACAATGTGGAGCATTAAGGTGACAGTGAGATGCCTGTGATGCTCCAGGTGAAGTTTTAATAAGGTTTTAAAAGTGTATTCTCTCTTCAAATTGGAACAGTCAAATAAAAGATATAATGAACGGTTTGGGAATTCCATTACCTTTGCAATTACCAAAACCTGCCATTTTCAGGGCATAAATGGTAATAAAGCAATACATTTTTAATGTAAGCATTAAGCACAGACCTTTTTGGGGTTTTTTATTATATTAAAAATTAGGTTTCTGCAGACTATATTCTACGAGCAGTTCTGTCCAAAAAAAAGGCCACATAATGTGCACCAAAAAGGAAGTAATTGACTTTTTCCATCTGACAACATATTTTTTAAGGTTAGAATCAACAGAGTTCTGCCTTTTTAGCAAGTTAGTTAGGCTTTTGTTGTTGTTGCTCTGTGAGAAATTATGTACAATCTTATGTCCAGTAAAAAATTACTGTCTCTTTAAGAAATACAAGTCATAGATCTTAATGGGTCTCCCTCTGTCTGAACAGGATTTTTACCTTTAGATATTGATTAATTCCTTGTGAACTAGGCCTGCTGCTGTCAGTCTTGTGGGCTGTTAGAAATTCACAATGTGATGCTACACATAATGCTATCCCTGTTGAACTGTATGTGGAGTGAGTTAAAATTATTAGCAAGTCTCCCCTCTAAAGACCATTAGCTAAGCAATAAATCAACAAAGGCTATCACGGTATGATGAAACTGTTGTAGCCTAGGGTTATTACAACACATGGGGCACCATCAGAGGACTGTAATCCCTATAAGGAAAAACAATTTATTACAGCAGCATCCTCTAAACTTCCCTTATTGGTACAAAAATTAGAGGGATGAAACATTTGGTGAAGCAATATTAGCATTGCTAAGCAGATTGCATATAGTCACTTTCCTTTTACGAATTCATATGAATAGTTTCAGTAATGAAGGCAGATATGTGATTTTAAGCCAGAGATACAGTAAAAGTCTTTTATTTGATATAATTTGACAATAAAAAATATTTCCTTTTAATTTTAATGATAAAGAATTAGAAGACTATACCTGAACTAAGTATGAAATTCTTTATTCAGCTTTAAAGATGGCCTCGGGAATCCTCCTGTGTGGTTTGAAATTACACAAAATATTCTTCTGCAGAGAGGTTACTTACAAGCTTGGGCAGAAGATGTGAAAGTGGGATTCTGATTGTACCTTTTACACATGTGTATTTCTCTGGAAACGGGTGAAAAGTATAAAACCAACTTTAAAAGTCTTCAGTATCACCCAGTGCCTAGAATTTGCACTACGTTAAGCCACTGTAATGGCTGTACTATGGTTTCTTTGATAGACACCAATAGAGCCACAATATGGCCTTGACTGGGGATATGGGGAGAGACTGATCGGTCAAGCCAAAGAGTATGTGGGTCATTATATTTATTCTGTCTGGGCTGAAAACATTTGTCTGCTTTAACAAGAACATAGTAGCTGAGAGCAGTTGTGTCAAGAAATACTTTTACTGCCTGAACAGTCAGGTTTCAAAGAGCGTAAATGTGGCTTGGAGTGAGCTCTGTCCTGTATTATTTCCATATGTTGCTTCTCCTGAAGGGAAAAAGCAGAATATCTGCTTGGCCTTTGGAGAAAGCTGGGGAAGAAAAGAGGCTCAGAAATCCTTGCCACCTTTTTCAGTATTAGATGAAAAATATAACCACATTTCCTGAGTCTAGGATAGCCAAAGCTCAATGTGATGAGATATTCAAGTAAAACAAGATAAATGTGGGCAACTGAGAAATCTCTTCTGTAAGCTAATTATGCAGCCATTGAGTGTACTGGGATTTGGGGTTTTTTTTGTTGTAGCACCTCCACCTCAAAAGGTCTACAGAAAATCAGAAAGAAAAGTGTATAACTTACAATCACAATCGAGTGATTTTTGTCTTTTTTCCCAACTGCTCCAGTTCTACCCAATCTTTTGAGTTAAGGGAAATGCCAGTAGCCTGTTCTGAAAATAACCCTGAGCCATATTTTCTCCTTCCCCCAGTTACATTACTACTAGGATATCTGTAATGTGGCCAAATGCAGACAGGCACCAGCATGCAATGCATGTGTTGCATGGGTGTGCAAGAGCAAACACAGCATTGCTTTCATGAATATGTGTGTGAAAATGTTCTCATCCGATGATGCTATAAGGACCTGTTCTGGTCAAAGATGTGGCACTTCAGGACTCTGAAGACCAGATAGGTTGCATGATAGGTTGTGCCTGGAGGGCTTCCTGGGAAGAGGGGATTGGAGAGCAGGCACTGACTTATGTTAATGAGTCAGATCCAGCCCACAGCCAGCGTTTGGACATCCATATATTGACAAATTTACTCATAAATGTTATGCTACTCATTTAAGTAAAGATATGCAAAAAAATGACTGAACACTCATATTCTTTTTGTTCATGTCTTCTACAGTGGTCATGCTCTAACAGTTTTATTTTCTTAAGTAAATGTTTTAATGACCAATGTCTCCTCTGACTCCTGATACTCTCTGTGAAATAATATATATTTCAAATTCACAAGGAATTAATTTCAGGACCTTATGGATGCATAGACCAGTGGAATTTTTGGCCCCTATTCTGTTAAATAAGCCCAGTTGGGCAAAAGCAGAGAAGCAATCATGCATGGATACACAATCAGATTGTTAAAGTATTGGCCAGGATATGCTTAACAGAAATACCATAAACCTGTAAAAGAGTTACAGCTATTCCTGGTAGCGACAGTAAAACTTCAAAAGCCTTTAGTCTACCCTTGTCCTATAATTTCATCTTCTGTTTTTCCTTTGTGTATATTTCTCAGACAAAATGCTAACAGCAAAATCATTCCAGACATGTGTCTTCTATTAACTTGTTGAACTCCAGAAACTTATAACACTCCATTAGAATGATTTCCCCTCTCCCTAAGATACCCTGCCACAAGTCATAAAGCAACTTTAAGAATTACTTTCTTGTACCTGAAAATACTGTAGCCCTGCAAAACAAAATCACTCTCCCTTTCAAAAAAAAAAAAAAGAGGTTTAATTCTGAACTGTAGCCCAGAGGCACTACAGGCTTCTGCTCCGAATTATTGTAGATGAATTTGATAGCCTGAGGTTTTGTTAGTTGAGACTGATTGAAACATCAGTTGGGTTTAATCCTGCTGCTTGGGAGAAAAGAATATAAATTGCAAGCAGAATAGTAGCACTGAATGAGATGATCAATAAATAAGGTCTCCCAGAAATCTGAGGTATTATATTTCACACAAACTATGAACTTGTTTAATAGAAGCAATGCTAAAATGACTATGATCCATATCAGAAGGGAATGATTAATATTTTTATGACATTTTATTAGAGTAAGTTTAAGTTCATTTTTCAAAACCATGATCACACTTGCTGTTTTTATATGGCTCCTTGAAAGTATTTCCTCACAATGAATCCCATGAATTTTCTTTTGTGTGAATGGAATTGAGCCTTCTAGTTAAAAAATGATGAACAGTAATTAGGACATAAATTATTTAAAGGTCTTGTAGTTTAAGCAGACATAAAAACTGGCAGGCAATTAAATTCATGGTAAACTCTAGAGGATACTGGTGGAAACAGGTGGAAGCAAGTATTTTATGAGACCTGAGGACAAGCTTGAGGGCTCAGGGTGGTGTGTGGATGAAAACTGGCATTTTTCAATCTAATGCTGGCTTAACAAGATGTATAGGAAACCTTATTGCACTGGTGTGCATGTCCCCTGTGGGGCAGAAGGAGGCTAAAGCTCCTCATTTAGAGCTCCAGATGGGAACAACTAGCCCCCTCTTTGAAAGCTTTCTCTTGCTTCAATCTCTTTATATGCATGAATGTCTGGTGTGCGTGGGCTTTAGAGACCAGTTTTGCAGCTACTGTGAAACCAAGCAGAGCAAAGAGCATTCTGACAAATGCACAAAGCTTGCCAGCATCTATGAAATGAGTTAGAAGAGTAAATGCTAAGGGCCCTGATACATTATACCTACCCTGCCCTCAAAGAAACAGAAAATTTGGAAGAAGTAAATATTGCCAAAATGTCTTTGCTCAATGGAAAAAAACCTACTTTTAAAATTTTCAATAACAAAAAAGGTTGTTTAATATTCCTTTACCTTTTTATGCCAGCATTGTTCCAGTTACAACTTACCTAGAAAGGGAAACATAGTGGAAAATATGTCTTCATTTA
Source organism: Colius striatus (assembly GCF_028858725.1). Taxonomy (NCBI): domain Eukaryota; kingdom Metazoa; phylum Chordata; class Aves; order Coliiformes; family Coliidae; genus Colius; species Colius striatus. The sequence continues at coordinate 4,775,516 of NC_084765.1, read as the reverse complement.
TAAATGTATTGAATAATCTACATGTTTGGGTTTTTTTCTTTAAATGTGTGGCAATTCTGTTGACCCACAGATCTCTTTTGATTACCCGTGTGACCGTGTGGTGTGTATAAATCTACACATTTTTATTCTCCTCACGTATGTTTTACATCTGTAGTAAGTAGCATGAACTCATAGGTGTGGTCAAACTAGCTTGTTTAATATATTAAGCATTATATTTAAGCATTATTTTCTTTGTATATTGAGAAAAAGATTTCCCTTCATCACCTTATGCTACCTGCCTTTAATTATGTGAGCAAGTTGAAGGCATACAAGAACTAACTCCAAGACTATTGTGAAGCTCTGCAATAATTTTCTTTAGGTTGCTAAGTCTGTCTTTTTATTTTAATATAGCTCAAGACATTATTGGTTTGTTTGCTTTTATTCTCTGAGCTTGAGGCTGCCAAATAACAAGACAAGCATCTAATAACATTGCACAGGTCTTATGGCTACCTTATGTGACAGGGTTTCTGAAAGCATTATCAAGATTCTTTGGGAAACTTAAAGTCATACCGTGGATGTGCTGCTGCCTTCTTGTGGCACTGTGGTTTTTCATTCTCCAAGAACAGTAGAAATTGCAACTCAATGACACAAGTTTTGAATTGCTTCTCAGCACACCAGTGCAATGAGCATGTAGATCAAAGATGGTCATTTGTGTCTGAGAAGGTGGAGCACTTTAAATCCTACACAGAAGACAGAAAATTCAGCCTGTGGAAAAGTTAAGATTTCAGTAGTAATTCAGTACTCATTCTCCCCCATTTAGGGGAAAACCAGTTTGGAAATTCTTGGGGTAAAAAATTAAATATTTTGAAATATTCTGTTTTGCATCCACTCTGTTTAAGTAAAACTACAGACTTTCTGTTCAGAAGTGCCAAAATAGAGTGGTTTGTTCTTGACATTTCTTCTAATTTTTTAACTAAATGATATTTTGATGAAGTCAGACTGTTTCAGTTTTTGGCAGAGAAGTGCATTGTTATGCAAAATATTTTTATTAAATATATTCTAGTTTAATTTTTATTTTGTTTCATTCTCCTTGATAGAAAATCCTTCCTCTTTAATATCAGGACTCTGCTTGGAAGCAAGCTGAAAAACTTTTTGCACTGACTCCACGGAAAGGCTCCATGGAAGGTGTCTTCAATGGACAGCATTAGTTTCTCTGTCTTGTTTCTGCTTCCCTGCAGATACCAAGCTGCAGTTTTGAAGCATGGACTTATAACTTTTTGCAAATAGTGAACTTTTCCTTTTCTAAAAAATATTTTACTAGTCCTAGAATTCTTCCCTTTACAGTACATAAGAGATCCACACTGGTGGAAGACTTAGTAATGCATCACGGGTTTTAGACTCAGCTCTGAGAACAACTAAACTGGATAGAGTTCAGTTCTGTTCTCAGAGTAAGTAAGAGGTAGGACCCTAATGTATGTAGCCAGTATGGCCTGAGCAAATCCTCCTTGGGAAGCTGTAAAAGACACCATTAAGGCAATTATCTTTAAACTAGTTGAACTGTGAGCATTTCAGCAAAGGCATAATCATGCTTAGCAGTTTTACTCAAGAACTAGCTTCCTAATTCAGACAGATCAGTAAGAACCACAAATGTTCTACTAAAAAGAAAGAAAAAAAGCCATTTTCAAGTCCTCATACATATGGAAGAAAGCAGGACAGCAGAATTTAATTACATTGTTATGATCCAGAAAGATAAAAGCAAAAAAACACAGCACAGCCGAACAGCTGATTAAACTAAATTTTAGCGCATGAAAATGATTGAGGTTCTCCCCCTAAACCCTTAGGTTTTATGTCCTGACTAATGCTTCGTGAATGTTAAACATTAGATATTAAATTTTAGATCCTCAGATTCCATATGCCCAAACATTGAACTAAAATATAATCATCTTTAATTTGGTGAGGGTGCTCAAATGTAGTAATCCCTCATTTGGCTGAATTGCCCTGGTTCACTGCCAAGAGGCTTCTACACCTTTGGAACCAGAGGTAAATTTGGCCCATGTGAAAACTGTGCTGTGTTGCACAGAATATGCTAATTCTATACATCCTATTGCAGTAAAGCATCGTCAATTTATAATAGCTTTCTTTCTGTTTTGAACAATTTAAGTAATGTTAAAATCAATGGAGACTCATAGAAGAGCAGTTTGAGGCCCTGTTATGGAGTGTGCACACTGAATTGTGCAATTTTGTCATGTAAAATAATACTGTAAGCTGTTAGAGCACTGTTTTCTTCTTATAATCCACATCAGATTTCTGTACTGTAGAAATACACAGTACAGCTCCAGGACTCCCTAAAGGACTGATTGTTTTCAAGTCTTTGGAGGGTTTGTGACCTTTAAATCCAACCATATTTCTTTAGCTAAACCTGGTTGTGTGTAACTGTTAGTAATAATAAACTATTTTGCATACCCAAGAAAAGCTTTTAGTTTGCATTCCAGCTTAGTACAGAATGCAGAGTGCGCAGCTAAGCAAAAGCTTTGCCCTTAATGAAAACAATCCTATATGTGCCAGGAATAACATAAAATAAAATCAGTAGGCTTACCAATATTTTCTTCTTTGATGAAAAATGTAAATACAGACAAATCTTGAGATCAATAATACATATTATTGCAGGGGAAAGAATTTCCTTTTTAGCTTTTTAGACATTGTCATAAATCTTAAGACATGGTTTTCAAAGTCACTTAGGATATGTGACTATTTCCTTTTTATTTAAATGGGAAATGAATATATAAATCCCACCAACCTGGATTTTCAAAGCACCTTGAGGGACTGCTGATTTTATTCATGTTTTTTCTTCACATTTAGGGAAGAAAAATGTGTCAGCAGTGCTGTTCACAAATGTCACCATTTTGACAGTATTTTTCTCTCCGTGAGACAGATACTATAAAAGTGGTGGCCAAAACAGCTGCTGTATAAATGAAACAGGTGGTCATTACACTGTTGCCAATAACTGTGATTAAGACCCTGCTACACTAGGTTCTGTGCACACAGTGTAAAATAACCCATATCCCCACAAAAGGATAAAATCCACATGGAAATGTAGCATGAATGAGAGCGTTACCATACTAACCTTACATGTGGAAAACTGAATGAACTGATGTGGAGGTTCTTGAAGTGCTATACATTAAAAATACCTTATTATGTCTTCATCCTTTGTTTCAATATCTGCTTCATCATATATAAAAAAAAAAATCTCCAAAATCTTAAAAATAATTATCCATTTTATTTGTTTTAATTCAGAGCCTAATAACTTTGAAAATCAGACTTTGAAAATCACACTCTGTTAAACCTAAATCCATCTGGATTTCAGTTAGACTTAGAGATAACAATGGTAAGGGGACCTTAGGTCTCATGATGCCATACCTGGCAGATCCTAACTTATTTGCTTTGGCACTGTGTGGAAACCACAGTTGAAGTCCCTCAGGCTTGGCAAATCTCAAGAAAAGTCAGGCTTAATGCTAATATGCTGTGCAAACGCTAGAGTATCGACCAAGGAACTGTAAAATGCCAAGAGGAAATTACAATGAGAAAGACATATCTTGAACTCAACTTCTTTCCAGGAATTAAAAGGCTGTCAGACATTCTCATCAGTTACTTTTCTCAGTTTAGTCCTGAATTCTTTGTGGGAATCAAAAGTTTCAGCATGAGGCCAATCTTCTTTCAATAGACGCAAGTGCTGCCAAACGTATCTACTAGCTCAGTACTACAAGGACAAATGTGGACTACAGAATTCAGTTCTTTCTTTAGCCTAACAAATGGTAACTTCTTCCTTCCTTCCTCCTCCCTGTCTTCTCTTCCTTTTCCCTCTCTCCTCACTCCTTCCTCCTTCCCACACCCCTTCCATTTTCTCTCTCTCCTTTCCTTCTGGTTTTAGTCATAAGCCAGTAAGATACTGTAGAATAAGATGCTGTCAGTCTCTCCCGCCTGAAGCTGTCCCACACTGGGTTGAACAATTAAATATTTATAGATGCCTGCAAGAGAGAGAAGCCCTGGGGAGACAGCCCTTTGACACAAGGGTGAGATATGCTTCTTATTTCCAATCAATAAGTAATATAAAAATTTAATTATTTAGTGGAGTAGGTATTAGGAATCTGATCTCTCTTTTCCATGTGACACCGATTGTGTTACTCTTTCTGATTCTCACAGAATCACAGAATTGCAGAATGGTAGGGGTTGCAAAGGACTTATAAAGCTCATCTAGTCCAACACCCCTGCTAAAGCAGGTCCACCTACTCGTTTCTGAAGTATTTATATATAAGCTATGTATGAGACTTTGGGTTTGTTTATGTGTGAAGTGTTGCACATGAGGAAGATTATCTTACTCTCACATACATACCATGATCGGCTCTGACATGACCATTGCAATTTAGGTACAAGACACTGCAGAATTCAGAATCATAGTATAGAAATACATGCTATGCCCAGTGCTCAGCAAAAATAAAAAAGAAAATCAAACATTAGGAACAAGAAAAGGTAAAGAAGAAAAAAACTATGTTAATCTATTGAATACATCCATGGTTTACTGACACCAGAAATATCATGGACAGTTATGGTCCTCTGACCTCACAAAATATATACTAGAAATGGAAAAAATCAGAGAAAATCAATTCAAAAGAATGGAATGACTTCCACACAGAGGATGGCTGTGTAGGCTAATGATCTTCAAGAAAAGAATAAAGACCACTGAATCAAACATAGGTCTTCGAAATCATGAGTAGAAGCATGAGCTCTCATTTGTCTTTTTCAGCACAAGAAATCAGGACCGTCAAATTAGGACAATAGGGGCTGACCAAAAAAAAACCCCAACAGCAAAACAAGTAAAAGCAAAACAAGACCCTTAAAATGCTTTCCTTTAAAACATTTTGGATAATAAAATATTCAGGGAACTACTGAGTATTTGGAAGATACATTCATTGAAGATTATTTAGCAGACAAATACCTAAAGGTTTTGAGAATTTTCCGAGTTGAACATTGTTGGAGGCTGAGAGAGTATTAACAGGGGAAATATTGCATATGCCTGCCTTGTTTGTACTCTTCCATGGATGCTCACTTTTGTTTATTGTTGGAGTCAAAGCGGTAAGCTGTGATCTGAACAAATAGGACTATTCTTGTACTCTTCTTTAATCCTTCCGTGCATGTGGAATTGCTTCAGCAGTAAAGATGAGTTAAAAGATTGTGTTCAAACCAAACCTTATTCCCTGATGACTAGAAACTGTTCTGAGACAAATGAAAGCAAATCTCCCCACACAGAGAAGAAAGCATAGATTTCTGCATCACATTTAAATGAACTTAGTAATATGCACGAGATCACATAGGAAGCCTATATCCTGACATGGGGCTCAGTTTAAATCTTCCTGATCTCAGAATAATTCTTTAGTCATCACCTGGCAGATTTTGTTAGTGAAGATTCTGTGGAATCAATGACATATTTTTGATACCTGATAGTTTTGTAGCCTGAAAATTAACAGCAGTAAAGGTAAAACATTCTGGTGTCCACCCACATGTTCATTGAAATACGTGTGTGTCAAATGATTCATCTTGATCCTCACAGACTTTCTGATATACTTGAAAGTTAGAATATGCATTTAATTATTTAGAGAATAAAATCTTTTTTTTTCATGATCAGAAAACATGTGGTAGAGAAAGAGAACAGATAATATTGTACCTGTCAATGTGATCAGCAGCTATGGAAAACTGCCTGGTATTGCTGTACTTGGTCTAGACCCAAAAGCCAACTGAAGACATGTATGTCACTTCCAAAGCACTAGCAAGATCAGTTAACAGCTTTATAATAATCATTTGATCAGTAACATTTGGAGCAACTCTTATTCAGACTAATGATTAATTCTTAGCAATTTACTGTAAACGAAAACCAAAGACTATTAACTCTACAACAGAACCCAGCTTACTAAAAAAAGGTAATTATAGCATCATGTTGTAGATGGGAAGTGAGGTTGAGAGGCCTGTGTTAACAATATCTCCCATAGGTACTCTGCTGCTATCCAGCCAACTAGATTGCATACACACTTTCATAAAATGATCAAACTTCATCTCAAAAGTATTAAGTTTTCTTCTCTTCAACATCCATGCAGAAAAGTGTTCCAAGATTGTATTGGTCAGATGGTTAGACCATTGATATTCTAACTTTAATAAATTGCATGTGAGTTTATAGAGTAGTCCTTATCTTACACTGTCCCAAGTTTCAGATTCTCCAGATTCCTCTTACCACTGAAGGATATTGAGATAAATCAGATTTGCAGATTTCTACAACTGTAGAATATGTTCATGAATATCAGTAAATAATGGATGGAGAGTCCCATTTTCCCCTCATTTTTAATAGAACTATTTAATCGCTTTCTCCCCATAGTCATTAGAACCTTAATGTTCATTGTGGCTCATTTTAAAGTCTCCAAGGTTTTGGAATCTCTGTGGAGATCCTCAGATATATCTGTGTAAGGATCTGGTTGGTAGGTAATTTTTTTTCCCATCCTTTTAATTAATTTTTATCTAGGTGTAAACCAATTGTTGCCAACATACAGAATCAACAAGCAATTTAACAAAAAAACTTTCTGAAATTATCCCTCTGATAATTTCTATCACTTGCCCACTGACTCCTAGTTCAATCATTACTTTGGTTTTTTATTCTGGTAAATTGTGTCTCTCCATCTCTTCAAGAGGTAAAACAAAGTCCATTGTACTGATAATATCTAACTGAGAAATCAGAGGCATTTCATCTTTCTTCAGGCTTCTCAGTGTTGGAAATCCTATTAGAGGACCTCAAAACTTTTTCTGGACTCTTCTAGAGTTTTGAATCTTTCATATATTCTAATATTCTCAAAATTATCCTTGAACATTATGTTACAAGACTAAATAGTTTATTCTTTCTTCAGCATCATACTCCATTTTTTTCACAGTCTACTTCATGGTAAAGAAATAAAAGCGGTAAACTCCCAGTGGTTCATTTTTTGGTGTTTTTTAAGGGTAAAGCTGTTTTTCCACCTTGTCAACCAGCATTGACATTTTGCAGTGCTTTTGGAGGTGTTTTTTTTATGGACAATACCCTGGTGACACAAACCAGAACAGCAATGGCAGCAGCAGAAGCAGCTGAGGTGGTAGCATGGTTTCTAGTGGATGAAACAGAAGAACTTGCAGAACTTGTGAAAATGTGACCCATAGGAGAACTTGTTGCCAACTTTCTCTCTTTTATAACTATTCCTCCTTCTTTTTCATTATATTTGACATTTTCCTGAGACTAAGTTTTGTTAACTCTAAGTAGCTTATGGCAATGAGCAAGAGAAATAGAGTCTGCTCTGGTGTATGGAAAGTAAACAAAGAAAATATGAAAAAAAAACCCCAAACCTGACCTTTCAAAATTTGGAAAAAGCATTTGTGAAGTGCTTATGACCCTTCCTTGTCTTCAGGTATTGGTAGAAGCTGAAGTTCTCTATTCCTTACACAGTTATGTATATACAGAATCAAATGTTATTAATTTCTCTCCCTAGTTAGAGCTGTTCTGTTTCTCTGTCTCTGCCTTCACTTGTCAAAGATTACCAGACTTGGCTTTAAGTTAGAAATTACCCAGAGTCTCTCAGATGGACGCCACTACTATCTCTGCAATCCATTTTGTAGGGTTTTTTTCTTAAAATTAACTAAGAAATGAAGAAAATAATTAAAAAATTAGTTAGCAGTGCTTTCACACTGAACCTACACAGCTGTGTTAATCTCATGTGGTGGCTTCAAGATGTTACCTTTCACTTACCTGGCCTTGAAGAGTCAAAAGCACAGTGATTCCACTTAGAGAGAAAACCAAAGTTTTCCTAGGCTGTTATGGTGATGGATCACATGATCGTTTTTTCTAACCAGGTGATGAGAGATAGCAATACTTACAATAGCAGTAGGTTCATGAGAGGGGCACAAACACAATGTATGGTGTTGGGATTGTGTAAGATTTTAATAGTTTTTAAATGATTTGAAAACTTTTTAAAATGCATTCAAATTTGCTATAGCAATGCTAGTAGGCCTTGAGAGGCCTAGGATGCATATTTAAGAGACAAAGATCAAGTGTAGAGACATGAAGTAAATTCAGTTTATTTGGCCAAGGAGCCAATGCTTTTGGATTAAAAGGCAACCACTGGATCAGTGGGAAAAATTCACTAGGTTACTTCCATTTTCAATACTTTTGAATTTGGGATAAATCTTGATGGTAGACAATAGTGGTAATATCACTTTCACTTTCTTACGCTGAATTGCATCTCTATGGTTCGTAAGCTAGAAGAGGCCAGGCTTTTGTACCAAGCTCATCTTTCTATTCTTTATTGTATGTCTGGCCCAATGTACAAAAAGATTCTGTGAAAAATCACTGTCGCAGGTTGTAAATGATGTGAAATAGAAAAAGAAGAAGCCCTGTTTGTCTCTATTGTGTAGAGAACAGCAACAAGGCTGCCTAATGGGCTTTGCTGCTCTTCATGTTGTGAGCCACACAAAAACTCAGTAGTTACATTAGTGAAACAGAAAAGGTAACAAGATAGACAGATAGATAACACTATCATTGCCATCTCCTTCCTTGCTACCCCCACATATGTAAGCAAACATCCTTTAATGAAGCATTTTGTATTTTGTCCATCCTTTCATGTCCTTCCCAAGTCACACACCAGATGTTGCTTTAGGTCAACCTAAATGAGAACTTAAGAGAGAGAGTTTTCCGATGAGAGATGGCTTCACAGTGACAGACAAGCTGCTTCAAAAGCAAAAAAGCTCTGTTCTCAGAGGTAGAAGCTGAGGCAAGGGCATACTGCTAAGCTTGAAATTCTTTTTTCTGTGTGAGTAACCTTGATATTTTCTTCAGTCACTGGTGTTTAGGTTGTGACCAATGACTAAAACACATGATTAACTAGAGGAAGTTGTTACTTCCATATTGGAAAAATAAAACCCAGAATTTCAAAATCAGATTAATTCTGCTGTTTCTGTGTAACTATGGGACTTTAATTTCATGCATACAGATACCTTCTTATCCCATCTATTAAGGACTTTCAGGACTATTTTACAAAGGGAACGATTGGTTATTTTTGTTATGATTATTTACAAAGTATATGCACCATCATTTACACTGTTCAAGAAAGTAATGCAACTTCTGTTCTAAGGTTTTAAAATCTGATCAATCATTTGTGCCCACTGAACTGGTTACAAGAAAATGTGTTTTCACGCTTATAGTTCTCTAGCTTGGGATGTCGTGACATGATCTTTTCCATGCTAAAGTTTTCACACCTAATTTAAAATTCCCATCTAATTTAAAATGTACTGAACAAGGAATTTTACCTAAAATCAGATTATTTGTTATCTATATGCATCAATAAATACATGATTTTCTGTGTCTCTACAACTGCTTATGATTATCATATAATGCAAGAATTACCATGGTAACTACCTGTATTCATTTTTTGCTGAACAGCCTAATGATAAGGTAAGAAAAACCGCATAAGCTGGTGGCAACACAAGTTACATCTGCCCTTTTTTGGTTTGTGTAGGTCAGTACCTCATTGTAATAAAAGCATTGTCATTATCTTAGGATAGAATGCTTCTATTTTATACAGTAAATCCAAAGGAGATGTATTTTATTGGCAAATTGGTTGGACTTCTTGCATAGTTCTGATTTATAGCACAGAGGAATATACTTGCATGCGCTTAGGAATGAGAAAGAAAAGAGCACTTTTGCTCATTTGTCTCAATGATGAACTATTAGGCATCCTGTATTCTTCTGTAGCTTTTTTTTTTTTTCTGCAGAAATGAACATATTTCTCAAAGAAAGGAATTCACAGACTGATATTCCTTGAGGAAAATACATAAGCAGTGTTTAAAGCTTTTTAAGAAATAGGACTGCAGAAAATTCAGTAAAATTGAATTTTCTCACATAGGATGGCTGTGATTGCTTGTGCATTTTTTCTTTGAAATTATGTGTTTTGAGAGATGTAGAACATGAAATGCAGATATTGTTTTGTAGGAGATAATAATCATGTTTAGAAATGTATATGCTCCCAGAAATGTAATTCTAATATCTTCCTCTAGAGCTCCCCTTTGTGAATGCTGTCAAGAGAGACTGCAGTAAGATGTGGCACGTAATCTCATTCACTGGCAATTGCTTTGATTCTTCAAGGAGCATTTGTTACTCATTCATTGCATGTCTGCAAAGCCAAGAAGCTCAAAGTGGTTTACAGAAGTGCCCAGTAAAATTTTGTTTCTTTCTATTCACTCAATAGGATTTTTATAAGTGGCAAGTCAAGTCTGTGCTCTTGAAGGGAACCTCCAAATGAGACAGAGAAATATTTTTCCTCATCATATAATTTAGAGCTTAACACCATGGCTTAGTTTTAAGTCCTTTGAGTTGCTGAATGTCCCCAGTGCCCACAGCCTGATATCACAGAAGTCTCATTTAAAGGAAAGAGAGTAAAGAATTGTTAAGCGAAATTCCCAGCAGTTCAGCCACGATTTTCCAGACTCTAATGAGTCAGTGCTATGTTGGAATCAAGAATTAAGTTGTGCTGAAATTAACTGAAGTCCAATCCAGTTAATCCAAGTATATCTGTATGTGTCTATTTTTACTTCTTCACCAAAATAGTATCAGAATTTAATAGCACATCAGAGCTGGAAACTGGGTTCTCTTCCTATCTCTGCCAGCAGCCTACTGGGTAAACATGTCCTGGTCCTTTCAGTTTGCTGTACTTGGATATGCTTACCTGCAGGAGAGTATGATGCTTTCTTTTCTCTGTGAAGATGTCTTTGAGATCACTCAAGTAATATTTAAATAATCAGTAACTTTGCTGTCATTGTCTTGAAACAAAATATTAGATCAGTTGTACAATAGCCAGTTCTTCTTTGCTATCTGCTCTTCTTCCCACCTTTGTGGACCCAGACAAGTGAATCAGCCATTCCTCATAGTCACATAAGAGAGACAGCTGGATCAGTACTTTTACTGAACTCTCAGCCTAGCATGGTCCACATCCTGTCTCCAAACTGTGTGCCAAGTAACCGGCCATTTCACGAAGTAGAGCAAATTGCGTAATGGAAAAGATGCCCAAGGAATATTTTCCAAAACCAATATAAAGAAATAAAGATTACTTACATTTTTCTTGAGTATTCCTTTGAGGAAAAACATTACAATAAAGGCTGTGTTCACTATGCTTTATACTTGTGTTTGGTATCAGGATTATCACAATTCGATATCTGCAACTTGAAAGAAATACCAATAATAAAATGTCAAGTTCCAGAGTTGCCACACCTGAACCTGGAACAATCACCTCCATGTAATTTTCAAACTGGCAGAGGGCAAATAAAAGGAAAAAGAAAAAAAAGGACAACCCAAAACCCTAGATTTCTTCTGATTTGAACAGAGAATTCTGACTTAAAAATAAACCAGCTCTTGCTTCTAGTCTTTCTCCTTGTCAACATCACAGTCTGCCAGCTACCAGGCTTAAAAGCCCCACAAGGCTGCATTATTTTCCAGTACTGAGGCATGGACTGACGTCAGTCCTTATGTAATACCACAATTAACTGATTTTTTTTTCTTGAGTTAGATCCAGTGGTTAAATTAGTTACATTGACAGTGCCTGCTGTACGCAGAAACCAGCTCTACTCAAGTCTCTCTAATACTTACCAATGTCTATTTCTTTTCCAAACTTGCACTGAATTTTGTTTAGAGAAAAAGGTATTACTATTAATTGACTAATATTTGCCACTCAAGTAGCCTTTCACATAGCTTTTGAAAGTTGCCAGATGTGTTACTGAATTGTCAGGAGTCATGACATTATGTGAAAATTTTTGAGCATCAAGTTACATATGCTACATGCTAATGCTTTAAGGAGAAAAACGAAGTTGGATGTGCCTGATGTTTTCCACAGTATTGATCATTCTCTGAGTGCTGCAGGGACCTCTTGGCAGGTTCAGAGTGATAAAAGAATGTTTCTGTGGATGTAAAAGCTTTTACTGAATATCAATATAAAATACTGCAAAGTCTCATGCAAAAATGTGTTAAAAATGCTGTTTCAGTAGACAATAAGTTAAGACTTCAAATACTTGAAAATACAAAATGTAAAATACCTTTAGGGCTCTTAGCACTTTTGTCTTCTGTATGTGCAAAATGTGTCAACCCTTAAAAAATGTTATTGTGCATGTACAGAAATCATAGAATCACACGGAATCACAGAATCTCAAGAGCTGGAAGAGATCTGAAAAGATCATCCAGTCCAACCCCCCTGCCAGAGCAAGACCACCTAGAGTAAGTCACACAGGAACTCATCCCAGTGGATTTTGAATGTCTCCAGAGAAGGAGATTCCACAACCTATCTGGGCAGCCCCTTCCAGTGCTCCCTCACCTGAGCAGGGAAGAAATTCTTCTTTGTGCTTCTCTGAAACCTCTGATGATCCAGCTTATACCCATTGCCCCTTGTCCTATCATTGGCCATCACTGAGAACATCCTGGCTCCATCCTCCTGATACCCACCCTTTACATATTTGTAAACATTAATGAGATCACCCCTCAGTCTCCTCCAAGCTAAAGAGCCTCAGCTCCCCTCAGCCGTTCATCAGAAGTGAGATGATCCACTCCTTTCATCACCTTGGTGGCCCTGCACTGAACTCTCTCCAGCAGCTTCCTGTCCTTCTTGAACTGAGAGACCCAGAACTGGACACAATATTCCAGATGCTGTGTCACAGAGGTAGAGTAGAGGGGGAGGAGAACCTCTCACAACCTACTGCCCACATCCCTTCTAATACAGCCCAGGATGCCATTGACTTTCTTGGCCACGAGGGCACATTGCTGGCTCATGGTCATCCTGCTGTCTACCAGGACGCCCAAGGTCCCTTTTGCCTGTACAACTCTCTAAGAGTTCATTCCCCAACTTGTACTGGTACATGAGGTTATTCTTTCCCAGATGCAAGACTTGCCCTTGTTGAATTTCATTAGATTTCTCTCTGCCCAATCCTCCAGCCTGTCCAGGTCCCGTTAGATGACAGCCCTGCTTTCTGGTCTGTCAGCCACTCCCCTTAGTTTAGTGTCGTCAGCAAACTTGCTGACAATGAGCTGAATCAATACACAAATTGAAATTTCATAAGCATCTATAACTCGTTTATTTCTCAAATGTCAAGTGCTTAATTAAAATGTTCTTTTAGGAAGTTTTATATATATATTTACTTGGTATCAGGTATATTTTAAAGGAAAAAGTAAAAACAAATTATATAATGTGATATTTTAGCAGACCTCTCCTTGTATGGCATCAGTGGTGCATAAATCCTTCAACATAGTACACAGGTTCCACTGAAAATATCATCTTAAAAGGTGCTCAGCCTAAACAAAGAAGTGCTCAGCTTTCTTTTACTCTTGGTAAAGGGACTGCTGGGCTAGGCTAGACTAGGTAAGGAATGCGCTGCTTTGCATATGTGCTACATCAGACGATGAAACGATTGAAATGTTTCATAGCATACCCTATTTCCCAGTCTTTATAGCTGCTCCCAGAAGTTTCCACAGGTTTTCTGTACAATATCTGATGCTGCTGGGTCAATAGTGCACATCTATTCCTAGACTATCCCTGCAGTAAAATCAGTTTGCTAGTTATTACTGGTAGTTATCAGTATTTGTTCCTGAATGCCAAACACTACAGCAGAAAAAATAAGATTTGGTAAGAGCATGCTTTGGGTAAACATGAACATAATGTATGAACAAAGGAAAGAAAAAGATCTAAACATTTTCCTCTTCATGTAATTAATGCACTGTCAAATTATAATACATAATATCCATAAAGCTTTCATTATGATTCATAATACTTTCTAAAGATTGCTAAATGCTATTTCAGGTGTACCACGTGGTTAAAGGCTGTGTTTTGAGATAATCTATTTTAAAGTACACCCAACCTAAACTAAAAATGTCAGGTAGATACAGCAGCATAACTATGTGGTGCAGATCTGTAAAGTACACTTTGGAGATGCATATCTGAAGCTAATAACCTTTCACGTCTCTGCATTTCATCTGCACTTTGGCATCTAATCTGCCTCCACTGGGACTAGTATTGGTATTCCAAACCACAGAGCAGCTGTCAGAGAGGTCCCATTATTATCATTTTCTTTTTAAAAAGGCAACTTGCCATACAACATGCCAAGTATTTTTGAATTCTCACGTGAAGGGAGTGATGAGTAGCAGACACACAGTTTGAAGACACTTCTTTTGTAAGGAATCCTTAGTTTTCCCTTACTGCTCCAGTGACTAATCCTTTCCCCTCCAAATGCTGAATTTGTCAGCAAAGCATATGACCTGGGGGAGGGGGAGAAAACCATGTGTGCACACAGCTCTTGGTGGTGCAAAATTAGGATGCTGTGGATTTGCAAGATCTTATTATGCCAGAGTCCTGACAGTATGATTTTGAAATGGAGAAAATGAAGAAATATTTAGTTTAATATGCTTTTAGGATACAGGGGAAACCCGTGCTCATGAGTGAATGTAAGTGAAATTCAAGACATTTGCCATATCTGATGTTGAATTGTGTCTAATATTTTAAGTCAGGCAATTATTTCTCTTCATTCCAATCTAATCTATCTGAAAATCTTGAAAGGAATTCATCTTTCTGAAAGGAAAATCATAATAGCTGTCATGTCAAGCTCCTGTCTTTAGTGTATATGGTTTTATCAACTTGACAAAGAGTGGGTAGTCTGGCAGCTACCAGGAATCAGAAATGAAGGATGTGACACATTTCAGAAGTATGAAAAAGTGTGAGTAGCTAGAAGCATGCAACAACACTTGACCTTTTTCACATCATGTTACCAGCCCTTTTTGGCTGTTATCTAATACAGTAGCCACATTGTTGGGGTTTTGTATGCCAAAAAATGTAGCTATGGCAATTTTTTTCTCTTTAAAAGTAGTTGTATAGAGAAACAGATATTACTGACCAAAAGATGGGGAAGCAACTCAGAAATACCACAGACAGATAGATGACATAATTCATGCCTCTAGCATTTCATTCTATATGTAAACAACGGACAACATCTTCAGACTATATACATCACCACTCCATTGACAGCTTTGAGACAGAAAAATGTTTTCATATTGTAAGTTACTTTTTATGATATTCATTCTTTTTCTCAGTATTTGGATGTCAAACTATTCTTTGTCAGTTATACAGTATGTATCATTTCCCCCCTTTACTCAGAACCATTCATAATTCATTGTCTGGATTTCACTAACTATATTTCTCATGAATTTACAAATAAGCAAAATTTCTTATACTCTAGTGGCTCCTTGTGGAGTTGCCTTTTTTAGACTGAACTCCTGCACACGATTCAGTTTGTCATGAAGGGGGGTTTTTTTCATCATTTGCTTTAATCTACATGCAAGTTTTGATTCTGAGGTAAATAGCTATGACAAATAACCCAACTATTTGAAGACAGAAGTCCTTTATAAAGTAGTTCAGCAGTTTCATTATATTCACTTCCAATATTTCATCTTATATGCACTGATTTGTTTCTTAGAATTTTGCATGACTTTTTCTTCAATGTGTGTTAACTCATAAAAGATGCACATAATGAAGTCTTCCAAGCTTTAAATAACAGATGTATGGATGATGCTCTTGCTCTTATTCATAGAATCATAGAATGGTGGGGGTTGGAAGAGACCTTTAGAGATCATGTAGTCCAACCCCCCTGCAGAAGCAGGGTCACCTAGATCAGGTCTCATAGGAACATGTCCAGGCGGGTCTTGAAGACCTCCAAGGAAGGAGACTCCACAACCCCTCTGGACAGCCTGTGCCAGGGCTCCCTCACCTGAACCGGGAAATAGTTTTTTCTTATGTTTAAGTGGAACTTTTTGTGTTCCAGCTTCATCCCATTACCCCTTGTCCTGTTACTATCTACTATAGAAAAGAGGGATGTCCCAACCTCCTGACACCCACCCTTTAGATATTTACAAATGTTAATAAGATCTCCCCTCAGTCTCCTCTTCTCCAGACTAAACAGCCCCAGTTCCTGCAGCCTTTCCTCATATGAAAGATGTTCTGTACCCCTGATCATCTTGGTGACCCTGCGCTGGACTCTCTCCAGCACTTCCCTGTCCCTCTTGAGCTGAGGAGCCCAGAACTGGACACAATACTCCAGATGAGGCCTCACCAGGGAAGAGTAGAGAAGGAGAAGAACCTCCCTTGACCTGCTAGCCACACTCTTCTTGATGCATCCCTGAATGCCATTGGCCTTCTTGGCCACGAGGGCACATTGCTGGCTCATATTTAGCTTATTATCAATCAGGACTCCCAGGTCTCTCTCTGCAGAGATGCTCTTCAGCAAGAGCATGAATACTTATTGAACTGGTGTGAGTCATCTGCAGACTGTAGAGCTACTCTACCAAATTTTAATGACTGTCTCTTTCCAATCCTGTTGCTTTGTTACTATCACATATCTTATCCACTCTGTCCTTTTCTGCAGTATACGTGACAAAAAGAAAATGTTCTTTCACAAAGTAAGAAGGAAACCTTACAGAAATTGACCATTACTTGCTTAGACAATTAAATCAATATGCAATACTTAATAAAATTTGAGATTTTTGAAAGCATGCTTTCAAACATTTAGGCTCCAGCATGTACAGTCATTGTATTTATCCACTGAAATTTAGCAGAAGATGCACCACATCATTGTATTCAAATGTACTGAAATACATTCCCTATGGGGTTCTAGATATTATGGATAATATGTGAAAAAGATTCCATGGGTGATATAGACCATTATGGCTGCTCTTATCAACTGCACTTACCAATTGCACAAAAAGTTGGCAAATGGGTAGATGAGGCACAACAATTTTACTACTCAAATGGTCTCCTGGACTAAGGAATCAAATAGCACTGGAATTATAGATTGGGACCAGTAATTGCAGTTTGCAGAGCTGGGCCATTGGAGAGTGAGTCAAGGAGCACGGGATGGGGGTTGGACACTGCTGTTCTTGTAAAATCATGGACTGATTCTTCACACAGAAAACAGTTGCTATAGATGAATAGAAATAGAACAGTGTGATGACTGAGGCAAAGGACTGCTAGTAAATTACTAACAAAAGGAGATGCTGTTTTATTTGATGCTGTTGAATGCCATCCCAATGAAGTGAGTTTCTTTTTGATTCCAAAACTTCTAGAATGAAATTAAACAAGTTATTAAACAAACCAAACAAAACTTCTCATAGATATTAAATAGCTGTATTTCTTATTTCTGGCAGGGTAGTGTGAGACGGTACAGTTTGGTTGTGGTCAGATGATACATGTGATTGACAGCATTAGAGCATTTGTTAGAGCAGCTAATAGGGAAAGTTGTATCATAAACATTTGTAGTTCAGTTGTTCTGAGAAGTCAGGTTAAAAACCTCTCAAATTAGTGGTATATAAATTAGCTCTAATTTTCTTTTTTTGATCTAATTCTCTACCTAAGCATACAGTGAAGGCCTTGATATATTATATAGGTAATGAGGAAACATGGATCAATGTCTGAAGTACTAGGACACTGTAGGGATGAGTATTACTGAAGAGTAAACAGAAGTTAATTATTCTATCTTGAAATCAGGGTTTAAATGGGGTGATAACATTGAACAAGGAGGAGAAAACATCTTCAATAACTGCTCATTAATTTAAGTTATTCATTTGTGTGCAGAGTGACATGGAGGTCTCATGGAAAAATACATTAATTCATCATGCATCATTTCAGAATATATGTGAACAAGGACCCCATTGGAGTTGTACATGCAAATTGCAAATCTGATTTCTCTTAACTCTTGTCTTTGCAGTCCTTACTCTTTGCACACATAAACACATATGTATATGCATATAAACACACAGTGTAGCAACCAGAATGCTTCATGAGTGTATGTTGCACTTGCTTATTTTGATGTCTGAGCATCATCTGGAGGTGGCAGAAGGCAGGAGGAATTACAAGGAGAGTTCATTCTTCTGTTTGTGGACTTAAACCTGCTTTTAAACCTCAAGAGAAAAAAGGGAGACAATTCTCTGATTTTCTGTTCTTTGAGGTATAATAAATCTAACAATACTAATTAGTGAGGTAATTGTGAATGTTAATGAAAAAAAATCCCATTAATTTAATTGGCTTTAGTTGAATCTGAAAAGTAATAAAGATAAACAAATTAGAACTGTTATTTCATTTAGACATCTTCAAGTCTTACTTTTAATATGTAGACTACGTCAGAGTGGAGGACCATCTAAAACATGTTGCCTTTTAAAAATAATGTAAAAATGAATTAGTAAGAGAGGATCCTGCTGGAAGATGGTGCTTTGTGAAGTCCAAGTTTGCTTGTCTGGAAGTGTGGCACCATTACAGGTTACTAAAAATTGAAAACAAATCCTAATAGTAAAATGTGACAGCTGGCAGCACAGTCTGACTCCTTATTTTAAACATCTATGGCCAAAGCTCTTCTTTTAAACTGTTTTTCCTCATGCCAAAGGGAAGAAAGGAGCTCTACTGCAGCAGTGCTGCCCACACAGCTGACACCAGCACAGCCCCAGAGGAAGCCTTCAGTGGAGCTTCGTCCTGGCTCTCATATGATAGTAAATGTCATATCCCAGGCTCAGAGAAGTGAGGAAGGAGAAAGGAAAAGGAGAAAGGCATTGTCAGTATATAATCATATGCTAAGTTACTATTATACTAGTACAAAATGTCAGTTTTTTTCATTTCTGCTATATTGTTTTGCTAAAGCATTTTCTCTGCTGCAAATCAAATATAGCATATAGCTAAATTTATAACAAGCCCTGCCTCCTGTCAGAGTTTTTACTGACAATCTCTCTTCTTTCTACAGATATAGAATAAGGAGAATGATGTCTGCAAACCAAAGTGTTCATTTGCAAATGCCTCATTAGGAATATAATGCCGATTCGTTTTCATACATTCAATTAATCATAAGAACAGCAGAGGACAAATTAAATTTGTTTTCCTTTTTATTGTGTACAAGATCAAGAGTGCTTTAGAGATTAACTGTAAACCTGTTCTAATTAGTGCCCAAAAGCAGATCAATAATTCATCTGTATGTATCTTCCTGTACTTTGCTAGTAACCCCAAATTAAATTATTGGCCACGCAGAGCAAATGAAATGATGGACTCCAGCGTTTTTTCCCTGGAGATCAACACCATTTTGCTACAGATGACACAGTCTCAGTGGGTTCTACACTCCTTATTCAGGCAACAGAAGCAAAGTCACTCTTTGGGATTGGGGTGTCAGGCTTTAAGTTACTTTATGAACACTTTTTGTCCACATAGACTCTAACATATGAACATCAAAAGAGCTTTTAAACGACAGTTTAGCTCCTAACAAGTATTGTACAGGCCTTTTATTTTTTTAAGAAATTGAGGTTTCTCAAAGTGTTTGGGTGAATAATGTGTCCATATTTTGTAATTAAACTGGTTGACTTTCAAACATCCAACAATACAATTTTACTAATCGATTTTATTGTCTGTTTTGATGTTTGCATTTGCAGCCTGTTTTTGATGGTGATCTTTACATCTCTCCCCTTTGTCAGCTGGAGGATTCTTTTTTGTCTCATTCATTCTTATATCTTCCGTTTTGCATGACTTTTTATTGTTTGTATGAGATTATTCCAAGACAAATCACATGATTTATGATTTCATTGCAGAAAAAAAGAAAAAGGTTACTTGAACTGAAAGAAACAAGAAAGGGAATAGCAATCCCACAGGGAATGACTACATCATGCTACCAACGTGTTGCTGTTTATCAACACATATGATCCACTATTTCGTTCTATAACATAATTGAAAGTGATAGATTCACAGAATTAAAGGAATCAGTAACAAAAGGCAAAATAAGCATTTTCAAGCAGTTCCTCCAGGTTCACTTATTAGTCTTTTGTGGCTTTTTACTTATGACATAAGGCCTCCAAGTTGTTTCACTTGTTATTTTATGGGACTGTTTTTCCTATATGACTTACTATTGTCACTACTGTCAAAAACTTAGGTATACATTAAGGTGTATTGCCCAACTGATGCTGGAAGAACATCAGAACATCCACTGTTTGAGCATCGTGGCAGGTGGACACAGATACATCACTTAGTGACCAGAAGCTGTACCTTCCCCAGTTCTTCTCTGTGTCACAAAGACATCATTTCTTATAACTTCAGATACTCTTACCAATCCGTGCTAAGTAAACAGAAGAGGTCAGGAGATTAGAGAGGATCAATTCAGTGAAATATGAGAGTCTTACATTTGATGTTCTGATTCACTGCAGCAGCAGCCACAGCCCAGGATGACTCTGGAGCTGATCCACTTTTGTTGTGAAGTCCTGTGAAAATAAAACTTTCCTTCTGTCAGAGAACTAACAAATACCAGGAGCTCTGAATTTCAGGAAAATATAGTTAGGGCTTTCTCTCTGTTTCAGTTCTTCCATTCTATATGAGATTATAGATTGCAATCTAGCAAGAAGTACAGCACACAATCTTCTACCTGGTGGTGGCTATTCCAGAACAGAATTTCAATGCTTACAGTGTGGCTGGTGCACAGCAGTGTCCAGTCATGGGCATGACAGTGGCAGTTTTGAGAAACTTGATTTATCCTCCTGATATTGAAATTAGTGTCTTCTCAGTGTCTTCAAAACACATTGCCTCCATAGGGAGCGGAACTGGGTATTTTCATAGAAGATATGGCACAATTCTTCAAAGTGTCATGGTCTGTGCATTAAATTTTTAGTCAGGGAAGAGATCTTAAATGAGTGTCAATAGTTAGATGATAAGTAGTGCTGGTATTCCAACTCTACACTAATTATTTCAGCTTGTATGGTTTTTACTAAGTAGTTTTTATGTCCTCTCACATCAAATTAATGCACAAGAACAAATAAACCGCCGATGGCCCAAAGGATTTTGTTCTAAATAAAATATGGAGTGTTTACATTTAGTAATATAAACAGTAAATGGCAGTTGCAATAAGACTGTCATTGTATGAACAAGTTTCTAGGCTAATAAAGATATTTGAAGACAAGGAAATAAATGAACTAGAAAATGCTTCTTAAACACATACCCTTTCCTTTTATTCATATGAAACCCAAATGCATACACGCAAAGAGTCCTTTGAAATAATTGTCCTAAAGAGGTCATTCTGGTTTCTTAGATTTTTATTTCTGTCTCATCCATTACTGAATGTATTCAGTCTATAAAAATGATTATTTCATTTGACAAGATAGGTGTATTGATCTGTGAACAAGTCAAATTTTAAGCTTCTCAGCAGGACCCAGGTCACATCTGAAGAAGAGAGAGAGATCTAGTTTTAATTGGGTAGTCATGATTGAGACGTGAGAGAAAGAGAAAGAACAAAACAAAACCAAAACCATGTTTCCTGAAACACACATATTTTAAAAAATAATATATGTAATTCAGATTTCAGTGGGTTTCATTTTCAGGTGGCTTTCAATGAACTGCAAAGATTTAGGAGGATGGATATACAT
Organism: Colius striatus; assembly: GCF_028858725.1. Lineage (NCBI taxonomy): Eukaryota > Metazoa > Chordata > Aves > Coliiformes > Coliidae > Colius > Colius striatus. The sequence continues at coordinate 4,754,020 of NC_084765.1, read as the reverse complement.
GTGTTGTATGAATTAGCTCTTCTTTTAGACTTTAGGCAAAGGTTAATATGATATTTTTATTATTTAAGGGCAAATGTCAACGCCTATCAGGATTTACATGTAAATGGAATGGAGAATACTAACTCACAAAGCACAGCCAATCCACTTCTTCATAGTCCCATCCTTTTATCTACCATCACACTACTAGTCAAGAGATAATGGTGGATCATTGTCTTCATGGCTCCTCATGACAAGTAGGGCTAGATGGTCTGTCTTGATTTTACAGTGCTGCCTTGTGATTTTCTGTGTAAGACTTACTTATGCTGACAAGCATCTTTTCATGCATCACATTTAATTTGGTGCTTTATCTCTACAGGGTAAACAGTTTGTGTGTTATTGATCCTATCAGACATAACTGCACAGAAAAACACAGCTGAGAAAAAAGTTAGGCTTCAATTGACCTTGTCTTTATTTGATTTGATTTTAATTCCACAAAACAGCATTTACAAAAAACAAAGTAACTTTGTAACTTTCCAGATTAAACCTGAAAACAATTCTGATGATTGTTCTGGTGTTAACCTTGGAAAATATTACTATTCCCTCCTCAAAAACTTATTTATTTCATGGTCATTTATGGCAATCATCCAGCGTTGACACATTTAATTGATTATACAAGACAAACTCTAATTAAATGGCAACCTTCCAATTGTAACAAAGCTATGTTTTAGATTTAAATTCTTTCTTATCCAGTGCATTTTCTCTTTCCAATCATCATTTTTACATTTTTTACATCTACTTTTTTCTTAACAGTGGCCTTTCTCTTCCATTTACTGACCTTCCCACATGCTACAGAAAGAATTCTAGATACCACTCCTTGTATCACACAGAAATATTCTTTCCTCTCTCTGCATCCTTGGACATCCAGCCATCCACTCACATCTTCTGAACACTGTTTCAAAACAGACAGTATTTCTGTGGACCTTGGCACATTTTTTACCACACATGTGGTGTTCATCTGCATGGAAATATTAAGTCCAATGTTTCCTGCTGCATCTCCTACTTAATCAGTTCACATTTTTCAATAAGCTTCATGCACAGGAAGCTTGAAAATCCTGCAGGAAGACTGCAACCATTCAAATAAGTGAATGTGGTCTGGGCAGAGTGGACAGAGCAGGGTGCCAGCTCCACCAGCGGTCCCAGAGGACACAAGGAATGAATCAAGTTCAGGGTCCATCCAGAGAACACTCTCTGGAGCAGTAAGAGGTAGGCCAGAGGCAAGACTAGGCACAAGGACACAACAGAGAGTCAACTTCTATTTAGAGGACAGATCAGAAACAGGGAAGCCTGGGCCTAAGCTGAAATGGGGCTCCTGAGTCATGGATGAGAGTGCAAGTGGGAATCCCAGGACAGAATGCCTTGGGCAATTAAGTCCTAAAAGTGCCCTTGTGGGCCTGACAGAGAAATGTGTTAGAAACTATGTCAGAACAAAGTAGGATGCAGCCAGAACATGGTAATCAGCTTCTGAGATAACTTTTGATTATACCTTAGACTCAGCATAGAGGAAACCCAATATTTAGGACTTTCAGATTTTTTTCTTCTCACTAGAAGCAAAAGTGAGGAACTTTGGCAGCTCTTCTATAAGCTTTTCCTTACATTTCCTACAACGTTTTATTTCCTGTAATGTCTAACTTGCTGTATTTTATGTTTGACAGTACATCTACCTTTCATACTTATTCTCTATTTACTTTCTTATAGATAAGAGCCTATTGTTTTCTAATGCCTCAACCATAGCATTTGAGAAAATAAGTCTTCACCTAAAGCAAAAATCACAATAACTACATGTTTCTAATATTAAAAGCCTTTTCAAGGAGGCATTTGCCAGCAATCATTATGTAGCATTAATTCTCAAACATGGAAGATACTGTCCAAGCATTTGACCTCAGTATAACTAAGTATACAGGCTTCAGTAGCTGTACATATGCAAATACAGAATACATTTAGTTATTTACTGTGCCTTGGGTTATGATGGTGAAAAAGTGTTAAGCAAAGCTGGAATAGCAACATCGGACACATTAGCTGGATCAGAGAGGATATACATAGATATCCAATTAAAATATCTGACTATTATAATAACTAAGTCCTAGTTCTAAGTCCTTTGATTATTTACTCTTCAATCTCTCAGTGCAATGAAAATTATTTAAGAAAAAAACACAAACAAATTCAAAGTAAATACAAAAGCACCTACTCCTAAGTAGCTAATCCTGACTTAGACTAGCCTTCAAACTCCTTCACAGCTTATCCTGAAAGGAACAAAACATTTCATCTTTCAGAGGCAGCAACTGAGACTGTGATGTTATCTTCCCAGCAGTACAGCTTTGAACTGTGACATTTATTCTGATTTCCACATCCATTCCTATTCCTAGCTTCACGCTGAAGGAAGACTTCATTCATATTTGCAGATATTCTTTTGTCACTGTTATTCAACCTTTACTTTGAGGCTTTCTTTTCCCCCGTAGAACAGTGGTTTTATGAACTTTGGTCCATTGAATTTCATGATCACTTCTGAAAACAAAGAGCACTTGATGATAGTTTTATCTCTGCAACAAAGAGTATGTGCTAACAGAAGGGATCAGACCAATGCAGATTCAAATATTTAAAAAATTGTCGCTAGTTGAGTGGTACTATCTGTATGAAATCATTTGAGGACATGAAGGTGAACATTAGAGGTGACATTTTAACCCATCTAAACTCAAAGCTTTTCTAACTATTTTAGTGAAGCCTGAAGTCTGCCCCTTTTACTTATTGTTCTTCAGTGAAAAAATAACTAGCAGGTAAGTAAAAATGTGAGTAGCAATTCCTTTCCTTTTTTTTCAACATAGAAAGAGGGCAGACAGTACCAAATAGGGGAACAGAAGAGAAACAGGTGACAGGACAAAACAATCAAATGTCTTTGACTATGATCTGATTATAAATGGGGATGACTGGAGCTGCTAAGAGCACCAAAAGAGGAACACTGTGCCATACAAGTGAACCACATCTGCAGACTTAGCCTTTGAATCTGAATGTGGAAAGGAAGTCTCGAGGCAGAAAGGTTACAATTCAGAAGAGGCTGAAGAGGTGTATTTTAGCAATGCTACTTTATAAAAAAAATGAAGTAGCAAGGGAGAAACATAAGCGTATTTATTGAGAAGAAATATAGGAGTTTAGTTGAAGAGTCACATCCCTTCAACTCTCATTTTCTCTGAAACAGATCCAGCTCTTGCTGCGAGTCTTTACTTAATCATCCTTTGCAAGAACCCAATTATTTTCTGCGTGTCTCCTTCTTCTTTCTCAGTCATGTTCCTGATGATTTGTTCCTGTATTTTTCTGTGAACAAGAATCTGTGTAGAAATAAAAATCTTACAACTTGTCATGTTCTTTCTTCCCAGAAGAGCAGATGCCTCTGCACTGTCATTGAAAGGGGAAGTAAACGAGTCAAAGCAGAAGCAGAGAGCTAGAAAGAGGCTGTGGAGGATGTTAGAGTGGTGTGGCTTTTAAAGGCAGTTGCTGAGTTCCCACTGAATTGTGAATGGCTGAACGATGCAGTGTCTAATGCCTGGATTAGTCTTTCCTTTGTTCTAACTAATTAAAAGGTGTCTAGCTAATAAGAAAAAAAATTACCTATACTTAATGAAGGGAATTTTTTTAAATCATTGCAAAAGATGGAGAACTTGTAAGATTAGCTTTGAAACTAAGAAAAATTGATTTTTAATTTTGTTAATTAATTTTCATTTTCTGAACTCTCCACTTAGGACAATAAATACAGCCTCTATTAATCCCACTTTTGAGTCTTTCAGGAAGTTTCTATGGCAACATCATGCCAGCCCATCGAAACAATTAGCAGCAACTCTGCGTGTTACCTGACTCAGCATCTCATGCCTACTAGCCTATTGGTGAGAGACATTAGACCCATTACTGTTCTGCCTACTGTTTTGCCACCTTTTGTTCAGTTTGGTGTTTCTACACTCTTGGTGCAAGAAAACTGTTGAAGAGTAAAAGGTTTGCTACAAAAATACTTAGCTTTATTATAGGATTTATTGAGTTTACTGATTCCTGTAGGATCTATCCAAAGTGAATTGAAAGTAACATCACGTTTCACTTGTTACAGGAGCAAGAAAGGAAACAAATTCCACCAACAGCAGTCTGTGATGCTTTTCATTTTCTTTAAAGAATGCTGATCTATGCCAGCTCTGTAGCCAGTACAGATTAGGCTATCTTTCCCAGTTTCACTTCACTGGGAGGCAGACTGATATTCCTGCTTCTCTCTCTTCCACACCTACTCCAGCCATCCTTATGAGAGGAGGAACAATCCTCTCACCGAACACCTGTGGATAGTGAGAGAAAGTAGATAATGCAAGACACTGGATATTCAACATAGCTCCCAGCTGGGGCATAAGATATTATCTCCATGTTGACAGCAGAATTTGTTCTTCAGTGAATATAATTTTAATCATCAATATTGAAACACATCTAAAAAAATGACAAAAAACTACAGTGGTCCTTTTTTATATAAAAGGATAAATAGAGCATTTTATTAACACTTTTTGCAGCAACGAAAGTGACACAGTCCACATCTTTTTCATTAAACACAGCAAAAGCTATGGTCACATTTTACATCACTTTGAGGCACAAAGCAAAATACTTTTTTTTCTTAAGGTCAAGGTATGATTCGCATTTTAAAAGAAAAAATAAAAAGGAGAAGAAACAATCCTCAAGTTGTATATTGCGGTAGCAGGGTTTCCAATCACTAGCACAATACAATGAACAGACCAAGAATCCAGGATGGATTATTACATACAATAATAATCATTTGATTGAATTAAGAAATGGATCGTTGTCATCATTTTAGAGTATTAAGAAGTGGTCTGGTGTTGCTAACTTCAGTTGGTTTGGTTTGGTTTAATCCCAACAACCCCAAATATATACAACAAGCTAAATGAAGGTTAATATATAGTCTAGAAGATTATGCACTTCATAATGCATTGCACTTATTGCTTGGTACACTAATGTTGCAGTCACCGTTGAGTTATGTTAAAAAGACAAGCATGATGCTTGTTGGCATCCTTCAACCCAACACTAGTTATTTACCACTTTGGTTTATTGTGAGTGTATATGTTACCCATATTCAGTGCCCATTATTATTAGTTTTAATTGAAAGACAAATACATATTTTTAATTTCAGGGATTTCTAAAATAGCAACATTTTCTATAATAACAGCATCTGCAATAAACTTATATCTATGTATACAACTGTGGCACGATGTGTAAAAATATGAAAGCTATTAAGGGAAGAATAAGGGTTAAATTAGTCTCTGTTTCTTCTATTGACTTTAAAATATTCTGCAAAGCAAATACATCCTTTTTCTTAGGGCTATGTGCTCATAGTAAATTTCTCTTTGGAATTTTGTAAAAGACTATAACTTTTTTTAGGTTACATCATTTTTTTCTCTCTCTAAAGACATCAGTAGAAAGTTGGAATATACTGCAAAGAATAGAATAATAAAGCTTGTTTTAAAAGGGATTTGACAGCCTGCATGAAAAGTCAGACTTAAAGTTATATATTGGTTTTATATTAGTCAATAAATGCAGGGAAGAACATGACAATGCCTATAATTTCATAAGATTCTGTAAAGAATAGAAAGAAGGATTTGTGCCCAAACATTCAGTATAAAACTCCTAAATAATTCCTTTATTCATCACAGAGTAGCCTGCAGCATGTAATCACAATAAACATACAATATGTCCTATTTGTTCCTTAGGCTTGATACAATTACCATTAAAGGAACTGGATCGATCCTCTGTAAATGCCTAGGACTCAACCTTTCTTCTTTAGAAAAGCTTTTGTCTTAGACTAAAGACACAAGTCCTACATTGCACTGAGTAAACGTGTGTATTTAACACAATCTCTTTCAATACAGTGTAACAAATATATAAGTGCATTTTTAACGATCAAGTAATTTTGGCTTTCTAAAAAGAGCATTAGATGTGCCAACTTGGTTGCTTAGTTGTGCTTTAATCCTTAGTTATGAGTTTTAGCTCTTGTATACTGTAAGTATCTAATTGCCTCTATAATTTTGACCAGTAAACCCTTAAAACTCTAATGTTTATAGAACAAATATAACCTAATGAAAGTGATGACATGTCACAACTCATACAGATTGCACTTTGATGTATTTTTTTTACAGTAAGACCTTCCTGTTTGATATGTGTTTACATGTTTATACCACATTTTATTTCTGTGTGCAAACAATCACAATGAATTTAATCACAAACACTACAAAATATATCCAATATTTAGTTTTGTTATGAATAATCTCTTTCCTTGTAGTTGTATGAGTCTTGTACTTCCTCTTGTACGAATTCCTCTTTTTTCTCCCAACCACTAGGCCAGCCACCATTGACCTGGGTTGTAGCACCGTAAGACTTGGTACCGTAATTTACATAATTCTGAGTAATGTCCCCTGTCTCTTCAGCGAGTTCATCTTCATGAATAAAGCCACATTTCTCTTCACTTGTCTGTTCAGGGTCTGCCCAGGGTTGTTTCTCTCCTGAAGCAAATATGCCATAGAAGATAACACCTCCGTAATGAACTAAAGCAGCAATGAGGAAGACGTACTGCCACTCTTCACGTGTCTGTAAAGAACAAATTTGCTAAATCAGACTAGTCCAATGACTTATCTAACTCTTCTGAGGTTAAACATTTAAATTAGAGATTGTGGCTGTGATAGTCATCACAGCTAAAGCACTTAAGTCTCCAGATTCCAGTTATTTATATCCATCTTTCTTTGAAAAATCACTGTTCTTTAGACTACAAAAGCATTGACCTGGTGAGCATTTAGTGAAGCATGCTTCAAATTTGCAAGTTCCTAGATACTATTCCCTGGAGATCCCAGACTTTAATACAGCTATTATGGCAAGTTGTGCTATAAAAAGGTATTTCCTTGGAGCCAATAGTGTTAAGCTAGAAGATTTGAAAACTGTATTGCTGTTTACCTTGTTCTTTGTCATTGCTCCGACAATTATAGGGCAAACCATTCCAGACAAGGTCCCGACTCCATTAGAAATACCCATTAAGATGCTGGCATACCTTGGGGCAATGTCTAAATGGTTGACATTGAATCCTGCAATACAAAGGTCAGCAAGCATTCATACCAAAAGCAGAGCACTAGTTCAATCCTAAAAAGTAATGTTGTCACTTGACAATTTTACTATGACACATCTGGGCTGTTTAATTACATTTCTTTTTCTCTAAAAGGCTTACAATGGTTAAATATTCCTAGAGAGTCTCTGGGTCTTCATTTTCTTTTCAAAATATATTATAAAAGGATAATAAATGTATTTTTCTTCCCAAAATCACAGTTTTAAAATATCCCAGGAGTGACTGTTTGAAGTACAGAGCCCAGAAGATATTTAGGCAGGGAGAAAGTTCATGTTTTACAATGTCATCCATGACCATTTCATGCTGTAAATAACATGTTGTTTCTTCTTCTACCATGTACCTCTTTCTTTTCCTATTGACCACATTCTTTTTTATCACACAGGGCAGAAGGAGCAAGGTCCCTTCCGTTCTTGAGTGGTAAAATGGAGTAAGAGGACAGTACCTATAAATGATTTATGAATTATTTTCAGAAATATTTGTTCTCTTGCATTTCCAGCAGCTTAATTATGTTAAAATTTATGCAGTAACTATTTTATTAATCTTAGAAAAAAACATATGCTTCTCTGAAGTGGCAGAACTCATTGTCCTCAAAAGTACTTAAGTAAATGAAAACAGAAACCAAACCTTTGGGTAAAGAAAGATAATCAAAGAGTAAAAGCAGACAGTGTGATATGGATAAGGTGCACTATGCTTTTTAAGTCGTACAAAACAGGCATGATACCTTGCAGAATACACAGGATTAAGGACAGATTTGATTAAAGAGAGTTTAGATGTTTGTCACAAAAGAAAAGAGGGCCTGTTTTAGACATAAGGAAGCAGCATGGGAGAGAATACTAAGATCACAGTGGGAAAACAAGGAAGGCCAGGTAACTTGTGTTTGGGAAAGGCAAAGGGGTGTTATATCAGCAGGAAAGGGGAATTTTACATCAGAAAGAAACCACTAATAATTACACCACAAAGCAATACAACAATGTAACACTAACAGACATTGGCTAATATACAGTGGAAAAAAAATAGTTAAAAGCTTATATTCTAGCAAAGAAGTGTAAATTTAGGAATTATTGTATCAGTTCACTTTGTGTTATGTGTTTGATCTCAAGAGCAATCTATGGTGTACATTAACACCTCACTGAAAAAAAAAGTCTAATTTGCTGAATTAAGTATTTGAACCAAAATAACCTAATAATAAAGATGTGGTACTGATTGTAATGATCATACGTAATGCCATTTGGAATTCTGCAGTTTGATTAAATTACTATCAATGAATCAAAACCAAATGAGATATTCTCTCTCTTAAGAGAAAATAATTTACCAGGACCAGTGGTATAGTCTTACCAGATATGGCAAATCCACTAAAGCCTACAGCAAGCACTAAGAATGAAATAGCCACTCCTTTACTGTGAGAATATCCCACCACGAGCAGAAGAGTTGCTTCCATACCAAAACCTGAGGAAATCATTAAAAAAAACACAGACATCAGATTTAATGCCCTCTCAAATTTTGTCCTTAATAATCACAAATTCTTCCTATCTCAGGTAATCCTTATTTTATTCTTTGTATGCTACAAATTTGTTACTTCCTGTCAGTTTTAAGATGAAAATAAATACCTGTGATTTGCTTAGGTTGTTTTCCACCCAACCCTAATGGGAATATACACTTAACCTGCTTATGAATTTTGCAGCCTTTATTACAGCAAGGTTCTCCTCATGTGACTCTAACCTCTCAGAAGTCAGATACATAATCTCAGGCAGCTGTCTGGGCTCTCTTACTGCCAAGGCTGTTTATACAAGGAGCTAAGATTCACTTTAAGGCTAAGGATAGGCAAATTAACCTCCAAAAGCTCATCTGTTGCTTTAACAGCCTAGAAGCTTTTTCAAACACCAAACATCTATACTGAAACTTGGAATGGGAACAACTTTGTTTCCTTTTATTTAGTAAATGCATCTATTATACACAAAAGAAATACACAAAGTGTTGCTTCATAAGTGCATAAAACCATGGTTTGTACATCTATGTATATGGCATACTGTACAGTCATGGAAGTCAGATTATTGTGTAGATCTGAAAATAGGATGACTTACCTCCACAGTTCATTATCTTTCTTACAGTAGTGGTTGAAAGAATCTGCTTGCTTCTTAAAAAGTCTGCAATTTGTCCCCCAATAGGAACAATAATTGTCATCACTAAATGCGGCACAGCAGATAAGATACCCACCTAAAATAATCGTTAGAATTAGCAGAGTCTAAACCATAAGAAAATATTGATTCTTCATTTCAAAGCATTCAGCAACTAATTAGTTCTTTCTCTTCAATTTCAGGCTATATGCTAAACCTAAAAATCTTAGCTCAGTTTATTAAATGAACAAAACTGGTGATATTAAGTTGTTATTGTACTTTATGAAGGCCAGACAGAGTTTTTAAGAACACCTGCTGTCATGACATTTTTTGATAATAGATTATCTTCACAGTTTCTATTTGAGCTAATGACTTTTTTTTACTCTGAATTATAGCCCCGCTACCCTTTCAGAAAATTTATGATCAAATGTGTTGAACTGAGTTGCTACATTTCTGTCGGTGATGTGTTTGGCACAGCACTAGCCAGCAAACTTAACATGGCTAAGCTGATTCCCTGTGGATCATGCTCATGTGCACAATGGCCATTTGCCTTTGGTTTCTTACCATCCCTCAAGCTTAAAATGTGATATGGGTAAAATATACGTCTGAGAAACTCTGTACTTATAGAGAAATAACACTAAATATCCATTGGCAATATTCAAAATGCTATACATACTAGCAAAGTAATATATTAGTAATATTAGTAATTTCATGATGACTGTTTCAAGATATAACACATGTGAAGACCATTCCTTCAAAGGGTACCTGTAAGCATAGCATGAATTGCCACCTGCTATCACCTGTCAACATAACTGTCTTGCAGATAGAATCATAGAATCATAGAATCATAGAATGGTAGGGATTGGAAGGGACCTTTAGAGATCATCTAGTCCAACCCCCCTGCAGAAGCAGGGTCACCTAGATCAGGTTGCATAGGAACACGTCCAGGCGGGTCTTGAAGACCTCCAAGGAAGGAGACTCCACAACCCCTCTGGGCAGCCTGTGCCAGGGCTCCCTCACCTGAACAGGGAAATAGTTTTTTCTTATATTTAAGTGGAGCTTTTTGTGTTCCAGCTTCATCCCATCACCCCTTGTCCTGTTGCTAGCTACTATAGAAAAGAGGGATGTCCCAACCTCCTGACACTCACCATTTAGATATTTGTAAATGTTAATAAGATCTCCCCTCAGTCTCCTCTTCTCCAGACTAAACAGCCCCAGTTCCTGCAGCCTTTCCTCGTATGAAAGATATTCCAGTCCCCTGATCATCTTGGTTGCCCTATGCTGGACTCTCTCTAGAAGTTCTCTGTCCCTTTGGTATGATGCATGGCTTTTGTTCTAACAGGCAATTCTGATTATTGTGTAGATCTGAAAAAGTGCTTAAGCACAGGTATTTTTTCCATAATTCAGGTATGAACAGTGTATCATGTCATCATGTCTGACTTGGGTTACATCAGTATGCAGAACCCACAGACTCAAAAAGAAAACAAGTTTTCCCAACTCATCAATTAAAGTTGTGAAATTGTGCATTTCTCTGCAGTTTATATATGTGACGACTATGTTGTGACAGTTAGCTTCATGTTAATAGACATTTTTCCCAATAAGCCAGATATTAGCTATGACACATCTATGGTCTTGCGGTTACTGCTTTGAGATGTTCCTGGATAAATGATAACTATTCACTTATGGGCATCCTTCACCACGACAGGTGAAAACTGGCTTTGCTGTCATTGTTTACAAAGCTCCATATTTCTTTGAATACACTCCAAGAAAAATCTTCTGCAACAAGAGGACCAGATTAATTCTATAGCATGAGACTATTTTTATTGCATGCATAACAGATGATATTTCAAGCATAGCAAAGCTTCTTAAAATAACTCCAGCTAAAGATGAGAGCCCATCTTTAAATGCAAGATGGTAGTGAATAATTTTGACAGTACTCCTAACTACAGTAACACTTTGGAAGGTACCCATTTAATTGTCACTTACAACACAATTTAGGATGACAATACCTCATGGAACAATATCAAAAGAATATAGGTCTCTCCCCATCACTTTCACAAGAGGGAAATCTATATTAGTAGAAAGCTTATTATACATTTGAAGGCTTGTTTGCATGTATACATATTTACATTACAGGTCTGATCCAAAATTCATATGAATTATGCAGAACCTTAGATCATCCTTGCATCTCATATTTTGCCACCATCTCTTTCACTTCCTAAGTGAAAAAAGGACAGCAATTCTCAACACGTTAGAGAGAGTTATAGAAAGGTGTTAAATTGTACTGTCCTTCCTAAAACTAGTTGGTCTTGCTTTGTAAAATGCACCTGGAAAAGTGGAACCACTTGCCAATGCATTCTTTACAGCTTTGGTGGGATCCTGCATCTCCTGAGGTATCAGGGACAGAAGTGTAATGAGCCTTTTGATACCTTTCTAATACCATACATGATCTGGTTTCAAGCACCTAACGGAAAGTCTTTTTGTAATATGGCCCCAAGTAGATCATTACTAAATATAACCCTACCTTCACCTACCCCTATCCAATTCATTGTCATTGTTGTTGCTTCACTTATATGAGCTGGTAAAAGGAATAATAACTGGGAGAAATAATATTTAAGACTTGTAAACCCATGATAAAAACAAAGAAAACTTTTCTTTCCTTCCTCTAACAGCTGCCACAAATGCAGCTCTGATATTTACACAGCTAAAATAAAAGCTTTACAACATTTTTACATACCTTACTTATTTCAAATCCAAACACTTCCTCAAAATAAGCAGGCTGGCTAATAAGCAGCAAGTAAAAAGTCCAGCTTCTACAGAAGTTTGCAACAATTATTGCATAGACTGGCATAGATGTAAAAAATTTTCTCCATGGAGTTTTGTATTTCTGAAACATAGAAAGAGGTATCCAGTCACTGCTTCAGTCATTATCAACTACATATTTTCCTGTCTGATAGTTTTACCAAACTCATATATACAGAGCTTTATGTATCTGAATTCCAATTACTTCAATTATGCTAAAGTCCATTTGGATTATCAAGGTCTAATTTATAAGCATAAATGAGTAAAAATCACTAAAAAATGCACCAATGGAGAAACCCAGTGACATTTGGCTGTGTCACAACACTCCTGCACAACTGCCTTTATCTCAATCATCTGAACGTGAACATACTAAACTCAAATCAGTCATAGATGTTTAAAACACAATGTTACTGTATCTAAGGCACACAATTTCATCCAGATTTATTTTAAGCATGGATTTTAGCATTTAAATCTTAATCACAGAATTCTGAACCATTTTTTTCATCAAACCTCAGTTTGAAACTGCTGGATCAACATATTTTTTGTTTGTTTTATTGTGTTTTTAAAATGAATCACACAATGAAAAAAAGAAAAAAACAACCAGCCAAACAGATGGACAGAACTACAGTCCTGCTGAGCCCCAGCACCTCTCCATGAGCCCAGGGTTCTGCCCATCTGTGTTGAGCCAAATACAAAATCTAGACCCAGATGAGTGTTTGAAAATCACTTCAGCAAGATTTCAGGCTGAATTTAGTCTAATGTTGGTTTGAATACTGGCTTTTCCTCAAAGTAAAATAGCACATAGATGAATGGATGCAATACTTTGTATGCCTATTAAATTACAATTAAGTGAGAGCTAATGATTAAATGTGACTTAATAAATGAGACGCCAGATAGAAAAGCTAACTTGGTACTATGAGAAGACTTTCAGTCTAAATATTTCAGAAGTGACTGAAGCATTGATATAAACTAATCACTTCCAAAAAAAGATGTTTAATTAGAAAGCAACAATTAAATATAGACAGAAATTATATAGTCCTGGTTAGCTTTATATGGACATCTTTTGAAGTATCTCATTTCATGTCAGATTTCCAAAAACACTTACAGGTATAACAAACTATGAACACCACTGGTCACTACTGAATATCAACACAGACACTCCCTCAAGAACATCTAAAAATGTCAGTTATCAAATGACTCAGTTCCAGTTCCCCGTTTAATTAGGATCAAAGTTTTCTTACTGAGAAAAAAATGGTTTATTCTGGAATTTGATCAAGGACCAACATTAGAAAACGTAATGAAGAGTGGTAGTGAAGGTCTACTGGTGTAAAAACTTAGGCAGATGAACTGAGGCCTAAAGAACATTTTTTTCTCTTTTCTTGAGTGAGGAAGCATGGTGAAAGTTTCTTTAATGATTCTCAATTGTTACAGAAATAAGAAAATTATTATTTAGCATGACAAGATTGTTAAGTAGCTAGGAATTCTATCTGGTTTATAACTGGTTTTATAGGAGTTCTTGAGAACTAAACCAGTACAGAACCAAGACAGATTCGGAGATACTTGATTGCATGTTTCCAGCAAAATCATCAAAATAGTAGGGAATGTTTGTGCAGATCTCCTAGCATGCTCTATTCTAACTTGCTTTTTTTCTTGCAGATGAAACACAGATGGTCAGGGTTTGCTTCTTCTGATATTCTGAGGATATCGAGAAATACTGAGTAGCAGTTTTCCTCCAGTTTACTTTGAGGAAGATGAAAACCTTCCAGAAAGGATTATATAGGAGGGAAATGAACCACTTGACCTCAGAATACTATAGAAGTCGCAATAAAGCTTCAATTTCAAATGTAACTGTAGCTCTTTTTTATACTTTGGAATAGCAGAAGAGGCATAAATTCTATGAGTGATCTGCTAGATGAACTGAAACTTGTATTCTCTTTGTGCAGAAGCAATATCTGCCCAGAAATCCATCAGCAGATTTCAGATACCTCCACCTCCCAAAAAAATCCATTGTTTGAGACATGCATTTCTGTTCTAAAGAATGGGTGTTTAATATTTTTGGTTCTTTCTATTTGGATTTTGGAGATTTTATAACTATCAAAAAAGTGAGTTCTTACTTCCATTGCACCTAGGAGGTTGGCACTCTCTCCAATGCTTTCTTCTATGTATCTCCTTTCTTCATCTGTGATTGTAGGATGCTTTGCAGGACTCTCATATGAAACCAAAAGCCAAAACATGTACCAGACTATACCAAAGCTCCCTTTGGAATGTAAAGAAAGACTTTAAAACCAAATGCATAGTAAAGCAACAAAAAATCAAAAAATCTGTGAATCATTATAACAAATTTAAATGGCAATTGTTGTTACTGTCCTTCTACCAAGTCATTCTAACAAAGCTGGATCCTGCAAACAATATTTGTGCAAAGATGGAGCACAGTGAAGTCTTCTCTGCTTCATTTACAGAATGATTTCACTCTAAGCGTTTATTCATTGATATTTTAACATCAATTGGTACAATGCAATGCAATGAAACAGCTTCTATTTCATTTCACCAGACTGTAAATGAAGTTCCATTCTGCTTTAAGCCATTGTTGCTTGATTACTGCAAAATACAATATTGTGATTTTTTTTTTTTCAACATAACAATGCACTTCCTGAGTAGTTTATTAAATTTCTATAAGGTTTACCCCACATTCACAACAATTTTACATTGCAGGATGAACTCCTTTGGGACAATTTTTTCCATCACTGTAAGTTAAGGTAGCACAAGTAGTGTAAATGAAGTTATGTAGGTCTTCAGATAAAAAACAAGATGTATTAGTCAGGGCAGATATTCTAAACTTAGAGTTGTATAAGTGAAAGAGTGACATTATATGGTCTGAGATTCTATAGATCTGCATAGCACTATACACTCTTGTACTAGAAGTGATGAAGGTTTCACCGTGACCTAGCTTCTCATTCAATAATGTTGCTCTCCTCCTGTTTAAGTTCTGTTCTTTCATTGTCCTTTTCTCTAGATTGTATTTTTGGCTTTAGGGACACACTTTTCTATTTTTTTTTTCTTTCTTAAAGATTTTACATTTTTAGATAGGGTAGGGTAAGGTAAATATTGAATAAGAGAGTAAGCTACAATGTTGCAGTGAGATGAGCAAAAATGCATACCATACACATAGAACACAGAAGACCACCCAGTATATTGCACTAGAATTCCAGCTAAAGGCATTGCAATAACAGCTCCTGCATAGGAACCTACAAAACAAGATATGTGGAGATGAAAAGGGAAAAAAAAAGTCTTAAAATACTTCTTTGTTACAAATGAAAGAAAGGAAAAAGTAGAAAGTTACTCACCACAAAAGGAAGTGGTTGCTAACCTACTTCTTTCTAATGGGGGGGCCCACTTGCTCCAAATACCATGGCAGGCAGGGTAGGTGACCCCCTGGAGAACGGGTGTGCCACAAGTTAGCTAATGCTGATCAATCACTCTGTTCATTGTCTTTGCATGATTTATTTTTGTTATATTGCTACAAACAGGAAGTTGAGAATTCTTTGCATTTCTATAGCAAAGTCTCAGCACAGCCATGCACAAACTTCAGTTTCTATGAAAGTTGTAATGGGTTTTGTATATCATTGTATCATTATAGAGGCCTTATGAAACAAATATAAAACATAATTATTTCCTTTTGCCCTCACTCTCCAATAAAGAATTAAAAAGCAAGAATTTTAATGCACAAGTACCAGTGTCAAAGGATAAAAGCACAGACCCTCTGGAGTCTAAGGCTGGGCTGCTCAGTCCAACCCTCAGTTTTGGTGACCTTCTAACTTTTTCTGATCTAACGATTCAACTGGATTTAGAAAATACAAATTAATGTTCCACTGCTCTAAAACTAGAAAATAAGATCAATTGAAGCTTAAAAAGATAATGTGATATTAAATATACAGCAATTTTCCATAAAATTCCTGCCTAAGAATTATTCAGGGCATGCATAGTTACACAGAAACACTTTTCTCTAAATCTCTTCTGTTTCTTATACAAAAGATAGGGGGAAAAAAAACCTTTTTGCATATGTCAAGGTTACAAACACTGAGATTTTAAATCTTAATATGTAAAAGGCTCTAAAATACATTCTTCTTGTATTTTACAGTCTTGAAAGAATATCATATACCAAATTTTATGTTCATTTCAGTCCTTTTGTCAATTTTTCAAAAAATATAAAGAAGTAATCTCAGGATTGTCATGATTAATTGTAAACCTCTTTCAACAGTCCTGTTTGAGATGTTTTGCATTCACAGTTCCTTCAAATAGTATCACAGAAATGACTGTGTCTAAAGGAGCTATTTTGTTTTGTAACCACACACTTGCTCGTGTTCCTCTCCTCTTTGCAGTCAAGCACAGCTCTCTACACACAGATCAGTTTCAGGAATGGATTCAGACTTCTAAATACATACTCTAAGAACCTGATTGCCAGTAATCTAACTTTCAGCCACATTCTACACCCTCTTTTGCAGTCTTTTTATGCAATAAATTGCACGAATTAAAATAATCTCACACAACAGAAATGTGTAGCCCTGAGGAACAAAGAACCAGTGACTAGATACCTAAAAATCTCTCTTTCAGTAAAGAAACCATCAAGCAAATAAATTTAGAAGGCAGGTTCCATTTTTTTCTCTTTTTAAGTATGGTAAATTTCTTATTAATTCCAACACAGCATGGATAGGACCTATGATAGAAATTGAGTTCTTTATTATAGATTTAACCTGTGAGGCTGAACAGTAAATAACTATTGAGAATCATACTAGTATGAGTCTCATACAGTACAGGATTTTAGAGAAACTTCATAGTTAAACACACATCTTACTGGATTCTTAACAGAAGAGAACTTTGTTATGTGATTTTGTAGATGAAGGACAATCAAATAGCTATAATTCATACACTGAAATCCATAAGGTGATAAACAGTAATAAACCGACAGCATTTTGTACATTACCCCCAAAAGTTACAATTGCTAGTTAAAGGTTAACAAACATCTGTCACATTTACTGGTTATTTTGTAATTTGTCCATACCTCTACAAGGCCCTGCAAGATCCTGACAAAGATGACACAACCATAGTGCACCCTGGCTGCAGACGGTATTAACATGTTCAGGGAGGATGTCAGCAGTATAGCAGCACCAAATACTCTGCAAAGGTGGGGGGGAAAAAAAGGACAGGAGGTAACTTCAGTGTTCTTACAGTTGACTTTTTCCACATATGCTCACATCAGTATAGACTTAGTTAAACAGGTAGCCGAGTAAAAGAGAGATTCCTGTTAGTGCTTTAATTTTCAGAAAGCGGCACCATGCATTCTGTATTTATAAAGCAGAAAATAATCCACTTTTGTAAATGCCAAAGCAGCAGGAAGAATTTCAAGCAGAGCTGGGATTTTCTTAGACATGGGGGTTAATCAATCTGGAACACATATCCACAGAAAACAGATCATTCTTTCTGCTGTTTTTTCAGGGGCTACTCATTGAATATTGCTGATTTTAATTCCAACAGCATCCTAGGAATTGCTTCAAATAAAACACAAGCTCTAAATAAATATGTGAAGAGATGAATAATTGTCAAAGTTCTACTGCTTTGACTGAATTTTTATTTGATTCAATTAACATCTGCCCTTTGTGCAGGAAGCCTTTTCTCCAGCATTATTATATTCATTTTAATTTTCATTCATTCCTTTATTGTAGAAATAATCTTCCCCCTCCCCCTCATTTTCCTTTCAGTGGAACTATGCAAGGGGATGAAGCCAGTAGCAATGACTGGCCACTTTCTTTAGATAAAACTATGTAATGCTCAGATAAATCATGGAGATGTCTTAACATATGACATCAGGGTATCTGATGTGAAACTGATTTGACAGAAACCTTTAACCTTAGCATATGTTTTTCAGAAATTGGTACAGTGCCATAAGTTAGTGAGAAACAGACCTTGGGCTAAAGAAGCAGGAAGCCGTGTTAAGTTTCAAGACAAAAATTCTTCCCAAAGACATCTATGTTTCACATTCTCTGTTTAGAATTGCAGCCTGATACAAATCTTTAAATGGCAAACTGAGTGTACACCTCTTCTGTTTGACAAATATTAAAGGGCAGCAGAATAAAAATCTTCTTGTCACAGTAAGGAAGCTTTGTTAAACAGTTCTAAATCTGGTCTCCTCATTGTGTTCACCATGATCCCCAGCTCATGTTAAACATCAAACTGGTTGTGCAGCACATTTCTGGCTTTGTTTGGCAGGATGTTTGGTGCATGTGTTTGATTTGCACTGTGAACTATTTTGACCTGAATTCTGTCTTTACTGTTAATTTCTTTATGTGTAACTTTCTACTCTCAAAGTGTGTGTGGCTCATTTCTTTACAGTTTAATACCACCATATGTTCACATAAACCACAACGATGACTTGGTTTTCATTTGCTTTTTTGTCTTTATTTATTAATGAGAAAGGTTGTGATTGTGATTTTGACAAGTTCTTTTAAAAAGGTGTTCCTCTTAGCAATTTTTGAAGAGCAATAGACTGTAACTGTTCTAAAGGTTCATCAAGAAAATCCATATTTGCTTTTAAGCAGGACTTTAATTTGTAGTCTTTTCTGTTTCTTTTTTAAATAGATATTTAGGTAAGTGCTTAATGCAGCAGTACAGTTTTAAATTTGTGATTGTGCATAGACTTGCTGGAGCAGATTCTTAGCTGGTGTGAATCACTGCAGCTCATTCTAAGTCAGTATTCCTGGAAGACTGAACATTAAAAGATGCCACCTCTTTATAAGGGTGACACTTAGAAAATTGTTATGGTAACAATGCTTTCTTTGAGGAAATATACTCTAGTTTTATTTTTCACTCTGTTTGCCACAACTGAAAGCTGTGTTTCCCAGAATTGCCTTTGTTCTCATATTCACTAGAAAGAAGCTGTTTCCTCAAGTCTGTTCCTTCTAGAAAAGAAAGGGAAATTTAAATTAAGGTGTTATCAGAGACATGCATCTTCCAAATTAAAATCTTGCCCATATTTACACATATGAGCAGCAGTGACTATTTAGTTAATCAGCAGATGATGAAATAATTCCACAATGTCACTTGTAAGTCAATTGTCTCTCAGAATTATGCTTTATAGGAACAGCCTTCTCAAAAAAAAAGATCAATTTTCCACCCCCAAAAATAATCTATGGATTGAAGGTTAGAATAAGTTAGAGTTACATTCTGATGCTTATAAGAAATGACTCTTCTTTTTCTTTTTTTCTTGAATGCATATGAAACGTGGCACCATTAATTTAGTGTGTGGCTGTTTCAGTGAGTTGGTTTCCTCTATAACTTAGTCAAGAGCAAATATACCTTCCTACATTTACTTTGCATTTCTCAATGCACAGGCATACATATAATCAATACTCATCCTTTGTGCTTTTTTATCTTGGTATATTTATATCACCTCCATAAACACTAAATTCTTCTTCCTAAACTTACTGTTTTAAATATCTCAGCTAACTACATTTGTTATGATTTGGTTCAAATAAGAAAGATTTTGAGCTACAATAAATCTGTATATATTTGAATACTGTTCACATTTAAATATAGTTAATTGGGAAATAGAATATTTTGATTGTCCCTAAGATATTTCTATGGTGTTTTACTGACTCAAATATCAAATTCCAAAATTGCATCATTCCTTTTTTGTGCTTACATTTTTGTGATGTTTATTAAACTAGAGTTTTTATGATGTTACGTTTCATTTCTGCTTCTCAAACAATTCACTTTTGTTCAATTTTGCTACATCGATACCTCCAACAATGGATTAGAAACCACATTCTTCTTTAAGATCCTCATGTTTCTATGGCAAATTGATGGTATGTGTGGTTCCCTACTTACATTTGTTGCAATTAAAATAGATTCTGTTCATTCTCAGACAGATATAGATCCCTGTCTACACCAAGACTTTCAGCTTGTTTAGGAGCATTCATTCCTGTCCCACATTCCCTGTATTTTTCTCTAGATGTATCAATTTGTCCTCTTGATATTCCAATAACACCATGTATGGTCTGTATGGACTGCAGAGTCTTAAAGCTTCCATGTCTGTTGTGCATTTCTTCCATCATGCTTGCTGCAGTGGCATGGGTCATGGAGAAGGCTTTATACCTCAAGCACAAACATCACTAGAGTTCCGGTCTCTTAAAGAGACAGTAAGCCAAGCCTTGCTTCATAGTGTCCCTTCAATTGATCTCAGCCTAGGAAATCCATGTGTCTATGCTGTTGAATTTTCATTCAGAGGTATCCCTGAATGTCCATTTCATGCTGGACACACTCCACATCCCACAAAACATATTTTAATGCCAGAGCATAAAGGAAGAGCTTTAGTGGGATGAAGGGAAGCTCAGGGAAAAGTATAATATGTCACAGAGAGGTCCATGACGTTGCCATCAATCTTGACCTCGGCATTAGGAGGGAATTAAAGTGCCCTGACATGCCTTCAGTGGCCTCTGGGCTTGAGGGAAAAATCCTTTCTGACTCAAAATGTGCAATAGTGTAGCTGTATATAGAAGAAAATAATCATATACAGAAGAAGAAAAATTAATAAATACAGTAGCAGTATGTCAAGAAGAAAAAAAAAGGTAAAACCTGGTTCTCATAAGTGATCAGAAGAAGACATGAGACAAAAAATTATGCTTTGCTTATCTATTTCTATTTCTAGAGTCAGTAGACTCAGTCCCAAAGGACAGAATCTAACATTGATCCTCGGTGTTTTACTGACATTGGCATTATATGAAGGTCATGAGCTGTGACTTAGTCCTCCTGTAATACAAGTAGTAATAATAGCAAAATCATATTTGACTAAGAGACATTTGGGATGGGAGCAGAGGAAGGAAATGACTCTGACAATTCAGGAAAAATGCTTAGAATGGAATGAGGCTGCAGGGGGAATTAAGCTTTTTGGGTTTCAAGCCAATTGGCTCATTTTTCTCTTTGGAGACAAACTACAGAGAAAGAAATGTATTTATTTTCATCTCTGGATTTCTAATCTCTGCATCTGTGCAACCTCACTATTCTCATCTACCTTTTCCTGGCAATTCTTAATACATGAGCATTCTGCATGGAAGTGCATTACAGATATTGTTACTCGTCTGGAAGAAGTGCCAGCTGAAAAAGCGAGCTGAGAACAGTGGGAACACCAATGCCTGCCAAGTGCTGAATGCCAAATGAGTGATGTATTGGGTGAAACGTATGATATCTAAAGTCAGGGGTCCTGGCTGGAAACATCCTTTTGCCCCCATGATTGGAAGTGAAAATTGCTACAATGACTGTAAAGCTAAAACCCCTTTTATATTTATCTGGGGAGGAGACAATCCCTCATATGTCTGAATCCTGTATATATATATAATTTTTAATATAGTTGAGAAATTCCACAATTATCTGTGTCTCTATTCTCTAAACAAGTGATCCAACTTTGTGAAAGGGAAATTCTTATGGAAACATCTGTTCTAAAGCATATGAAGTACCTTAACAAAAGCTTATCCTTTAAAGAAAAATAAAACTCAAAGAGTAATTTAGCTTTAAGATGCTTAAATACATGCTGTATCAATGAATTATTAATGCCATTTCATTAAAATCCCAACTACTTAAAGGATAGTAAGTGTTGACCACTGACAAATACCTAAAGAAAAAAGATTGCAGATGCTTTAAAATCATAACATTGAAAACTTTGAAGACATAGAAGGTTTCGTATCACTCAGTGGCTTCAATAGAAAATGAATTCAGGACCGTAACTGAATAGCTTTCACCTCCAAAAAGTCACTGATCGTCATTTCATGGAAGACCCATTTATGGAATAGAAAGTTTGATTATTTTGTTAGGTTTGGGGTTTTTGGGTTGGGGGTTTTTTGGGGGATGGAGGAGCAGCATTTCACACGGCTACAATAAATTGAATCAAAACACTCTAAGTGATTTATTCTGACTGTAAACAGAAACCCATGGAAAATGTAATGGTCTTTTCTGGAACATCCAACCTCTACACTTGACAATCTGAACAGTAATATTGATCACATTATAGATTACATTCTTTTCATTGTTAAATATCTGTTTTGAGGAAATACTTTATCTATAAACAACAATAACACATTTCTAATAGATGAGAAAACTCTGTTAGGTAAGGGTGGAAACTAAAGAGAAGTGAAAACATGGGTTTTCCTTGCAAGGTTTTCACAAGCTAATTTAAAGATGAGTTGAAAAAAATCTGTCATTAAAAAAAAGAAAAAGGACTTTATTTGGGTTCTAGTTGGTTATTGTTATTCCTTTTCCTTACAGAAAACACATAAAATATGTTGAATAAAGACTTATTTTATCATATGTATATATATCAAATAAACGACTATCCTTTGGTTTTCTTTCCTGAACAGTGTTTGTTTGGGAAGCTTCCAGAACAGCAGCAGCTCTAAACAGCTGAACACGTATCATGCAAAGTAACCTTTTTAGACTGTTCTGTCAGCTCAAGATTTCTATTACCTTTTCTATTACCTTTTACTCTAACTCTACCTTCTGCCATTCATCTTTGACACACTTCCTCCTGCAAAAGGCCAACAACACAACATAGAACTGATTATGTTATATTTTTATACAACCCAAAGAATTTCTTGTCTGAGTGGAACTGCAGGGTCAAATGGTGGATTAAATGCTTAATTTTTTGAGTAAAACATAATGTCTAGGCAGAACTGGGACATGAGATAGCTGGAATACCTGTAGGCATGCAGCAGTTTTTTGGAATCCTTCCTTCTGCAAATGTTGTTAGCAATGACAGTTTGTGATCATCTTTTTTAACTTAGTCTTTTCTTTGAGTTGTGTAGTGACTGAATGTATAGAACTTTCAGGGGTTTAGCTGCCAGTTAACACTTCCCTCTTACAAAGTGCATCTCTACCCATGTCAGGGGTGATGAGGGCCTTCTAAGACTTTAATATAGAACATTAACATTTTGATGGCCTGAATTTGCTGAGGATTGTTCTGCCAGCTTTGAAGATAAAGTATTCCCAAGACATTCACAAGTCTTTTAGCAAAATGGGCCATACAAAGACTGGATCAAGCACCAGAGTGAAATGCCAGAGAAAGCACTAGTCAATGTCCATCAGTAACACAAAGTGCTTTTCACCTTCTGCCTTCTCCATACTTCCCTAACACTTCTGATTCATACAGGTCAAATCAAGATCCTAAACAGTTTTCAGGCTGCACCTTCCATTGTGTGTCCACATACCTATTTTTGACATACCACTGTGTATTTTATGAAGAACTTAGGCACTGTGAGATGACAACACTATTGCAATCAATGCTGAATGTAAAGGACTCCTGGGTCATTAAATTCTGAGCATTGCTCTTACCAGCAAGTACATTACATCATTCTTTCATAAGGAGATCAGGTTCCATCACAGAAGTAATTAGCATTTGCCCTATTTATTTTGGAGGTTTTTCCAGCTTGTTACTTCTACATCCAGTAGATATCTTGCACTCATCTGATTCTATTTTAGTAGTTTTAATCTCTGCAGTTTACCCAAATAGCAATCCTGTCTTCTTTCTTTTGCATCACCAAGCAAGCCAGGCCCTCTTCACCTCATCTTCTTTATTCTTTACTCGTTTGATCACCCTATGAACCCTCTTTCTCTCCTATTTGAATTCATCTGGGGAATCTCTCAAACCTGTGGTTTTATTTTACAGCTCATTATATCTATATATGCCTAGATAAAACTCTGACTCATTCTTTCTAGATCATTAGCTTTGGGATGGCTTGCTCTTTAAATATGTGATCTGCTAGATCATGTTTCAAACCAAGACCATCTCATTCAAATTACCTTACCAAGTCCTGAGGCTGAGACTGTGATTCAACTGTCTCTGTTGATTTAGAGATATATAATGCACTTATCAAAGAAAAAGCCTGTGTTTTTTTTCCCTTGAAATGGTTTTTTGGAGCTGTTTGGGGGGAAACTGTGATGTGCTGGACTCAAAAGCTACATCTTTAAAGCCCTGTGGAGCATTTCCTGATGTATGGACCACATCTTACTGCTGATTGTACCTGGACTGCTCAGAGCAAATGCAGATTACTTCAGAGCAGAGTGACTGTGATATTAGTGCTTTTATGCAAGCAACCTAAACAGTATTTTTTGCATGGAATCCAGTGTAGATATTCTATTGGGGTGAAGTATCAAGGCAGGTAGAGGTGATTAAGGATACCTGTTAGAGTGTCTGCAACCAACTGTATTGGAGGGATATGCAGGTTCTGTTTCAGAAGTTTAGTCTTTTCCTCTCTGAAAGGGACTCTGGTTATGAGATATCATACATGCAGTAGGGATTCATAGATGCTTGGGGCCTGGGAGAGAACTGAGACCAGTTTTTGACATTATTGTGCATATCTAGGTAATATAATCCCAATAAATAATAGGCTTCTCTACCAGCTTGATCTGAAAGTATCTGGTGTAATTTTACATAAACTGTGCAGCAAATTTTCTATAGGTACTAATTTCAAAGGATTTGGATCAATGGAGGATGGAATGCAAAAACAAATCCAGATTTCAGACACAATCCTATTCTTGATGATGAGGTCTGAACAAGGAAGGACAAAGTCTGAAATTATTATACTTGGTCCAGAAGTAATTTGTCAAGAGTAAATGTAGTTCTCTGCATATTTAGAGGATCTTTTGAGCTCTCTGTATTTTGAGGATCACTGCCATTCTGTGTCTGAATACTTCCAAAACTCCACATTTGTCACCTAAGTGCTATTTAGATGCTTCTCAGTAACAGAGAAAATCATATTTTAGCCTGTGATGTTCTTTCTTGAGGGCTACTTGGAGGCTAAATATTCAACACCATTAATGATGGTTTACTTGTTTCCAATTTATGTAAACAAAAACAGTGCTTTTACTGAAAATATTGTTTTTCCTCTGTAATAGAGTGTGACATTTGGTTTTGGTTTTTTTCCCAGATGATTCTTCCTGCATCAACAGTTTCCTCCGTGACTGCAAACCGTGAGTAGCCACTCATTTGGAATATTTACACATGTACATTGCCATTTACATTACCTGTACTGATGTTTAATAACCTAAATACTCCTGATAAAATTCAGTCTGTAATCATGCTGATCACCTTTGTTGGGACAACTTCTGTTTCTGTTCATGTATTTGAGATGGACTAAGTGAAAACAAACCCAACATAGGGAGATGTTGTTTAGCTATTCTGCAACATAGATCGTCATTCTGATTCCTCTCTAGTACAGGTTGATTTCCTGATAACTCTCTTGACCCCTCTACTGTAGACATGTTTCTGTGAAATACTCAACCTGACAGTTTATGGTTTCATAAATCATGGACAGAATGTAGTGGGTTTTTTTCTGAACTGGGCCCTTAGATTGCATGCAATGGCATAGGGCTAGCAAAGCTGGGATTATGCCACGAGTATTAGAGTGGTTGATGAACTCAGCTACCTAGCAAAACAGAAAGAATAAGCTACCTTTGACATTAGAGCAGAACACTTACTCCCAAGTGCCAATCTCAGGTTGAACATGCTTCATGAGAGAACCATTTAAAACCTATTCTCTTTAATAACAGTCTGTGGCCAGCAGCCATAATATAGCAGCTTTATTTGGCTTTTTTTAAACGTGATAAAACAGGTTCCTTTCATTCATATGTGTACAAGGCAGGAGGGGGATTTGTGTCTGTGTGCCCTTCATACTAAATCCTATTATAAGCCCTTCATGAAGCATTAATATGTAAAAGCCAACCTCCCACCATCTAATCCACTATAATAAGGGCTTGGATACATTATTAATTTTTGTCACACATCTGAGGCTCCCTTTTATCAGCCAAAACCCCCGTCCAAATCCCTTGTTGCATCATTAAATTGTGAAAACAGCTTCATCATTCATGACAGAAAAATGAAAGGACCCTGAGCCATATGGCAGAGGGAGCAGTGGTACCAGGCACCCGTAGATGTTTCCCCAGTCCCCTTCTTGCAGTGACTGGTGCTTAAAAGACCCCACAATTTGGTGACAAAATCGTCTTGGGGTTTTGTGCAATATTGGCTTCTTTGCCTGGAAACAGACAAACCCAACACCAGTGCCTGGGATCAGAGCTCAATCTGCAGGATTTTGAACTGAATATGAAAGGTGATGTTGGCAAGTACAATTCTGGGGATTCTCTCGAAGTGCAAAGTCAGCTTATATCTTTGGAAGTTCAGGAGTTGGCTCTTGTATAACCACCCCAAAACCCCTGGTCATGCTGTGAATTATCCATTGTTTGCAAATCAGAAAACCACAAAATATGGGAGCAATTTATCTTTTTAAAACAGAAAAATATAAAGATGTAAAGTCCTAGGAAATCCTTGTACTTGCATTTCTAAACCAATACTTTACATTTTTTTGCATGTGTTGTTATTAAGACTGAGTTAGGGAGAAACATTTTGATTTCACAGACACACTAATAACACAGTTTCAGTGAAACTGAGATGAGATGAGATGCAGTGACACATTTGTCTGAAATATCAGTCAGTTTATCCATGCAAATAATCCTATTGGATTACTTGCTGGGAAGAAGGATTTAGCCTTTAATAACAAGAAGAATGGCACTTTAAAAACAAAGATGAATCTGAAGTGAAAGGTTGATTTATATATTTTCATTCAGGTTAGAATGTGACAATGAAGGGTTCAACACAGATGACAGATAATTGCATTGTAAAGAAATTTGCTGTAGTTATGTAGTGACAATTCTTAATGTGAATAGTGCCAGATTTGAAGTTTAACAGATATTAATAAATACATGTCAGTAGCAGAGAATGACTTTATTTTTTTTAAATATTACATTCTATTCTACCCTTTGTATTTCTTTGTGTAAAAAAATTGTGATGTTTGAGTGTACACAAATGAACCAAAATTGTCACTAAAAATTTCCACTATTTAAACTGCTCACTTAGGAAATCAGTAAGGAAATACTGTGACAGCATTTTGGTGCTGCTTTTGTTAGGGCACAGTTAGGGTTTATTATAGATTTCTAGCACAGTTTTTGAAGGATTTTTAAAGAGTGTGTCAGAAGTTAAAATATAACAATATTTAAATTATCGTGAGATGAGATGGTAAAAACCAGAACAGTTTCACACCTTTCCATATATACATGACTGCACAGCAGGTAGTTTATTCATAGACAGCTGTAGCTTTGCAATAGCATGAATTTCGATCAGGAAACATTAGTTTAAATAAAATCATTTTATTTATGCACTAAAAACAAAGTAAGTGTCTAGTTTTAAGGCCATCTAGCCTGATACTCACTCTTATGTTTTGCTTGATTATTCCTTATATTTTGCTTATTTATCCCTGTACGGAAAGCATTTTATAATAGCTAAAATATCATTTCCAATATAAGAATTTAACAGCCAAAGAAGAATTGAGCACCTAATTTCTTTGATTAGACTAGGAGTGGCTAGTCATTATTGTTAATATTTAAGCTTTCTGCATTTACATGACTGTCGTTTACTGATTCTTGTTGTATTTTTCTATGGGACTAAAGCACACACTTATACCCAGCAATCTTTTTCCAGTGGAGTAATACACATACTTGTTAATCACTCTACCTCCTAGTATTCTGGTTTTATATACTGATATCCTGAATATATAGTACTTGCTATTTTTTCTCTCAGTGACATTATGTACTAACATCTGTTAAGTAATTAAAGGTCTCTAAATCAGTCTCTAGTTTTTTTTACATTCATATTAATATGCATGTACCCAAATTACTCACAATAATCTGAGGTCATTGAGCTAAATACATTCACTGCACTAAATATAGCAAAAGAAATATCCCAGGATTACACTGACTTCCTTATTAAAGCATTGTGTTGCAGACTCATAAGAGATTTCTAGTCCAGTATGGCTTAAGATCCCACTCAGTGTGACTGCTTTCTGGAGTGGTTCCCTACTCCCTGATGTTACTTTGCACTTGTCATATATATGGAATAGAATTCAGTTTACCAAATGGTGTTTAATGTCTAGTCTGATTGTATGCTCCTTTTAGTAGCCACAAGTTTATCAGCAGTTATACATGTTCCTAAAGTGGCTGATGAATCATGACATTCACAGCAGATCTCATTGGACTACTCAGCAGTACCATAACTATGTCTCAATCTCTGAAAGGTTCATAAATACTAACCAGTTAATCATCAGTCTCCCAATGTGATAAGTATCACTAGTCCAGTTACAGGCACCCCCTTGGTTGTGCAAAACACAAAAAGAAAGGGTTTCTATCACACATCGTGATGACCCGGGCAAATACCACAAGTATTTGGGGTCCCCATAAAGTATACAGGCAGAGATATGTATGAACTGGGAATGACTCAATACACCTGAGGTTTGAAGTGCTTGTTAACTCAGTTAAAGAGTATAACTCTTCCTGGAGGAGCTCCAAGTCAAGAAAAACTCCACTAGTTTCCAGTTTGCTATTTTCAAAGCATAAGAATAGTAAAATCTGTTCATAATATAACTGTTAAGATACTAAAAAGTATTCAATGACAATTGTGAAGATTAGAGTATTGCATTCTTTGTGCATTTGAACTTCTTAAGCCGTTGATGTTTAGATGCATTCCTCTTAAAACAACCTTTGAATGATAAAGTTGAAGAACCACCAAGCCACAAATTTATTTTTCTTTCTGAGAAAGTCTGTCACTGAGAATGAGGATTGGTTTTTAAAATCTATAAAGATTAGGTGAATTCTGACTAGCCCAAGAAAAAGTTCTTTTCAGGGACTAAGAAGAAACTAAGACTAGGTGGGGTTGGAGAACTCTTAGAATTTCATACCTTTTCTGTTCACATCTCATTGTAATCATATAATCACAACTCCTCTGGTGAGAGTCTCTATAATGCTGATATTAAACCCTGTAGTTTAAAAGCATTCAAATTAGATTTATGTGCTTTTAAATGGCATTAGCTGCCATTATGAGTAATAGCTCAGCTAATTAAATACTGTGGATACATGCTACTAGGGCATCACACTTGAATTTCTATGTTTTCTTGTATTTTACAAGGGAAAATACTTTTAAACAATAAAAAAGCAACTCAGTTACTTCCTCATAGAAACCTTGCTCACACTAGTCAAAATGCACTGTGCTTTACTGAAAAACAGAGTCTCACTTCTTGTCCACTTTTAGGGGAGAAAGCTTTACTATTACTAATTAGAAGGGGTTGTAAACAATAAACCTATATTATTTTGGATTTGCCTCTGGAATTTGCTTGTCTATTCTTTCCCATACAGTCTCTAAAGCTCTGAATCATAAACTAATTTTGCTCATAGACAGTCACATAAACATATCTGCAGGGACCGGGAATTCTACTCCCAGTGTACTGCAGCCTGTGAGGAAGGGTGTTTTTTATAAGGCTGTACATATGTTCAAATAGGAGAGAGAACCTAGATCAGTTGCTAACCTGGATGTCTGTGTGTCAAGATGCCAAAGAACATGACTCGGTGGTGGGCTTGGCAGTGTTAGGTTAATGGTTGGACTCGATGACCTTAAAGGTCTTTTCCAACCAAAATGATTCTATAATTCTCTAAACTACTAGAGCCTACTCAATACTCTCTGCTATCATTGTGTCATGCTGAAGTGATGGCAAGGTTTATTGTTCATTGAGAACTTAACCCCGAGAAAAGGTGTATCTGTAATAAACTCTGCCCATGGGACCCTGCATTGCTTCCTTTGTTTCTCCAGCCTGCTGTGGGTAATTGCACAGTGGTTTCACACCAGCATATTCCAGAGGCAGATCCTCCTCTGGGAGAAGAGGTCTATATCCTTCTATTTTCACACACTACTCAAGGGATGCAAGTGTAAAGTTTCACTGATTACAAATGAGGGAGCACCTGAGGTCCAATCCGTGTCTTTTGGAAAACTGTGCTATCTTGCAATGTCCTGAAGGTTCCTTACTCCTATGGAAGTCAACAGAGGTTGAAAGCATTTGGGAGCACAAACCTTTGTAACATTGGCCCAGCTTCTCCTGCCCACCTGAGAGGTAAATGCTCAGGAGATGTGTTGTTTCTGAATGTTCTCTGCAATTTTTGAACACTTTTTTGTTTGACCTTGTTGGTGCTACAGCAGCATAAATAAACCTCTTTTTAAGTAAAGCATTTTCCTACTGTTGAGTTGAAAATACTCTAGAACAGAAAATTGCCAGTGATGCAAAATGAGATAAATTGGAATCCAAGCTATCAAGTGCAAAACTCCATTTACTACTGGTAAATCTGTAAAGCACTAAGTGTGATCTGTCACAAGTAGTGGTCGTGATAAGAGCAGTGGGTCAAGGCAGAATAGAATAACCAGACAGCAGCAGCCTTCAGTTCTACAACTAGCAGAAGAGCTGAGTAAAATGCTACCCATTGACAGCCTCAGTTGAAGAAAATATGTTAGAGAGTTCAGAGCTGAGGGCTGCTAATTCTTGATTGGCATTAAGCATTTTGAAACAGGGTCAGAATCAAAATAAAGGTTATCAGCTCAGTTTGAAGCTATTGCATTTTGTGGAGAAAGCTTTTCTTGATACCACAGGAGAGTAATTTCTTCCATGTGTTACATCTTAGAGAAACTTTCAGATTATGTCAACCCAATTTATGTAATTGGTTGTTAGACTGAATCTTAATGTCAAGCAAACTCAGTGCCATACACTTAGG
The DNA here is from genome assembly GCF_028858725.1 of Colius striatus. Lineage (NCBI taxonomy): Eukaryota > Metazoa > Chordata > Aves > Coliiformes > Coliidae > Colius > Colius striatus. The sequence continues at coordinate 4,723,249 of NC_084765.1, read as the reverse complement.
AACTCCTTGTCAATAACAAATTAAGCTTGCAAAGCCTACCTTAACACTCCTCCCAGTTTCTTTCAGTTGGAAGTCAGTTTTTGTAAGAAACTATGAATTAGGGTATTGTTTATTAAAATTTATGTTAAGTTCAATGTAAAGGTTAAGCGACAAAAGAAAGGAAAGTACTTATGCGAACAGCTGCAGGACATCACTCATGTGAGATAAGATAACTGCAATTGCCTTCACATACCAGACACCATTTGTGTAAACAGGAGAGATACTGCTCAAGGATGACTACAAGATGTTCTAAGGGACTGACGAAGATAAAATAAACAACTCTAAGTGAGAACAAAGAAGGAAAACTTCTTACTCAGTAACCACCGAAAAACAGAAGAAAAAAAACCGACCCCTCACAGCAACTGAAGCATGCGCAGAGCAGTTTTCCTACTTCACAGCCACGGATGTAAAATGTATAAAAAGGACTGTTTAAACTAATCAGTACGGCAGTTGGCGGAGCGCAGACTCCCCTGTCGTCCAGCGCTGTCTTTGCTCTTATTCTACTTGCTACAATTAATAAAATTATAATTGGCTTATGATCCATTGTGGTCTCAATTTATGACAGTTTTCCATTCATGCCATCTTTTCCATATAATCATTTTTCCCCCCTTCCAAAGAATTAATCACTTGAAAATCTCTTTTTTTCTTGAGCTCAAGACTGAGTTTCTCACAGATCACTCTGAATATCCCTCTAGATAGACTCTGCAGTCTATTATATTTTATATAGAGCACGTCTGAATATGGTTTTCTGTATAAATTCAGACTTGCTCTGAATGCAAAGGAAAACCATTGACACCATGGAGTTATTCAGTGTGGTTTGTAAAAAAAAAAAAAAAAAGGTTACTTGGCTGTGATCCACCACAGTGTAGAGGGACCAGATGTGGCTGTAGCACAAGACATGTAAATCAGCAGAGACTTTTATAGTAGCTCATATTCCATGGGGGCTGTAGGCCTCTAGGGCTGTATACTCACTTGTCTGACATCTTCTCATGTAGTTTCTTGATAAGGGGTGGATATCAAGGCTTGCACCCTGCTTTGGGTGCCACTTTACCCTAGAGTCATCCTGTTCACTCCAAGTTGAATATGTAGATGTCAAAATCTCTTTGTAGAGTTTAGGAATTAACTTGTATTTTCACCTCTTCAATACCCTGTTATTCCAACCACCACATCTAACCACTCAGCACTCTATTCTCTGTCATTTTAATCTACCCACTAAATATAAATCACAGCCACTATCCATATTTCGCTATTTGCAGTTACTGGAATGCATGTTGCAGATAGTTCCTTAATTAAATCTGTGATTTACATAATCATCTGTTGTCTCAGAGACTTCCACAATAGCAATAGCTAGTCCCTAATCTGTGAGAATTGCCGAGTCAAAATACACCCAGTTTAATAACTGGAACTAGCCTTCCTTAAGTGTTGTAAATGTAAATGTTTATGAAGAGAAGAAAAAAATTATGCCAGGCTGTGTGTTTCTACTACCAAGTTTTCCTTGGAATGTCCTTGCTAATGTCTTGCAAATCTTTGTATTTGCATCACTTTAAGTCTGGATTGATTCAAATGGGGTTACTGGTGCTCAGGTGAATGACAGTTTTGATTCCCTCATTCAAATTCTACAGTCTTTACTCAAGGGAAACACCAATTGCTCCTGAGGAGTTACAGACTGTCTCAAAATGCAAAAATGCTGATAGGAGAAAGAAAAGGAAAAGAACTCTTTAACTGTCTGTTAATTGCTGTTTGAAATAGCCTTTTATGTTTATGAACCATTGTCAGAAAGATGGTACTTGTAAACAGGCAAAAGATACCTCAGTGTGATAAGTGGTGTGTTCTGGTTTATTTGCTTTAAAAAGGTGAATATTAGGGTTGTCTCACTTACAGAGCATCTCTCCATTAGTATGTACTCTTTCTTTTTAATGTGAGTCTCTGACTAAAAGACATTTACACTGGAGAGAGTGTTTTTGCTATAGCTCCCCTCTCCTTCTCTTTTTCAAAGACACATGAGGAATCCTTCTCAACAGCCTCTCTCCCTTTCCAGGCCTACTTTTGATGTTAAACACTCCTAGGAAGACTTAAAGTTATATATTACTGGGTTTAGTATCCATTTATACTTAGTTTGTTGTTGTTTTGAAGAGTGGCACTAGGACCTTTGCTACTTCTGCAAACGATGAGCCTATGGCATTAAGCGTGAATGTGAAAGCCTCATGTGTCTTGAATACTCAGTGGATCTAATTAACAGGTAGAATCGCACCCTCGGTGCTTGAAAAATTGCCAGACACCATAGAAACGAGTCCTTAAGTCCCTGCACCATCTGCACTTTCTTTTGATTGGGGAAGTCTCATTGAAGAATGCTTTTCCACCATTCTAAAATCATTTGTGCATTAATGGAAAATTCCTGCTGATGATTTTCCTTTTCATTAAAACAAAAATCATAACGTTCTTTCATTCAATCACGGGGGGGGAAAAACAAAAACAAAAGCAAAACAACTCCCTGAAGCTTTGATGAAATAACGAATCTTTGAATATGGCTCTGAATGGGGGTTTGTGTGTATATCATTGCCACAACCTCCTTAAATGCCCTTTTAAAGAAAAACACGAGACATCCCCCGCAAACCCAGAAGATCTGGAGGTGAATCACCAGCCCACCAGGGCATCCGCGGCTCTACAACTCATGCAGGCGTCCCTGCCGTTTTCAACGCCACTGCCCTTGAACCCGGGCCAGGTTGCTGCAGCGGGGCGGGGAAGTCCCGGCTGCGCCCGTCCCTCCCCGCCGCGGCTCCGGGGGTTCGGTGCCGGCGGCCGGAGGGTGCTGCCCCCGCCTCCCCCGCTCGGACTCGTTCGGGAGCCTGGAGCTCTTTAGGCCATCGTTACCTGTTAGCTGCCAGCCGGGACGAGATGTACCCGCCGGGAATCTGGGTGATTATGTATCCCCAGAAAAAAGAGCCATGGATCATGCCGACTGTTTCAGGATCCCAATTAAACTTCGCTTTCTTCCAACGCAATGGACCGAGAGAGAAGAAGAAAAAGAGAAGAGAAAGGCTGTAATCGAGCCAGATTATTCATCCGCTTTATAACTTCACGCCGGGAAGTCTAGGGGAAGATTCTAACGCCGGCGGTTGCACTTTGTGGCCGCGGCACTGGGACGCAGGGCTCCGAGTGCCCAAAGCTGCTCGCCCAGTCTTAGACCACCACAGGAAATATTCCAGCTGCCCGCCAGATAAATAAGCAGCAGAACAATTTCGATGATAGCAATTAAAATAGTGCCTTTGTGGGACAGGAGTGGGGCAGGGTCGCTAACGAGTGACCGGAGCCCGGTGTGCCTGGAGCGGCCCGGGCTGGCGAGCAGAGACCTGCAGGGGCGTAGGGGGGCGGGGGTGATTCCCACACGGCCGTGGCTGTACGGAGTTACCTCTTGCCTGCGCAAAGACTAAGCTATAGGGTTGGTTTGTCTCCGGACGTACATATTTAACACTCATCTATATTTGGAATTCACTTCTTTCTCACTATGCTATAACTCACTTTGAAACGGATCTTATCATTTAATGCCTTTTATCAACGCAAATTCTTTCACCGTGGTTTTTTTTTTCCCCCCCAAACATTCCTACACAACCTCCGTGTCCTCTTTACAGCCTGGCGCATCCTCCGTCAGTAGTTCGTTCGACGCCCTCCTTTCCCTGGCCCCTACATTTATTTTACGAGATAGCCGCGTTTTTCAAGATGGTGTGCAAAATGGAAAATAAAAATGTGCCCACAAATTTGTACCGCGAAATGGGGCTGGGAACCGAAAAGGAAAAAGTAGGAATAATAGCTAGAAATTGTTTCTCCTTCAAGAAGGGTGTTTCCGTCCTACGAAAAACAGCGGTAGGGCCTGGCAGTGCGGGGGGGTGGGCGGTGCAGGGCCCTCGGGCAGTGAAGGTGGAAAGCGCCCACCCCGGCCCGGGAGCACCGCGGGCTGAAGCGCGGGGAACCACCGGGAACCACCGAGCCCACCTCGCCTGCGCGAAGCTGCTTGACCTGAGAGTTTGTACTGGGAGGACACGGGAATTACGAGGGAAGGGTTCCCACCTCTTTAATAATTTTTCCTCCTCGGTGTATGGTGCTGTTATTGACCATATCCACGATGGCCACTCCCAAGTTACATCGGATCCCGAAGGAAATGCAGAATCCCAGTCCGCTCATGATGGCAATGATGTACCTCCGGGGCAGCCCGAAACAGGTGCAGTCGCATAGCGGGGCTTTCTTCTCGGGCATTTCCATGGGCTTCCCATCTTCCGTCAGCTCGATGGTGTCCCCGGGCTTCTGCCGCTTCTCTAGGACTCTGCCCGACACAAGGAAGGAAAGTCAAGCCCTGGCCGTCTGAACGCACGGCCCCTTCAGGTAGCTGAAGGCTTAAATTCACCGCTCCCCCCGCCCCTTTGGCTTGGTTTGGATTGATTTGAGGATTTACTCCTTGTTTTCCATTCACCTTCAAGTGCTCTCTAGCAATGACCTGTAGGAGTCACGGTTAGTCACCCCCGGCTCCCCCCGCCGCCCCGCCGCAGCAGCCCGGGGAGGAGCTCCGACTGAGAAATGCTCATCTATCATTAAAGACTTCTACTGAAATATGTAGGACGCGTTAAGAAGACATCATCTGTAACCACTGCAGAGGCGCCATGTTGGGTAGCCTAAGAGGCAGAGTATGGGCAGCTAAACAGTCTCTTGGAGAAGGTTTTATTGCCTCCTTGCTGTTTTAGACACACCGAGGGGAGTTACCTTGGTGTGCATCGTGCTTCAGGTCTGGGAACAAAAGAAATATTTACAAAAGGAGGGAGATATTGCCACTTGCAAAATGGCTGTCACATGCACTGGAAGAAAACATGACCGTCTTTACAAAACTGGCACCTCCTCGCATCTGCTCAGCCTCACGATGTGAATGTGTGATCCCTTAGCAGGTTTCATGTTCTCAGATCAGCTTTAAACTAGATTTCATTCTCCCACTCCCTTGTTTTCACACGAAAATCCCAGCTCCTAGAAATCTAGAATCCCTCCATTGTGCGGGAGAAAATGTGTTTTTACAGGTATTTCGAATCAACAGGAAGATACCGATCAAAACCCCAAACTCTACCATCCACCAAAGGTGACTTAGACCTTTTAATATTGTTTCTTCTTCGGTGCAAAAGCTTTTAAAATGCTGTGTCCGTGGTAAAGATCGAATTTCTCGAACAAGTGTCCTGTGCTGAATCTCTTAATCTTCTTTTGTAATCACTGAGGTATTTAAAAGGCAGAAAACGGCTTCCCCCTGCTCTGTCGTCCTGGGGAGTGAGGTGTTGCAGTTCCCCTCCCTCCACCCTCTCCTCTGCTCCAGGAGAGGTTCCTCACGTCAGAAAGCCTTCTCGGAGGAGCATCTCTCTGAGGTTAACTCACTCGGCTAATGGGGCAGTAACAATTAGCAGAATAAGGCTCAAAAGGTTCTCCGTGTTTGGGAGAAAACAGAGGGATGATCTCCAATAGTTAGCCAGTTTTATTTTCTGGGAGAATTCTTTCCATGGTTACAGACCACAGCATTAAAAAATGCTTTAACAGTTATGAATAAAATAAAAACACTATGGATTTAAGTTCCAAATTCATTCGTGCGAATAAAAGGTGATGTGGAAGTATTTTCTCCCTGAATGGGCTTCTTGTCTTCGGGAAGACACTGAAAATAGCGTGTAAGGGACGTGTAAGGGACGTGAAAACGATTTTAATTCGAATAATCGGAAACGAAATACTTCAGTCCCGTGAGTAGAAAAACAGTAAATCACGCATTTTTTAATCAAGGGAGAAGTTCAAACGGACTTTTGCTGGAAAATATATTCACTGTTTCTCCATTATTGCTGTGTGGCTATATAAAAAGGAGGAGACACAATTGTTTTATTTATATGTGGTAGTCTTTTTGAGGAGAAAAAAAAAAAAAGAGTTTTATTTCATTGGTTATACTTTAAGCGATTATTCTGGCTTAGCAGTGTTTTTCTTTCTCTGACCATTGCAAACGCCTTAAATTTGACGAAAAACTGTTGGATATTCACTGCATTGTTGATGACTTTGATTTTGCTTTTGGCTTTTCGAAAATGTACCCTTCCTACTAAAATGGAAATCTTAATTTCATCTTTCTCACTTAACTGATGTGTCCCCTTTCCTGCAAATGGCAGCAGAAGTTGTGACTCACACGATGGAAGAGCTTTGTGCTTGTGCCCAGCACTGCCGCAGAGAGATGGGGGAAAAAAGACTTTTACGTGACCTACTCCAGCCGGATAAATCCGCAGTTACCTTTATTCTGAAATTCAAAAAAAAAAACCCAACCCAACCCAATGTTCGGGATAATTTCTAGCAGAGAGGATAGTCGAAAATAGATTGGAATTTCACACATTGTTCTCAATCGTCCTGGAGGTCACTAAAGTCGCCAGATTCGATGGAGAGAGAATGATGTGTCAACTTTAGTGCAGACACTTTTTAAGTGTGCTAGAATTGAGGCTTGTTTATCCGCCTGTACAGAGCTCGAAGACGGCAGAAATGTTCTGTACACACAGAAACATACTGTTGAGTGGTGCTTTTGGATTTAGCTTTTGCAGCTGTGTATTACTTATAAGACAAGTAGATGCTTCTCAAAGCAGGTGGATAAATAATTAAACACATCTTCCTATATGTTTCAGCTTCAGGAGAAAAAAAAATCATTCGAATATCAATTATTTATACATCTCCATGTTTATCTTCCTCTGACGACAAATTACACAAGGGACAAGATTAATCGAAACCAGGAAAGATTATTATTATTATTATTATTTAATGATTGGTAAGGGCAGGGGGAAAGATCCTGTGACTGCACTGAAAAATTAACATAGAACAAAAATACAAGGGGCTTCTCCCTCCTGATTGTGATTTCAAGATGGGATCCTGGTTTTGTGGGAGAAAGATGGAGTTATCTTTCCCTACATATTTACCGACACCATCTATGAATCAGATAGAGAAGTTACGAGGGTGCCATATTGACAAGCTTCAGCACTAGTTTCCAAGATCCAGATAATATCAGCAGGATCTCAGCAGCTCCCAGCCCTTCTGTCACTAACCTCCCCAAAGCACTCGACCTCCTTCAGCAACTGGCAGTTAAGTAAAGCTCCAATTATTTCTAGGAAGTAGAGTCCTATAAGAGATCTCAGTCTTACCTGTAGAGTTGGCCAAGCGATTTTCCAGCAAAATTCTTCAATCCCTCCTTGCCAGGGGTCAAAATCCTTTGTTTTACCGACTCCATTCGTGCAGGGCTGCTCGCTGGATTCTGCTGGGCTCTGGCTAGGGCACTGCTACGAGCAATGATGGTTCATAGTGGTTTAATCTCTTAACTTTCCCCCCTCATTAAATGTCTAACAGTGCACCTCCGGGTAAAGGGAGAATGAGAGCAAGCGTGCGCGCCTGTGTGTGTGTGAGAGAGAGGGAGAGACGGCGTGCGGAGCCGGGGGGGGAGAGGGTGAGGGCTAGGGGAGCGCGCCTGTGTGAGGCGGCGAGCGAGGAGCCGGAGAGCTCTGCAGGCAGCCCCCGGGTTTCCCGGCAGCGCGGAGTTGCCAGGCGCGGTCAGAAAGTCTTCTCGGCCTTGAAGGGTTCAGGGGTGGCGAGTGGAGGCAGTGGCAGGCCCTGCTGGGAGGGGGACAGTGAGCCCTTTGCCGGAGCGTTTCAGAGCAATCTCGGTTTGGCGCTGGCGGTGTCCACGGCTGTAGAGCCGGAGGGGGAGGGGTGCATTCGCTGCTGTAGGCAGATAGCGGCCAAGTCCCCCGCGCCCCAGAGCCGCTGACTAAAACCCTCGGACAGCGAGTTAGCCTCAGCGAAGGTCGCGCCCCGAGGCGGCGGCGGCGGCGAGCGGCAGCCCCCGGGCTCCGCGCCCCCCCCCGTCAGCACCGCGGTCAGCGCCGCGCCCCGTCAGCACCGCGGACAGCGCCGCGCCCACGCCGCGCTCGGCGGCCCACGGGGAGCCGCGGCCGCGCCTCCGCCCGCGCCGGGTCGGGCGGATGGATGGCGCGGGCAGAGCCGCGGGGCTGCGCACGTCGGGGCGGGGGGTGCCGGTTTGTGGGCACGGAGGAAGGACGTGGCCCTCGTGCAGGCAGCAGCACGTCTGGGGAAACGGGGCGTTAGCTGCAAATAATACTGCTCTTGGTATAAATAGGTAACATCTATTCTAAAGGTACATCGATCCCTATATTTACTCAAACAGCGTATTTTATACCGTATGAGGCATCCGTTAGCGTCCGCTTTCTCTCGAGCAATTAATAATTTATGTTTCTTTTGTGTCCATGCCTGTCTATTGCTTCCATGCCTCTGAGTAGGCCAGACAATTTAGTCTTGATTTGTGGTATTTACAGCACTGGAATGAGCTGGGCACATTCTGAAGACAATTATTTTTCTCTCCAGATCTAATATTAATTTTCCAATTTTAATCACTTTGAAGTAGGTTGAAGATACAAAATGTAGTATTTCTTTCTAAGTCATAACTGTTGTATTTTTTTATCCTTCATGTTAAAGTTTCTGTAGACTCATTAATTAAAAAGAAAATAATGTATAACTTGTGCTCTAAACAAATCCTTCTGATTTTATTAAGTTTCTTCACTTGTCTAGTTGCTAACATCAACTAGCAATTTGTCTAGTTGGTGACAAAGCATAAACAATGTGTTTTTAAAGTAAGATTCCCCAACGAAAACATGTGTTGTAGCTGCAACACATCTAACTGCTTTTCGGACTTATATAAATATTTTTCCTGCTATTGCCCTCTGGTGGGGGTTAATGACGTTTTGCAACAGCAAAGTGCATTTCTACAAGACCCATTATTTTAATACTGAAATTCCAATCATGACTAATCCATGTAGAATTACAATATTTCCTTTCAAAGTTGTAAAAGAACTATAAAGTACAGAGTAGAAAATAAATTTAAACTCTCTGGAATCGAAATGTTGCTAATTAGCATCATAACACAGAGCTGATTTCTAAATCATGGTTGGTACTGAATGTGGTTTTTGGCATAGGTTTCAGTACAGCAGCTTCTCTACCATTTTACCAAAAGGATTTTTCCCTCTACATGCAAAGCTGCACAGTTATATAAGCAAGTCTTCCCAGTGATTCATGGCTCCAGTGTGCCATTGCAGATGCTCAAAGGAAACCCGTATGAATAGATTTTCCGGAGGGGCAGCAGGAGCAGGAAATTGTTTAGCAAGGATGAAATGGGATTGGATTCCGTAACACAAGCCTTTCAGGAAAGTACTGAGCACTTTTCCTAGCTGGAATTTGAGACTGCAAAGTCTGCAGGGCAAGGGTGCTTTGTTTCTTTGCATGCACAATGAGCTCTGGCCCCTTTTTTTAGAAAGCTCAGCACTGGTGTGTTTTTGATGCTATGGCTACTAAGTAGCAGCAATAATTATTGCTAAAATAATAGCATTTAATAAGTAAATTATGACTGATTTGGGACAGATAAATAATTTATCATATCACACAAATATGAATTTAAAGGCCAGATTAGACATTCCTGGGTGTAGTCTCTCACTACAGGAACGTTAGTTGGTCCTTAATTGAATAAAATATGCAAAATAGCAAACAACTCTGGTGTAGTAATGGTGTAATGACTGGGCTGCTGCTGTAGCCACCTGAAGCAGAAATTTTAAGTCTATCATATGTTATACTCAGACTATTCTACTGACTCACATCCTTATTAAACTCAGGTGTTTTGGTTTCACATGCAACCAACACTAATAGCCTCAGTAGAAAAAGAATATCCTTAGTGTTTTAAAATATGTACAGACTTGTCTTCTTTTAGTAACATTATATATTAGTTATTTAGCCTTGGTAGAATAAACCATATCTAGAAGAAATAACACACAATGTTAATATATGTTATCAGAATAAGAAGCAAGAATTATTTCTATAACAAATATCTGTCACAGACAGACTCCTCTCACAAAAGGCCTAACTCAAGCTCCAGTGAAATCCCTGTGACTTGTTTCCACTCGTGTCAATGGCAGGTGAAATAGGATGCTATGCAGAAAATTCTAGTTCAGATATCACTGTTAAATGTTCACATATTGACCAGAAGGAATGAGATTCAGTCAAAAGTCACCCACTAAAAAAAAAGCGGGTCTGAAAAAGCTCCTGTGGGGTCATATGGTGTGGTGCAGGATGCTGCAGATACCAACAGTTTTTTCACATGGAGCAGAAAGCTTATTGCTTAATCCTGAAATCTTGTACTTAAATACAATTCTCTTCACCTGATAAAACTTTCTTTTTCTTTTGCATCCCTGAAGGCTAAAGGATTGAGTCCTTACCTGCCCTTTCATTTCTATAAATAGTTCCTTTTTGCAAGTTTCTGATTGAACTATTTCAACAAGTTAATTGAAAGAATTACAGATGTGGTTCTTAGCTTGGTTTTTCTTATTGCTATCAAAATTTTCCACAATAACACTAAGAATAGTGTCTAAATATAGTGTAATCCTTTTAGAAGACTACAAAGTCAACACAGCAATATATCTTTCTCTTCTCTAAGTTTTAGTCTTGCTGAAGCAAACTATATCCTAAGCTAAAATTTTCATCAGTGGTACATACCAGAGATTTAAAACTACAGAATATTGAAATTCCATCTCTGATCTGATCTTTGCTGCTGACACACTGCAATATGGATTTGTTCTTTCTCAAGTGTCATGCATTCTAAGCTTTTAAATTAATACATATTTAAGGATCCATTTTGATAAACAAACATATCTATGTTACTTTAGATTTATATGATCATATAGATAAAACCTAAGAAACTGTTTTCCCCATCTACTCAAAAGTGATCTTAGTTATCTAGTTATATCTTAGTTATCTTAGTTATCTAGTATATCTTAGTTATGCATGTCTGTAATACAGAGTCATTTGGCATAAGCATGGCTCAAAAATGATGATCTAATTCTCACTCCTGTCTATGGTAGCTGTCTTCTGAATCCAGTGGTATTTGATGTCACCTTAAGAGCACAGCATTTTTTTTAGCTCTTTGAGACTAGGGAACTGCAAAATCCCAAAGCAATGCCAAAATAATGAACTTGCTTGTCAGACCACGAGGAAGACAATTGTCTGGAAGAAGCAACAGCTTTGTAAACTCCTTTGCAGTAAACTATTTCTTGAAAATAACTATTAAATAGTTAAAAATAGTGAAATAAAGTCTTGTGCCAAGCCCCCGACTGAAGAGGGAGAAAAGGGGGACAAAGATGGTTTTAAACCAGGAGCTTCCTCATTCTCCTAGAAAGTTTGTGAAGGTCACTTCCTAGAATAACTTAAAGTGGGCGGCTGTTGTAGCCTCCAGTGTCATGATGATTCACAGCCACAACTGGACACATAATTATAAAATCATATAATCAAGCAATTTGAAGATTTATATTTAGATTGATTTGAAGATTTAGATTGATTTAGATTGCGATCTGATCTAGGTGAACCTGCTTCTGCAGAGGGATTGGACTAGATGATCTCTGAAGGTCCCTTCTAACCCCTACCATTCTATGATTCTATGATTTAGATGTAGTGTCCATCTTTTGAAACATTAAAGATATGTCTATGCTGAGTCCTGCACTCCAACCTGTAAAGATTCCCAAACTGCAGCTAAGACTACATAAAGTTGGGCTGACAATACATTGCAAATGATTTTTGGTTTTGGAGATCTATCCACCAGCAGCTAAACATGCATTTTACAAAACTGCCTTGTTCTTTTTTGTGCATGTAACTCCAGACCTAGGTTGTGTGCACATGTGGTTGTGATGTCCTGCTGAGAAGCATATCACACAATGGTGTAGCTGTAATGTGCTGTGGTGCCAAAAGTTCACAGAATTCCTGTTTCCTCCTGATCTGCCTCGCTTACATCTTGAATGGGATTTTAATTTCCTGAACTGTGGGCCAGATGGGTAATTTATATGCTATAAAACAAACATGGCAGAACTTCAACTGTTGGGTCAGATCTTGGCACTGTATCTCTACAATAGTACAAAAATTGTTCATCTTTCTCATGTTTTGTTCCAAACTGAACAGACTTGAGCTGAAACATGCTAAGGAATGCATGTGGCTGGACAGAACAGACATATTCACACAGAAGGTCACTTTCAACCAGCTCGTACTGCTTGGAAATAGAAATCTGGAACTTTGGGCCAAGATCACAAAGACAAATAGAAAAATCTATCAGGAAGCTGGCTGCAGAAGCAAAGTAAAATATGACTATGGATTTTGTCAAGCAAAGCTGTGTAGCTTTTCCACTACTTCAGCTAAATGTGATATATGACAGCTTAGAGCTTGTAAATTGGGCTACTCTCTTTCAGATGCCCCCATTCAATTGCTAGAAATCCCATTGCTTTGCCTACTAAGCACAAGAAATGGCACATAACAGAGGACCAAAGTTGCACACTGATATTTCAGGGTGAGTTTTAGTTTTAAGATGAACTGTAGATAATTTGCCCAGTAATCTCTGCACTAACATAGATGATGAAATACTCTAATGACTTGCCACAAACTACAGTGTTTGAATGGCTGCTGTTGCTTTCTGTGGAAGTAACAATGGTCATTTAAACAGAAGGGGAAAAAAAAAAGACATAAAAGTATCTGAAAGCTGCATATTTTTGTATTAAGGAATATCTTAATTTTAAATATATAAATCAATAGTTTTAACTGTAATGGCAATGCCTAATTTTCAGATGAGGTGTATTTAGCTCCTGTAGCAGGGCAGGTTCTTTTTCGATTTGAGGCTGCTGCTTCAGCTGTCTAGTGGTAAAAGCCACTAAGGCACCAGAAGTGCAGGCAATTTTTATGTTCTACTAGTGTAGCCTATTTCACTGGGAATTAAAAAACCACCAAAGCCACTAGATGGTTTGAAGTTACCATATATGGCTGTTCCATGGCTGGAAATTTCCCTCTTGCATGAAATATTTATTTATTTCCTCTGTCCTCCCTTTTCCGTCTAAAATCTAGTTTGTTTTTAATATTAGCAACTAGATTGAAAAGCAAATCTAATAAAAATCCACCCAATGGCAAGTGCATTTTGAAAGCAATGACATTCATATTAGATTCATCTATTATTTTTATATATACATATCTATATCTGTGGGGAAATTTGACAGCATCAAATCTATTTATCTTATAAAAGTAAATGGGAGGCCTTATCTTCTTCCCAGATATTACAGGAACATCTGTTCCTTTGGATTCCTGTACTGCTCCATGAGTTAAATGCAAAGGATCCCAAAGGACTTCAAGCCATCTGTCATGTTAGACAGAAATGCACCCACCTCTGGGGGTGGGCCGGAGCAGCAATTCTCTTAGTACATGAGGAAGCTAAGCAACACTTGGTGAGTGGGATGCAGTTACCCACAATGAAATTTAGCCAAGGCTTGCATCATATTATCCTGTCTTTTATTAACATGATGGTTAATGATCCTTTATATCATTATTTTATTGTTCCATGATGTCCATCATTTGTTTAAGTGCTTAAGCAAGGCTTTTACAGAAGAGCCAGTGTGGTCTTAGCGATAGGTCTCTTCTCACTGCATGAAAAACCTGGAAGGGAGTGTTCAAATAGAAGACTGTGTTATGGTGCCTTTTCATTACTAGAATTAGAAAATTGGAACCAGATTTTCTAAGGCTGCAGTAGTCCTTTCATTTCTGATTACTTGTTGCTTATTGTTCTTTTTAAATGGACTAAGAGAAGTCTGTGGTGGAATTTCGGTTGATTCAGATCACAGGCCATTCTGATTGAAACAGATTAAATCTATTCTAGACATTCATTTGCTAGGAGAACACACCAAAGGTAAATTCTGGATACATCATTTGATCAGGAAACCATTCCTGTGGGGAAAAACAACCCAACACAATTCACAATAGATATGTGGAAAATAGTTGTGCATAGTACAACAGGGAACTGACACCTGATTTTGCAGGCAGACTCTTAGACTACACCGTTAGGTCTGGGATTGATATTACAGTCTGAGTTTGTCACTCTTCTTTTGCATGCCTCATTTTTTCTGGTTATTAAGAAGGGAGAATAATCCTTTAGGACAAATACTGATTTGATAATAGACTAAATTCAACCAAAATACATAAAATGCTGTGTAAGAAGATTATATGGAGATTCTATTACATGTAAAGCAGTTTCTTTAAGGAGAAACACATACATAAATCTGTAATTAGTAATCTATACCCACAAAGTACAATTTGCTAGTGATACAGCCAACACATTCCGCCTTCACCACCAGACTCTGCCAGAACAGGTTGCAGTGATCTAAGGACACTTGTACATTTTTGTCTCCTATACCATGGCTTTTCTATGTAGAAGGATATTGAAACAGTGTGTATAACTGCAGCAAAAAACATAAATAAGGAGGAAACACATGTCTTTAGTTGATGTTTGGGGTTAGTGGAGTCTTTATAAAGTGAATCTTATGTCTTCCCAAGAAAAAAACCCATGGTTTTCACAGAGGGAGGCTTCCATCCATCCTATGTTTCCTTCTTTAGTTTTATCTCTTGACAAGCTGACAACCATCAGATGAATTCAAGACTGAATGTAATCACATTTCATCTCTTAAATTTCCCTGGAATCATCCTAATAGAATTGTCTGCAATCTGGATCCAAAATAGGAAAATAAGGAATCTGGGAGGGTTTCTCATGTCATGTGCTTCCATCTGCAACAGACAACACTAATCCAAGCTAGTAATGCCAGCATATCCTCACATGACTAATATTTTAATCAAAAGACTCTCATCTTTTTATTTATATTATAAAAACAAATATTGCTTGTCCCATGAGTATCAGGAGGAACACATTTGTCTCCCTGAGGCTTCCTGTCTTCAGTACCCCTCCAACTTTTCTACTACCCTTTCCTGGGTAGTAGAGGCCCTGGTTGGGATCTATGAGAACTCCAGTACTCCTTTGCATGTTCCCTAACACTTTCTTGTCAGCTCCTGTCATGTCATCAGCATGCCTTTTCCCTCTCCCTCACTGTGTCTTCTTTTATTTAAAAAACTGCTTTTGGTAAACTATTTTTCTGAAAATTGTAGGGAATTCCTATCTCTGTCACTTTTATGTTTCTGGCAAATTTGATCAAAATACTCAACATACACATCAACATACACACAAAGGTGTAAGTCTCATTTCATTAGAAAACTGGACTGAAACAATCATCATTAGATGAGGTTGTTTTTGTTGATCTCATGTTTCATTAATAGAGGAAGCTATCTTGGATATTACCCTATCTTTTGAGAAACTGTTCTTCTGCTTTCTATAAACCACAAAGATTTTACATCTTTTACACAATAAATACTTAGGAAGTGCTAGATACCTTCTTTGAACAACATGTCCATGGGTTTGAAGGCATAAAAGTCCAAATGTTCTTTTTCTTACCACAAAATACAAAGGAAAAGCACACTGTAAAAGATTTTGAGGGAATCTGAGCACAGCACTGCTGGTTTGTGGAATACATAAGATGTTCTTTCTCCTCTGGAAGCATTAGAGCAGCAAATAATTCAGGATGACAGGAAAATCTCTGCTTTATTTTAGGACACTGCTAATGAGCTCAGTGGTGTTTACATTGTGTTCCACAGAGCAGGGGGCAGGATTGGGGTATCACATAGCTAGCTTTGGGCCAAAGCACTCAACACATCCATGTCAAGATATCTGTGATCTCAAAAAGGAACTAAAAATACCAAGATATCAGTTAAGATCTCTTTTCTAAATGTCACAGGGAACACCCTCAAACTTAGGCTTCGTGTATATTTAATTTCATAATCTTACATTTAAGTGTAAGCATTTTATAACTATTTTTTCTTATTCATTGTTATAAACAAAACATTACAGATCAGGTGGATTAACTCTGTGATTCCACCAGAGGAAGCTGTGGCTCCAGATGTGTTGTGCAGGGCCATGAGGTGATGCCAGCTTTGACAGCCACACCACAATGGCATTGCTCTGGCATGCTTAGGCTCTGCAGACACAAACTCAATGAGTGGAGTGCTTCTGGACTCTTATTTAGCACCTTAATTTTATATATGGATCTATTAGATTAAGGACAAGCACATCCACACATTTACAGGAAAGATTCTGATCCACTTGTCCTTCCCCTTCCTTTGCAGGTGTCTCTGGATACAGTTAGCCATAACTTCAAATGTTTCAAGGAATGCCTCTGGCTTGTTCTGTTCCATCTGGGTCAAACTGAGCCCTGATTCCTGTGTGACTGAGTCTCTGTTTGACCAGCTCTGCTGTCTTTAGCTATATCAAGGTTTCTCCTATAGGGAAGGTGAATTTTAGTCACATATTTAGTGGTCTATTTACAAGACTTGAAAGTTCAAAAGACTTATGCTGAACCTTCAGTCCTTACCAGGCTCAAACTTTCCTTATCTGTCTTTCAAGTTGACACTGTCATTGTGAAAGCTAGGACAAGCTTTTTATGCCTTTTGTTTTTCATCCCAACAGCCCTCAGCTCAACAGCTGCCATCATGGACTTTTGCTGCATCATGTCTGATTATTACAACCCATTCTCTGTTTGAGGCAGTTTCTCACTCCCTTTGTGACAACGAATTTCTGGCTGCTTCCCTCTTCTACCCAAAAGACACTGTTTTATTGGCAGTTCTTATCTGTTTGGCTGTTTTTTCACAGTTGGAGAAGTGATCAGTATTGCCATCAGTGCCATCTCTGTATGCTGTGGTGTATGATCTGTGAATCCTGCTCTGTTTGTCAAAGCCAAATACTAAAGGGTAGATAGAAATTTTACTTAGTCTCTGTTTTAGTGCAGACAAACCTCTCAATCCATTAGAAAAAAAAAGACTTAAAGAAGGAAAAAGACAAAATGTCAAAGTCTCTGCTTTCCTCCCTAGCTCAGCAGAAGACATGGCTCTCCAGAATACCAAGACAGGGATTCGGGATTTGGCTTTCTCTATGGAACTAACTTCAGTGTGCACATTGCACTTTAGCGGTGCTCTGTCTTTAGCTGAGATTCCTTCCATGCACAGTTTCACGTCCTCTGCCCTCTCCTTTCAGAAGTGATGCTACTTCAAAAAAATGTCTTGTTATTTGGTTGTTCTAAAGCCCTGTTGAGGAACAGGGATTTCTTAACTATTAAGCCTGCAGCCAGGCACCGATCAAGACTGAGATGTGTATAGATGTGTAAGCAAAGGTAGGCTGCGAGCACAGCTCTGTTGCTGTTTGCCAGATGTCCTGAGATCACACCCTGGGGGCTGCAGCTAGGTAATGAATTTCTGCAACACATAACTTGTTAAATTTAGTTGTTTGTTTTCTTAGTCTCTCTCACTTAATATTTTGCTGCAGTTCCAAAACGTAAGTCTTGTTTTGTATATAATTCCAATAAAATCACCGGGGCTATTTCCAGAACAAAGAATCTAAATTTTCTTACAGTGATCTGAACAGTGCCCTATGTTTTCTGTGCAGATCAGTTTTTCCCCCATATCACGGTACACTGACTTGTGACTCAATAAGGAGGATACTCCTTGTACCTATTTTTGTTTCGGTTTATTTTGCTTTAGAGTGATGCATGTGTCCAGTAGTTGATCTGAGACTGACAGTTCATTTGCACCTACCATGTCGTTCTCTGTCTTTTTTTCTGGATGTTTTCCACTTTCTGGAGGGCTGAACACACCAGAGGCATTACAAAGGCTAATTTTTGTGGCTTTTGGAACAATAGCATTCATGGGTTTTTAGATTTTCTTTTGGGAACGATCATATAATAATGAAAGCTCTGAAATAGCTGCATCTCTCCAAACTGAATGGCTGGAAAGCAAGTAGGCCCTAAAAATCCATTCTGTCACTCATGTCTTTTTCACTTCCAAATTCTCCTTTACTACGAGGCCCCCACGGCTTATGGAAACCCCTTTCCCTGGAGGCAGCTTATCTTCAGTAGAAATCTCCACTGAATCCATGGGTTCAATCAGTCTCATATTACTGAGTCACTCATGGTGAATTGAGTTGGTCTTCTGCTTTCACGGACAAATTTCCTTGGCCAGCTGCCAATCTCTTTCCATTTATGACAAGAATATTAATCACTGTCTGAACGGTGTGTGCTCCATCACCAGTGCACATCATAAATCACTGAGAGGTACTTTTGCATCTGGTTAACATTACACCTAAGGGCTTCATGTAGCACACACTTTCCTGGTCTACGTGGGCACCTTTCCTTTGCTCGTGTCTTGGACCTTGACTAGTGCTCTCCAAAAGGCTTCATAAATCGATTGCTTGTCTTTCAAAAGCTGCCCTATACTCTCCAGCACTTCTAATAGACTTCAAAATGATCCTCATTAATCCTTCACTAAAAGGATGGGTGAGCAATCATACAGCCTGAAAGAGGTGGGAAAGAGAGAGCAGGATTCTCACTTAAGTCCATGCGGGGCCCAGAGGAGGTCAGATAGTGTAAAAAACAGCCCAGGTTTCTCTACTCAAACTCAGTCTCAAGAAATATGAACTTATATACAACAAGACTTTCTCAGGACTGCTACATTTTGGTGGGAAATCTCACAACAAGTGGATTTTGGAATTGCTTTCCTATATCACAGGCTGATTGTCATCTCAAAACTAGATCATAACTAGGCATCTTGGCGTGCGGTGGGATAGTGAAGGGGGATTCTC
The DNA here is from genome assembly GCF_028858725.1 of Colius striatus. Taxonomy (NCBI): domain Eukaryota; kingdom Metazoa; phylum Chordata; class Aves; order Coliiformes; family Coliidae; genus Colius; species Colius striatus. The sequence continues at coordinate 4,704,588 of NC_084765.1, read as the reverse complement.
TTTGACATAGTCATTTTTTCCAAAATAATCTATGCCTCATCATCCCATGCCTCATCTTCTCCATTCCCCTATAGTAGGGTAATGAGCAGTTTAGAGATCGAGTGGTTCCCAGTGTTTGAACAAACATCTCCTTACCAGCAGGAGTTGAGATAGCAAATGTACAGGACAGCTGAATCACCTTCTCCAAGCTTTTCCTTCATTTAATCCTTGTTATTTCACAAAATAAAGGTTAGAGAGAAATACATAGGAAAAGATCACCTTCAAAATTAACATAATTCTGAACAATTGGTCATGTTGCAAAACTTTTGGGCCCTATTCCTGTTGGGGTGAGGGAGCACTGGAACAGGCTGCCCAGATGGGTTATGGAGTCTCCTTCTCTGGAGACATTCAAACTCCACCTGGAGAAATTCCTGTGTGACCTACCCTAGGTGGTCCTGCTCTGGCAGGAGAGTTGGACTAGATGATCATTTGACGTCCCTTCCAACCCTTAAGATTCTGTGATTCTGTAATTCTGATACCCTTAACAAATACTTGACCAAAGTGGAACTTCATCAATTTTTCTGTTAGTAGCAGACGCCTTCTGCTCATGACTCTTCTAAATTGTGCTGTTACAAAATGAGGAGGCCACTCTGATAGCAACCTGTTCTCAAAAATCCCCACCAGCTAAGAAGCAGAAGAAAAGATTGATGCAATTATTTAGGCTGTATGTTGCCATCTTCAAAGAGTGTTCACCCACCCAATGTGTTGCTTGGCAGTGGGCCACCATGCTCTCAAAAACATGCAAGTTTTGTCTTCAGAAAGGGTAAGAAAAACAAAGGCAGGCAAAAATGATCAGAGTGGAATGCCTAGGTTTAGTGAGTTTGCTCCTGTTAAGAAAAGGAAAGAAGGGCTCCATTTGTCAGCATCCTGATGCTGCTACAGTTCACAGTAGAAAATGCCAATGAAGGGTAATAAGCAGCCAGAAACTGCACAGCTCAAGAAAAGGGTGAGTGTCAGAGAGGTGAAGCTGGAAAGCACATAGGTGCAACAAATAGTGGTGCTGTTTGGACACATCTGAGCACTGACACCAGAGGTGACTGGCACACTGCTCAGGGTAGTCATTGCCCATATGCGGAGGCAAATCAGAACTCACCACTGGTTTACACCCTCAGGGATTTCAGGGGATGCATCAGGGCCAAACAGTGATCCACACACCCACATGTGATAAAATAGATGCTGCTGTGGTAGCAAACGTGGTGAAGTGTCCTGGCTATCTTACAAAAAGCATCTCAAAAGATACAGAGCAGCTGGCTCAAATGGCAATCAGAAAGGGAAGGGCTAGGAGCCACAGGCTTTCAGTTAAGACCAGGCTGCAAGGGGAAATCATGCTGAGTCCAGCACTTCTCCTGGAAGATGAAAATCCAGATAACAGAGATGTTCAGTGAGCCCCACAGATGGAAAGAAGAAAAAGTCCCTGGAAGGAGAGTCCTGTGAACAGTGTCCAAGATGGTATCTGCATTTGCACAAAAATCTGTCTCTGTTTTCCATGCAAATGCAGAGACAAAAAGCACGACGTTTCCCTCTGCGTGACAGACATCTCCTCTGCATCACTGCTAACACGAACATCTTGTGATTGCCTGGATCATTGTTACCAGTTCTGAGAAGAGATTTATGGTGGGACTGTTTTCAATTTTTTAGGTGCTTGACATGTTCCTGACAAATCACTATAGTCTGATCAAAGGCATTAAAATCGACAGAGAAATTCCTACCTACTGCTTTGGATGGGCCCTATCAGAACACCTCCAGACCTCCAGGCCCAGCTGCTGTTCCAGCATGCTTTAAAAAGCAAAAAGAAACATGTTCTTCAGATACAATGATCCCATATCAGTTGTTTTTCTTATGCTAAATGACATCAACCCTTTTGCAAGACAGAGGTTTAATGATAAAGTTTCAGAATGACAGGATTTTGTGTCTTTGTGAGCCAAAGCAGACACCAAATAATTGGCATTTACTGCAGAATGAAGAGACTCACCAAGGAAGCCTTACAGGAAGTTTTAATTGTTCTCTCCACAAAAGAAACTGAGGTGACCTTGCTCAGATTTGCCCCATCCCCGTCAGACACCCTGAGATCTTTGGAAAAGCGCTTCCTCCTGCGCCTGTCTGTGTGCCCAGGAATGAGTCAGGTCCCTGCACTGACAGACGCATGAATCAATCACTGATGAGTGGTGTGTGCACAAGAGAAGGGGAGGCTGCTCAGTGCACAGGGAGGTGTCTGGTTACGCTGGGGAGACATTTGAAGCAGAGTTTACCCTAGCACTGAAAGTGAAGCAAATGCTGCAAATGATTTCTCTGCATTTAATTTCTTCCAGGTGCAGAAGCAGAGGAAAGCTTGCTATTCCCTTCCCTGCAGAATCAACCTTTTGGATGCCCCATTGCAGTTTCTGTATTAGCTGCTAATAAAATTGGCTCCTCTCTCCTAGGAAGAAGGAAGGGAAGACTTGATGACAGACTAGAATTTACATTTAAAGGCTTCTACACATCTGAGTATTATCAAGTCTCCACTGCAGTTTCTCTACATGGTTTGCCTTCAAGCCCGTCTGGTCTTTCAGTTTTTCTGTCTTCTGGAGTTTGTGAGCTCTTTCACTTCCATTTATTCATCTTCCTCCTTTTCAAGAGAAGACCATTAATAAGGATTTCATAGTTTCTTGCTAAATCCAGTTGTCTCCACATGTTTAGCAGGTAACTCTAACACTTTACTCTTACAGTAAAAGTGCAAAGCAGGTTTCTTTCTGCTTTGATTTCTTCTGCCCATATCACCTTCTTCATCTCTAATTACAGTAGTAACCCCACAGTAGTGACTAGATCATTGTTTCACTAATCTTAGAGACAGTTCTTTCATTCAATGAGAAAGTTGAATTCCTTGTTCATTGGTAAGTAGTGATTCAGCACATTGTGGCATCTTTTAATTAAAACACAAGTCATTGTGACAGGCTGGCTCTAGCCACAGAATCATTTGCTCTTGTCACACAAGTGCACAGCAAAAGAAACATAACAAAAAGGCACTGAGCCACTTATTGCTTGCTATAGAACACACAGGATCATCTTGTTCCCTCACTCAAAACATGAGACTTCTACTTAGAAAAAAACAATCCCTTCCTGGTGATATGTCAGGCTGCCCCATTAAAAAAACGAAAGAGAGTACACAGCAGAGGGCTGGAATGTTTGTTTTTTCCCAAGGAAGCACCCCACACACTCCCCATAGAGTCATTTCACAGTGTTTTTCTGGCCTGAAGCCACACACACCAGCTTCAGTGGAGCTGAAATGGCAGGAACCATCACTGACACAGTGCCTTGAGTTCATGGCTGAGAGACAATCAATAGATCTTGAAATATTCATGCCGTGTGGCAACAACACAAATATCCTTCTCCCCAGCACAATTCTCTATTGCCTGACATGTGCCCTTTCCCACTCTGCAGCATCTTGGGAGGATGCTCGGGAGGCACAGGAATCTCACTTCTAGCTGAGAAACTGAAACCCCTGCAAGGAAGCTGCTGTTAGCAGGTGAGTGGAAGCGTCACCTGGCACCTTGGATTTGGTGTTTGGTACTCCTGCCACAGTGCCTCCTGGGAAAGCCAAAAAAGCCATCATGACACAGAGGCAATGCTATGTGAAAGGAAAAAAGCAGGGAGTCTTCCCTGTCTGCAATGCACTAGCAGCTTGCTTAGAGCAGAACGAAGTCCAGACACCTTAACATTATCAGATTGCCATTATATGGAAATCTCTTGGCCCAACTATTCCAGCTGGGTTTTTTTTTACCTGGATCTTTGTTAGAGAAATGTTGAAATCTTGTCCACAACTGAAAATAGCAGCACAGTTTCCAGAAGTATAGAAGGAGCCAGGATTCTATCTGAAGACTAATATAGGTGCCACAAGGAGAAAACAGGCTTAACTGTATCATTAGTGTTTGATGACACTACTAATGGGCTCCTGTCAACAGATATGTTTATTCAAGAGAATCCAACAGCACAACTGTGGGCTGTGATGAGGTGGTAACACAGCAGGGAATGGAGCCTTCCTTTTAGCTTTCCCTGCTCAAACCTTCTGTCTGGAGTATTCTTATTCCTTTTGGAAAAGTTCTTGAAGGATTCAGGGAGTGCACAGCACAAGCTTCTTGAATACTGACTATTACACTGCACCAAGCACTAGCTGAGACAGATTAGTAAAAGGCATCAGCACAGGAGAAGTGAGCAACTAGGGGCCATTTGAGATTGAACTTTTCCACCACGGCTGAGGATGGTATGGTTCAGCTATACCAGCAATGTCAAACATTTCAAACCTACTGCAGTATGGAAAGGCCAACATAACAAAAAGGCTCATTTATTTAATGCCTCTTGACTACAGAAGCAGTTATGATGTCCTCCACAGTGCTCAGCACCAAAACTGAAATGCTGAATGGTGTTGGATACTTAGAACACCCAAGGACAAAGCTAGGTCAGTCAGTAGTTTAAATACAATCATAGAATCATAGAATGGTAGGGGTTGGAAGGGACCTTTAGAGATCATCTAGTCCAACCCCCCTGCAGAAGCAGGGTCACCTAGATCAGGTCGCATAGGAACATGTCCAGGCAGGTCTTGAAGACTTCCAAGGAAGGAGACTCCACAACCCCTCTGGGCAGCCTGTGCCAGGGCTCCCTCACCTGAACAGTGAAATAGTTTTTTCTTATGTTTAAGTGGAGGTTTTTGTGTTCCAGCTTCATCCCATTACCCCTTGTCCTGTTACTATCTACTATAGAAAAGAGGGATGTCCCAACCTCCTGACACCCACCCTTTAGATATTTACAAATGTTAATAAGATCACCCCTCAGTCTCCTCTTCTCCAGACTAAACAGCCCCAGTTCCTGCAGCCTTTCCTCATATGAAAGATGTTCCATTCCCCTGATCATCTTGGTGGCCCTGCGCTGGACTCTCTCCAGCACTTCCCTGTCCCTCTTGAGCTGAGGAGCCCAGAACTGGATACAAGACTCCAGGTGAGGCCTCACCAGGGCAGAGTAGGGAGAAGAACCTCCCTCGGCCTGCTGGCCACACTCTTCTTGATGCATCCAACAAACGTGTTTCTGGCTAGCTAACAGCACTCGTTTGTCGAGGAGTTGAAAAAAAAGAATTACAAAGAATCATACCCTTACTAAATGCTTCAGACTGACTCATTTCTGACTGAGAAAGCATAGTCACTAATTATTGCAGAGGAATGTGCATATGTGCCTTCCAAAAATTGATATGGCTGTTGAATTTCACATCCTACTTCTCTCCCAGCAGATTTCTCAGTACACACGCTTACATAAAAAACCCTTCCTGAGCTGCATCTGAATGATGTAAGTGTTGGTTAGAGAGAACTGACTATTTAAAACCAGAACAGGATTGAATTTAGCTATTCCTTTTTAAGGATGACGAGACTATGCCACAGAGTTGCTGTGACCACCCTGAGCACACAGCAAGACAGACAAGAAATAGTAGCTGTGGCTTAATGAGGTTACAAAGTGATTCAAATATTCTGGAAATTACTGTGTTTTCATTCATGTGGTAATGATAATTTTTTTTTTTCACCTCTTTCCATCTGTTCAGGGAAGGACAGATTTTCATGGCTAAAGGAGTCCTTTGTGAAGGCTGCCTTTGGCCTCTCTTAGTAGAACCTCTTTGCCACACCAGATGTCAGGAACCCCGGCCCCATCCCTTGCCTCCCTCAGCTGTGCATTGTTCTAAATCTCCTTCCAGCTACAAGCAGGGCTCTCGAGCTACAGTTGTACCTCAGTGTATTTAGAGTGCCATGATGATATTTTCAGAAACACTGGTTTTGATTAACACTTTTGAGGAACAAGATTTAAGATTTTCAGACAAGACTTTATTTGTTGCAGGGCCCACACATCTGAAACAGACACGATGTTGAGATAGTTTCTTCACATCTTACCCTTCTTTCCACTCATCTACTACTGAACATGTTCCATATTTTTCAGCTCCTGTAAGGCAATGTATTTTCTCCATAAACATGGATTCATTTTTAGAAAGGCCCTTTCATCTGGGTAGTTGAAGACACTGAGCAAATTAGATGCCTTTCTTATTTTACCAATGCAAAAAAAACCACATAACCATCAACATTTTGGTGCACATCTTCATCTACTGCACAAAATAAGTGAAGGAATTGAGGCTTTGAAGGGTAGGCACAATTTCTGATGATGGGGAGGGCCGGATATGTTCCAGGATTTCTGAATGTCTCTCAACTTATTGTGCTACTCTTTCTTACAAAATCTAAGTGGCTTTGGATAAAATTGTAACCCCTATTAAACTTCATTACCCGTTTACCACAAGCCTCAATGGAGGCAAGGTTTAACTTTCAAGAGCCAAACTTGAATGCATCTGAAAACTTAACACTTTCCTAGCACATGAACATAGCAACAGCACCTGCCTTGGCCTCTGCTTTTCCCTCCTCACTTTACTTTTGCTGCAACATTCTTCTTCATCTTTCTTAATGCATTATTTTTCCTTTGGATGCCTAATTAAGTAACCTACCCCACCTCAGTAATCAGCACAGTGGTAGCAGCATGATACAGAATTACACCTTGATTTGGGCTTTTTAATATAGACAAGATTGTTTAATTAATCTCGTATTTGTGTCATGGGATTATTGCTACTGCACCTCTCTCCATTTTTCCTTTTGAAATTGCAAAGGAAATGACCCACCCAGTCTGGCAGGTGACCCTGTTCCCAGAACAGTTCTGATAATGTGGTATAAGGAGTGATAACATGTGCTGATGCTATTGAGCGCGAGTCATCAACTTGAAACCACATTCTCCGTGATTTAATCCTAAACCCTACACTGGTGCCAGAAGCGAGTTTTAAGAAAGATTAAAACAGGCAGAGGTATCTATGAACAGTAAGACTTTCCCAGGCCCTTGGAAAAGCTTTAGCTCTGCCATATTTTGCAGTATATGTGCTCAAAGCTATTTCAGTGCACGTATGTGAAGCACCGCGTGTGAAAGCTGCGTTGTGGCTGACTGAGAACTCGAGAAGTCACCTCAGGTCCTGCCACCGCAGGAATAAAAACTGCATCCAAAGCACAAAGGGAAAAGTAGCCTGGCTGAAAAGGAATGTGTGTTAACACCCTGCTTGTACCCCACCTAAGGGAAGCTGGAAGTGTTGAGTCTTTTTCACCAAACTGGGGTCCTCTACCATCAGGAATGTGCAAAGCTGAAGCCCCACTGTGGGCTGTCACACACCGATGCCACCTCAGCCCGTGTGCAGTGCCCACAGTGCAGGCAGAACATGGACACATTTCCCTTGGCAATTCATTCTTAAGAAAACGCATGACAACAGTTCCACAATGTGATACTCAAGTGGAAGATGGCCCTCAGAGGGAGGCTTTCTTCCATCAGCTGTGTCAGAAATCCACAAAGTTACCAACTGCAGGAAATTTGTACACCGCCACCAAACTGCCTGCAGCAGGTATCTGTGTGAACACTCCTCTCCTCAGGCTCTCTGGCCATTTAACTTCTAACACCTCAGCTCCTGTCTGAAGTCTCAGTTTTCAAAAACAAGTTGACAGTAAATTAAAAATAAACAGTGCTTTATTTGCCAGACTTAGATCTCATTCAATGTACATACATAAGTTAGCTGAATGCAACGTTTACAAAATTGATTCCAACATTAGTGTGTCGTAGATCAGCAATGTACATAGCAGACAAAAATGCTGCCCAGCTTACATGGCACAACACATGACAGTAGGAAAGTCCCTTTATTTTCACTCCATTGTCTTGTTTCCAACTCATAGTATCACAGAAAAGAATAAAAGCATAGTAACAAAATCTTTTAGAAAAAACAGTATAGTGTCTGACAGTAGCAATCTCACTTTGCAGTCACTTGCTCAGAACATACCACACCAAACCTTGCCAAGGTAAAAATACTACATTGTCATTGGGGAAAAAATATATCCCTGATTGTATTACACTTGAAAGGCCAATGTCCCTTCTCTAGCTGATTCTAATGAAGCAATCTAATGTTGCTTAGATGACAGTAGTTCCAACACAGAACTACCTTCACTTTGGTTAAAGGACACTTTTAGATTCTTAAACATATCAAAAATCAAAGATTCCAACAGTAAGAATCGTCAGGTTCCCAAATTGACCAGTCCGTTTCTCATCTTTTTGTCACTTTTCAAGAGCACACTTCAGGAAATGTGTGTGTTTATGCATGTGAATCATTACAGCCCTAACCATACTAATAATCTTCTGTCAAAATACTGCTTGATGACAAGGCAAACTATTATGCAAAGAGGTGTTAGACTTATTTTGATATAGCAGCTCTTAATATGACAAAGCATTCTCTTTTCAACAGTTTCTATACATGAAGAATTAATGCTATGAAGTGCAATGATATCTTTTTAAAGACACATATGTATTTCTTTTTAAACAAGCTGATCCCAGATTTTTTCCCACTTTCTATTGTATGATACGATATATGCAAAACATCTCTTTGTATATGATTAAATAGCAAGTGTTCTCACAAAAAGAAAGCAGCAAGATGTAGGGGTCAAAACACCAATGCAAATTCAGGGTCTGCATGCAGGGCTCCTGCATTTTGACGCTGTATCCCAAATGAATGTTCTTCCCTTGTTTCCCTCCATCTTGCTTTCAACTAGCATGATATATTCCTTCACAATCCATCTATTTTGCTGACATCTCTTCAAGTGTTTTGTATTAGGACACTTTTATTACAGGACCTGAAGAAACTAATATTAGTTCCAGAAGCCGGAATAGTGCATCTAACGCTGGATTTGCCAATCTGTTCTCAGCTTCAATCAGATTGTACGTTTTGCATAGAGATCTTATCCTGCATCTCATCACCTTACCATTTGAAGCAACTGTTTGCACTGTTAACAGTAACAAACCCAAGAAATCTAAATTAAGCAGCTTAGTTAACAGTCTGTGTGTCAGAAGCAGCAAAGTGCTTGCAGCGTGTAAATTGCGGTGTCACATACATCGCTATGGGGGGTGATACTGATACTCTTCTTTGGCTTCCACATTAAGCAGCAGAGCTAACTTATACATGCAGTCCTCCAATAAATCCACTATTCAAACATAGCTGAACATTCAAGAACACAGTTCATTATGAATTGCCACCATGCTTGATTTACCAAGCAAGCTTACAGAACGAAGCTGAATAACTTACAGTAACGAGAAATGTACATCTGCTTCAACTCCTTGACGGGCAGCCAAACCATGTGATGTTTGCTCGAGGTAGGCACTTCAATGGTAAAACTTTTGCTAATAATGACTCAAGACACCAATTTAAAACTCTGTTACAACATTAAGGTTACTAGCCAGGGATTCCAGACATAGGCTAAGTCTGCTAAAGCAAAACATGGAAACCTTAAGTAGTGGATCTAGTAAACAGTACATCATTTGGCTGATATGGAACACAACTCTAGTTTTTGTGTGTATACTTGCAAGGCAGTATCACTTTCAAAGTGCAAATATAGTGAAATTCCTCCTCTCTCTAGCTAGGGTACATCAACACAGAGAACTCAAGTCAGGTGCTGCTTTATCCCAGCAGTCTCGGTAGGAACTGCTCTCAGTGAGCAGCTTGCACAGCACTAGAACAGAAGTGTGCCGAGGCAGGCATGGTTTGGCTAACACTGGTCAGCTCCATGTGCAGGTTCACAGTATCCTGATGCCTGCAAGCACACTTTGGAAAGACTCATTTCCCCACAGCCAGCATTTTCACATCTTTTGCCAAATGCAAATGAACAAGGCACTGAGCATGGAAGTGTTGATATGTTTTAAATATACAGCAAAATCATAAAGATGCCTAACTGCTTCAAAATATAAAAGGAGGGCACATTCATCCACAAGTAGTTATTGTGCATTTATAAATCCATAACTTTGTAGAAAAGCCCCCTGAAAAAAACAGAAAAAATCCTTCCTTTTTAAAGATTAAAAACAAAGCCCCAAACCAAAGCAAACCCAATGCCCAAGCTCCCATGTATACAGACAATAACAACGTAAACATCAATTATTTGGCATGCTTAAGAGCCTTGTGAACACAAACCCAGGTACAAACCAGAGTGATCCCACGAGATCACTCTGTGCAGCCCTGCTCCACGGCATCAAGCACAGACACATGGTGTCAGCCTTTGCTTGGCATTCACAGAGAAACCAAACAAAGGACCCAAAGAGAGGAGCAGCTCTGGCCAAAACTAACGTCAAGCATCATCTTCCAACGGCAGTTTTGGAGACTGAGCAATAAATCAGCTTGTACTTCTCCAAACTGTACACACCTTTTCAAATAACACTGTAATTGGATGATTCCATAATATTTGCATTTAAAGAGAAAGCTCTTTGGCAGATTACCTTTAGGAAAATAAATTCTAGGGGATTCTTTTCTCTTCATTGGTTTGTATTAACTGAATTCTGTGCCTAGAAATAATTCCAAGTGGAATTAAGCCAATGTCTCGTTAAAAATCAATTCATTCTAAAAAGTGTATAGAAGTTCATAGTTGAAAACAAATCTTTCATAAGACATAGCAGATACAAAAAAAGCCCCAAACCCTACCCCTTGTATGAGGAGTGTTCTCCCATTTAAATGATCTTGTCATAAAACATACCATTTCTCAGCATTTTCTACAGCAGGAGTCCTCCATGATACCCTTTTCATTCAGCTGGGATACAGCCTGGAACTTTGCACTTAACATCAGGGGAAGTGCTTGGTTTTAATGAGCTTATCATGATCTTATCATATCCTGTGAGCCCTTTGTGGGTAACATTCCCTATACTGGGAATCCAAATTCTAGGAGTACACTTATTATTCAAAGTGAAGAGTAAATAGAAAACAGTACTGAAGTCATACAGTTAAGTAGATTTACTCAACTGAGAATGCTCAGTAAGGCTTTAAAGTCTGAAATCTTTGGACTGAAAGCAAAAGGATGAAACTGTCCTATAGCTTTCAAGATGATGCATACTGAGCAAATCACAGATAAAAAAAGCTAAAATGAGCTAAATCCCAAACAGTTGTTTTTTCAGCTACATCGCCCTGGACAACTCCATTCTCCCTTCTGTGGCGATGAACTCCTTCTCCGTGGCTCGTTTGTCGCCTTGGCACAGTCTCTCCTTCAGTTTCTCAAGTTCATACTCATGTAGGATTTTCTGTGTTAAGTATTTTTCACGTTTTATTTTGGCTTTCACGTCTGCAGGGACATCAGGAATCATCCATGCCACAAAGAATTTGACGATGAATACAACATGCTGGGAAAAAAAAAGTCAATTAACGGGGAGCCAAGAGAAATATAACAACTCAACAAATGAAACACCTCTTGTTTATTTAACATCAAACACATCTCTTGCTGTTTGCAAACAGAATCCATTTCCTTTGGCTGTCCTGGAACAATACACAAAACCTCCCAATGTCTGTCTGAGATGTGCACGAAGATTACAACACTTGCTTTTATGAGCAATTTTTAATGAAGTAGCAAACTCAAGAGGAAAGTGTCAGGATCTGAATCCTTGACATGACTTTCTTACACCTCTGTGTAGTTCTTTACAAAATTCATATGGCCATGCTGATGATGCTCAGCTGTTGGGAACTGATAAGATGCAGTAGGAAAAATGATGAACTCTTTAACAGCTCCCTTTTCCCTTCTCAACTTGCAAGACGGTGGCTCAGTACTGAAGTGGATTACTGAAGTAATCCAAACTATTGACTTAGCTGTTTTTAGCCAATACACACCACTGCAAAATGCATTCTAGATTTGAATAGTCATCTCACACATGGCTCTTCAACGAACCCAGCAGGAGTGAAAGTGCACGTGCTGGTGGTTCAGGTCTCTTCCATCTGCATGCAAACTTCTTTTATTCTGCTCGTTTACTTCCATCAAGTTTAGCAGCTGTTTGCTCTGCTCTTACTCTGAGCTTAACTCCCTGAAGTTGAAGGCTTAGTTAAAGTCATCATTTAGGATGTAAGTATTTGGTTATTACTTAGGGAAGAAACTATTTTATACTCTGAGCAATTTTAATTTCTGTGGCATTATAAACTACCCAGTGAATCGATAAGGTACCAATCTGGAAGGAAACTTTGCAGGGAACATACCTCCATAATAATTATAAAGGCCAGTTTTGCAGCAAGAATGTGCCAGAACTGCATAGTGTGTAAATATTTTCTCTCATGATCCGGAGGGTATCGATAGTCCCTGTACCTGTTGGATAGAAAGACATGCAAAGGTGAAATGTCATATTCAGTCTGAGACAGACTACAAGCTCAGTGACACTTACAGGGAAATACAGCTGTCACTTGAGGAACCTTTTCATCTTGTTTTAGATGGTCTGCTTCCTTTTGCAGATAAAGGTTGCCTCTCAATTTGTTCCTATCTTATGTTTGCTTAAACACCCTCACATTCACAGCAAGAGAGCAGAGATGAGGATGTGTGAGGAGGGAAATGCTGTACACAGGTTACTTCTTTTTTCAGACAGTGATCAAATAATACAGGACAGAGTGATGGGATGTACCACACAGTAATGGACAGACACTGAATAAATGTGTCCTGTCTTGACAGATTATGGACTGGACAGATGCAGGGTTTAATGGAAGGACAGTCCAGTAGGTGTTCTACATTCACACGTATAAGTAGGATAAAGACTCCTGAGCCTTTGAAGCTAAAACATCAAACAAATGTAGCTGCTTCCTGAAGTGCTGGGTTCTTTTTTTTTTTTTTTAAATCTGGTTCATTTGTCTGAGGATTTTTTTTTAACCAAATAATACTTTTTCTTACCATTGACTTCTCTGAAATCCTTTCTAAATACTTCTAGGCCCTCCAGTGCTGCTTCTAATGAGAAGGGACCAGTATTTTAATGAAAGCAAGATGGCTCAGACCCTTGGTGCTATCTAGTACAGTATCAATTGACTTTAAATATCACATCTCATTTTCAGCTTTGGAATCTAAACATCCCCTTAATAATGCTTCCTTATCTACTTAGGCATTGCAGCCTAAAAAAGCTCTGAAAATATGGGCTCGTTGGCAACCTTCAGGACATAAATCTCCTCCATCACTCAAAAATCAAATAGTTTAGTTAAATAAAAACCCCAAAACAAACCCTTAGCAATCAGATTCTCTTAAACAACAAAAATGACTTTTTTTTTTCATTACTGGCATGATCTCTTACCATCTCAGGCACTGCCTCACTAAGAGCTGAAATATTACCTCTCACACTTCAGAATGATGAGAATGACATGATTTAGTTTCTAGAGCACTACTCAGATCTGCATGGACTCATGCTGTGTTCTAAACAAACTGGTAAAATATTTATTCTCACACCAACCTGCATATGACAAGGTTTTCTGTATTCACTTTAGGCTTATTTCTGTCAGGAAAATCTGAGATTTGAAACACTGACAAACTATTGTTTATGTATCCAGACATAGGTGAGTCTTCATTTTCAGAATAAGCATAGTAGTAAACTAAACGAGGGATCATATCTGAGGTGAATGCAACAATAAAAGCCTGAAAAACAAATTGGAAAAAGAAAATAAGCAAGTGGCACACAAAACTCATGGGCAGGTTCAATTGGGGGGGGGTGGTACTATGGCTCTGCAGCACCCAGGATCTCTTAAGCAAAGCTGAGTGTGACGAGGACCTTTTACCTGGGTAAAGATGCTGACTTCAGCCTCTGAACAAAATATGTGAGTAGCCCTTACAGGAAGCATCAAATATCCCCTCACACCAATCTGTCCTCTATCTGTGATAAAAGCACTGCTTAGTGAAAGAGATGTTGTTGTGTATACTTGTCAGGAAGAATGAACTGGAATCCAGTGAAGGGCAACCATTTCTCCAGTTGTATTTAAAAAGGAAGCAGTGGCTACCAGTGCATCTTGCCTGGAAACCTGAGATAATGAAGATCCTCAGGAATCTTGCTAACTGGGCAATACCTGCAAGTGAGTTTCTTGTTTAAGGCACTTGCAGATCTGACACTGTTTAATATTCTACATTAAAGAGGCAACTCTTTTGCTCAATTGTCTGCTTTATACTAAAGATGAAATATTAGCATGGCATTTGGTTTACAGTCTGAGCCACTGTCCCCACAGAGTCATCCAGAAGCAGTTCAATGAGCAGAATTCCCCCAGAACGGGCCTCAAAACAACACGACAGAAATGTCATCTGGCTGACAGAACTAATCCACCTCTCCTGTCCCCTATGGTCCCCTCTGTGCACTCAGTGTGCTTCCCCAGACAAAGCTCAGACTGGCTTATGCCATTCCAAAATGCTGGAAAACACAAGCAAGTGAATGAAAGATTATGGTCCCATGAAATGTGATTGGGAGCTCCATCCATGTCACCAAAGGGATGACCCACATGGTTTGACCGTATCTCCCTAGAGTAACATGGGCGAAGGCAGATGCTGCTGCTGAAGGAGAAGCAGCACGGTCTGATTTTTACATCTGCATATTCTGAGTACATGGAAGAATCAAAGCTGATGTATCACATTTAAGGTACTTACATTAGTGACAACAGACAGGATGGCCATGCCGTTCAGGATCTCCTGCCAAACGCCTATGCTGTGTGCTTTCGCAGCCACAGGCCTCCTGTACTGAGTGGTTAACTTCCAGGAGTCTACTCGAATCTCCAGGATGTTATTCATCAGAGCAAGAAGGGGAGCCAGGGGAAAGGATGCCACAAACAGAGTAATGAATCCAAACTGAATGACTGCAAGGGAGAAGGAAAAAAAGTGCCAAAATCTGCCCCTACAGAAGTACCTTGGTGGTGACAATGAAATACACGAGCTGCCACTCGCACACAAATGGCAAACTTCTGCCAGGCTGCACAACTGGTCATCTCCAGCCCTGGCCTGACCAGTCCCAGGACTTCTCCAGTCTCTCAGGGCTGCCATTCAGCAGCACCCAAGGGAATAGGGCATTTGAGTCCTGTCAAACGATGCTGCCAGCACTGCTGTACACTAATTCTCTCATGGTGTTGGAGTTCTCCTCTCTGCGAGAGACTGGGAATGTACTCAAACTTCTCAATTACAAGAGAAGTAATTGAAAGTAAAATGAAATTGGTTAGTTTTCCTCTCTTGCAGTTTTTACAGAGCAAGCCCACTCTCCTTTTACTTATCACCTAAATGAAAAGAGGAAATACTTTATTACAGCCTTACCTCCACCTATTGTTATTGGTTTAATCAAAATATTAATACCAATTCTGTATGCAACAGCTTCACTGGCAGTCTTGAGTTGGAAATAAAATACATAAATGGCCCCTTTAATCATTTTCAAAATGAAAAGTTTCCTGGTACACAGTGTGACAGTCCTCAGTGCAGAGTCAATGCTGACACCATATTTTAAAGACAGGAGATAGAACATCTTGTCTGGTTTAGGCAGTGGATAAAAATAAATTCTCATACACCAATCACCAGCTCATCCATGACTTCTGTGATCAGTTTTTCATCTTAGACAAGCAACAAAACTCCTACTAGCTTAGAAGCCCCAGGACAATGCTGGTGCATACAGGTTCAGTTCTGGTTCAGGAAGAGCAAGGACATGTAATAGCAGACATAGCTGACAACACTGATGCTTCTCAGCGTATGAACTTCACAAAATCAAAGCCCCATATGAAATATGTGTACAAAGTGACAGCAACACAGCTGCAAATTATTCCTGTACTAATAAAACAACATAAGGGAGCTCTCTTCCACAAATGTTGTCCTTCTAATCTATCTATCTATCTATCTATCCATCTATCTATATCTATCTATCTGTTTTGTTGATTTGGTCTAGCTTCAATGTCTAGTTTAGTTTCTCAGGTTTTGTAAAGCCATTTCATATGCTGACATGTTGAGGTTACTTCTGAAAGCCCTACTCCATTCCCCCTGCTCCCTCTGGTGGGCTGTTGGCCTGCATCGAGCCACTCATCAGGGCAAACCTGACCCTCAACACATCCTCTCTCCTCCTCTCTGCGGTACCCATCCTTACAGGGTACTTAGCACTGATCCCACCCTTACAATTTCTACGGGTGTCAGCTGAGAACATGCTTGGGAACAAGAACAGAACAACCATTAAGACAGCTGGCTGTGCCTAGAGTCATGTTCCCTACTCAAAGGAGGGAATCAGTCTGCAGCATTCCTGTGAAATACTCTGCTCTCTGAGAGGCAAAGGCAGCTACTTCCTTTTTTTAACCAGGCTGACCTATTTAATTCCAGCAGTTAATCACCTGCTATTTACCAGATGAAAGTAGTGGCATCAACCCATAACAATGAATTGAAAAGCTATTTTTTTGGAAGTAGCAGTACAAGGTGTCTTGTCCTGAATTCCAAATGTATATTTTTAAACTTACCCATTTCTAGATATTCATAGAACAGGCCTAAGGCTCCAAATGTCTGCAGATCATGGTCTTGCTCCCAGCGACTGTATAAATTCTCTGGATTGTTTCTGGCTTTCCGGCGTCCCCACCAGTTACAAATCCAGCTGCATGTGAAGAAAAAGAGTTAACAAGGAGAGAAGCACATCAAGCATCCCTTTCCCTAAGCCAGCTTCTCGTTGTGACAGGTTTTTAAAGGCATGGCTTTCACAAAGAGAGGCCAAAAGCCTCTAGAAAATGAGTCTACTTGTCACAATTTGTGCTTAATTTACAGACTTTTCATATGGCAATAGCTGGTTTCACTCCTCCCAAGCACTCCTCTGCCTCTAACATGAGCATCTCGGTGTAAGGGGTAACTTACGGTACAATGGCCTCTTGGATATTCCCCCAGATCTGTTTGCCAGCCATGACTATGGTGAGCTGGGTCGTGAGTTCTATCAAACAGCCTGCAGGATCACACTGCAGAGACAAACTGGGGGTTAATGGACAGCAGATAAACCATACTCACAGAGACACAGCATTGTTCCGGTTAGAAAAGACCTTTAAGATCATTGAGTCCAGCCATTAAGCTCACACTGCCAAGCCCACCACTAACCCATGGCCCTCAGCAACTCATCAGCACCACTTTTCAATATCTCTAGGGAAGAGGACTCCCCCACCTCCCTGGGCAGCCTGTGCCAGAGTCTAACAACCCTCTCAGTCAAAAAGTTCTTCCTCATCTCCAATCTAAACCTCCCCTGGTGCAATTTGAGGCCATTTCCTCCTGTCCTATCACTTTTTACGTGGGAGAAGAGACTGACTCCCACCTTGCTACAACCTTCTTTGAGATAATGTAGAGACTGATCATGTTTCTCCTCAGCCTCCTCTTCTCCAAACTAAACACCCCCAGCTCCCTTAGCTGCTCCCCATCAGACTTGTTCTCCACACCCTTCACCAGCTTTGCTGCCTGTCTCTGGACACGCTCCAGCACCTCAGTGTCTTTCTGGTAGTGAGGGGCCCAAAACTGAACACAGTATTCAAGGTACAGCCTCACCAGCACCAAGGACAGTCACTGACCTTGTCTTGCTGGCCACACTACTTCTGATACAAGCCAGGAGGCCACTGGCCTTCTTGGCCACTTGAGCACATTGCTGGCTCACGTTCAGGTGGCTGTTGAGATCCTTTTTCAGTAGACAGCTCTCCAGCCACACATCCCCAAGCCTGGAGCATTGCCTGGGGTTGTTGTGGCCCAAGTACAGGACCTGGCACTTGGCCTTGTTGCCCTTAGCCCATTGATCCAGCCTGGCCAAATCCCTCTGAAGAGCGCTCCTGCCCTCAAGCAGGGCTATGCACCCGCCCACCTCGGTGTCATCAGCAAACTGTCTGAGAGTGCACTCAATCCCCTCATCCAGATCATCGATGGAGTTATTAAACAGAACAAGGCCTGGACTTTCACCTGGACTGCCAGCTAAGAGGTTCTCAGGAAGACTGTTACAGAAGGGCTTTCACTGCTCAACGTGCTTAACAAAATGCATCCTGTAAATGCAGCAGCCCTTCCCCAGCCCCAGCAAGGTGACTCTGGCACTGGGTTACCTCTCAACACCAACCCTGGCCTTGCAAGCACCCACGTTTCCTATGCGTGTCCCTACACCAGAGGTGTTTAAATATCTGCATCTGGTCTCTGCTGTTTGCTGAGAACATTAGTTTTAAAGTTTCAATGCTTCAGCAGATAGAGCAGTATTAGGAGATACTCTCTAGGTACTTGACTGTGTTCCGCATGAAGTTCTTCCTCCTCTACTGACTCTCAGGCAACACTTTACATTAAAAACTACACTTCATCTCTGTACAAACAGCATTAATTAGCAATGATAGGAGGAACAAAGAAAAAGACTACAGAGGTGCCTTTTACCAGATGATTTCTCTGAAAAAAGAAGCTCCTGTGTCTCAAAGGTACTCATGACACCCAAAACCCAGAGGCCACTACCATTCATACCAGCTTTCTTCAACCTAGAGGATCACTATCAAGGCCTATGGTGAGATTCACTGGTATTTCAGGAACACTGAAGCCATGAAAAGCTTTTCCATTTTTCACTCTTGTGACTCAGAGCCACAGATTTTCACTGCTGGTGCTTCCCTGACTAGCAACAGCAGGAAGCGTCCTTGGAAGCCTCAGGATGGCCAGCTGAGGCCCAGCTCATTCCAGACCCAATCTGCAATGGCAGTTTATGACTGCACAGGTTGGAGGGATGGGGTTTATTGTTATTCAATCCTGCTTAATCAAGAAAGTCCTACCTCTTCATTTCGCCAGCGATTAAACATGTATGTGTAGGCACCTGGATAACCAACAAACTTCCCTTTGAAGAAGGCCACATAGAAGCAGGATGAATAGTAGTTGACAAACTGGAACAGAAACATTTTCATAGTGAGCCTGTTCTCATACTCCATGTGAGTTCTGGGAATCTCTGTGAAACCAGAAAACAGTAATTTTATTTTCCTTTATTCCCTTTAAAAGGATACAGATTCATCACCCACAGTGCTTTTACATCTCAAAGGGAAAATAACACCCCAAAACATAACAAGAAAACTACCTACAAACGGTTCAGAAGATGTAATTTCTGCTCTCAGGCACCCTGCCCTCAATTTACAATGCAGTGCTGTGAGTGGACAGGCAAGTGAAATTCATTCTCAAAACATTTATAAGCTTCAATTTGCCCTCTTTTGTACTGTCCACTAAAACTTGTCCATCCCAAATTCTTACACTACGTTTAGATCATCCAAGATGAATCTCAAACAGTAAGTTGCAGCATCTTCTAACCTATAAAAATGTCACTGTTGGCAGCAGAGAAGCATGGTGCAGTATTGGTTTTTTCATATGCTCTATGTGTGTTACATATTGAAATCAGCAGCAACTGGCTGGGTCTTGTACCTCTGAAAGATGACATTCATAGTGGGGAGAGGAACAGGGAGGATACAGGTGTATTTCAGTGGTACTGACTATCACCAAGATGACACTTAAGATGATGCTTAAGATTTTGATGGCTTTGCAATCACATTCTCCATCATGTTTACTTTTTTAAAGGTGGCAGAAAGCCCTATGCACATTATTGGTAAAGTGTCCTGTTAAACGATAGCATGGAACTGATTCAATCTGGGAGAAAGGGGCAGAAAATGCACTACAGGCATTTACATCCCTCTGAACTGGTCAGGACCTGGCAGATGGGTTGAACACTTTGTCTCCTATGTAAAGTTATTTTATATATCTGAGTCAGTTGTTTCCAAGCTTGGTGTAAGTTTGCATGACACAAGGTATTTAGTGGGGCCCTGTAGTGTACCACCAAGGAGGCAGCACTGAGATGAGGCACTGCCCCAGTGGCAGCCCTTTGAAGTATTTTTATTGGCAGTGAGCTGCTAAAAATGTCTATGTCAGATACTCACTGTTCAGAGCACAAGAGGCAGGTTACACCTGCACACCTGACAACAAAATCTGACCTCATCTTTTGAAGGACTGACATGTGAAATGGGTCAAAACAGACACCCTCAGGCACTTCTCAGCCTGCAGCAGCTGTGAGCCGTGCCTCCACAGCCGGGCTGCCTCGGCCTCGCTTCTGCCGGAGGAGGGCAGCAGCCTCCAGGAAACACATTGATTTCCCTCTGTAAAGGTCCTGATGCCACTTAAGAAATTAATCCTCCACACTTGCAAGCAGCAAAATAACACTGCTGAGCCTTCATGCTTATAACTCATGCCCTTCAAGAAAGAAAGATTAAAAAGGGTGATTTTCTGTTTGTTTTTGTCTTCGCTGGGGCAATTTTACTTCTTGTTTGTTTTGCCTGTCTTTGGTCTAATTTGACCAAGTGAGATAAGCAATATAGATCTCTGAGACAGAAGATGGTCATGATAAATCAAAATAAATCCAATGCAACATCCCATTAAGTTTTGGCAAGAAACACTTTTCAATTCTTGATTCCACTTATGAGACCTCATAAAAAAAGCTCATGCGGCTGGTTTTATGACAGCTGTACAAACCACAAACACCTCATAATTTCAGCTCTCCTCCTGCCAGCTGAATATTCTGCAATTATTTCTTTCTATAAAGCACCTGCAGGGACTTGTACATCTAAATCATTACGGGCAAACAAAGAAAAATACATAAGAAGGGCTCCAGGGAAGGATATTTCCAGCAAGCAAGCAACAGTCAAACATAAAATCTGTTGCAAAAGTAATAGATCTGTCTGTCTGCCCTCCCCCAGCTCTGGTGTGAGCCTACTGCCAGCAATGCTACCAATGGCTACAGCCACAGTGACACATCCAGGGCCCAGCTCCTCAACCTGCTCAGTCTCTGCCTCATAGAATCATAGAATGGTAGGGTTGGAAGGAACCTTTGGAGATCATCTGTTCCAACCCCTCTGCAGAAGCAGGGTCACCTAGATCAAGTCACATAGGAACACGTCCAGGAGGGTCTTGAAGAGCTCCGAGGAAGGGACCTTGAAGACCTCAAAGTGAAATAGTTTTTTCTTATGTTTAAGTGGAGGTTTTTGTGTTCCAGCTTCATCCCATCACCCCTTGTCCTGTTGCTAGCTACTATAGAAAAAAGGGATGTCCCAACCTCCTGACACCCACCCTTTAGATATTTATAAATAAGATCTCCCCTCAGTTTCCCCTTCTCCAGACTGAAAAGCCCCAGTTCCCGCAGCCTTTCCTCGTATGAAAGATATTCCAGTCCCCTGATCATCTTGGTGGCCCTGTGCTGGACTCTCTCCAGCACTTCCCTGTCCCTCTTGAGCTGAGGAGCCCAGAACTGGACACAGGACTCCAGATGAGGCCTCACCAGGGCAGAGTAGAGGGGGAGAAGAACCTCCCTTGACCTGCTGGCCACACTCTTCTTGATGCACCCCAGGATGCCATTGGCCTTCTTGGCCACGAGGGCACATTGCTGGCTCATCTTTAGCTTATTATCTATCAGGACTCCCAGGTCTCTCTTTGCAGAGCTGCTCTTCAGCAGTTCCAACCCCCAGCCTGTCCTCCAACCTGTATTAACTCCAAATCTGTATAACCATAGCTAAAGCAAGTAGGAAAATATCCTGTTCTATTCCATTCATCCTCCAGCCTTCTACTTTTCCCCCCAGGGTAAGAGACATGAATACTTAGGGTTTTTTTCTTGTAAAGATGTCTGTGAAAGCTGTGATTGATGTTTAAAATATATCTTCAGGATTTCTAATTGAAAGACTGCTAAATCAAGAGATTCATCTTGCTTTGGTGACTCATAATATTAAGTCATGGTATTTTTTAACTATGTTCAGAACTGTGATTATCATACAATCATAGAATAGTGGGGGTTGGAAGGGACCTATAGAGCTCATCCAGCCCAACCCTCTGCTAAAGCACGTTCCTCTCGCTCAGGGAGCACAGGAACATGTCCAGGTGGGCTTGGAAACCTCCAGAGAAGGAGACTCCACACTGTCCCTGTGCCAGTGCTTCCTCACCTGAACAGCAAAGAAGTTTTTCCTTGTGTTTAAGTGGAACTTCCTGTGTTCCAGCTTATGTCCCTTACCTCTAGTCCTGTCACTGGACAGGACATCCACCCTTTAGGTACTTTGAAGTGTTTACAGATTACCCCTGTAGACTAGTTTTAATACAAGCAATGATCCCTTGAAAGTTTTGTCTCTTGAGTACACTGCTTACCCATGTCAGTAATCCAGATGGCAATTTTCTCATACAAGAAGTTCAGTATCATGATGATGACAAAGTTGAGGCAGGAGGCTGTGACTGAAGTTGCCAGCTGGGGGGTCAGCAGCCCGCTGATGGGCTGCAGGGTCTGTGTGTTCTCCATCAGACTGGCAAAGGCAGCGTACACCGCCAGGCGATATACGATGACGGCGATCATGCTCGCTATGATCAGGGACACCTAAGGGAAGAGGAGGACAGAGATCTAAAACACACTCACAGCTCAGCAGAGCTCCATGCAGGCAAAATACAATGGGAATCACCATGCTGTACAGTCCTTACACTGTGTTCTTTATGGGTATGAGTTCAGCAGCGCAAAGTTCACACCTGAAAGACTCTGTTACATTAAACTCAACAAGATTATGTTGTTAAGACAAGAAGAGCAGGCAAGTTAATACCAATATTAACAGACTCATAGAAATGGAGATGGAAGGGACAAGTTAGATTACATTGTCCAGCCTGAAATTCACTCTGCAGACATTTCTACAGAGGAATATGTAAATACTTAATTGTAGTGAATACTCTTTTTCCCTTTACTACAAATTTTTTCAGTGTGGTCTGTTAACAGCACATAAGCCAGGGAAAAGGTTATCCCTGTGCTAAAATGTCCAACCAAGTTACTAACGAATGACAGATTTCCAAAGTGGTTTTTGAATCTAAGTGCATTTTGCATGATAGCAGAAAATCTGCAGGCCAACAGTAAAAGCAAGTGTTAATATCATGATTAAATTCAGTTTGTGTTAATGTCACAATTAGTGATGATTAGCAACCCTGGTACATGTTAAAGTGATGATTCAAAAAAAATGCTCACCCAGAACAACACTGTAGTTCCTGAGATGCAGAACCGCACAGCTTGGCTAGTTACAGGCAAATAAGGCTCCATCTCCTGCAACAGTCAAGCAAGCACAGCACAGTTCACAGATCCATCATCTTACTCTAACATCAAGCAGCACACGGAGCTCTCGTGAGCTGTGTGAAACCACCCACATCCGAAGAAAACCATCTAGAACCCCTCTCTCTGAAAGGGCAGAGAGGACACAATTTTGTATGTGCTGAGAGGGGTAAAAAAAGAACAGGACAGAAGTGGCCATAAAAATGCTACAAGTAACAACAGTACTGAGAAAGAATGGTGAAACCTTTGCAAAAATTAACTAGTAGCTGAAGGAGAAAGACCAATTTCTTCACTAGATGAACGGGCCAGAACTGTTACTGTAATGCTAGGTCAGCTGTCACACAGCTCAAAGACCAAACTGGGACTGAGCTTAAAGAAATTCTCCACAGTGAAGGTTTTTTAAAACGGTCGTTTACTTGGATGTGCCTTGTTTTTCCACACAGCCAGAGAGCATTTTCCTCCACTCCTTCAATTTATTATTATTTTTTTCAATTGAAGAAATGGCCACATTCATTAGTTGCCAATCTCTGCTGCCAGGTCTTACCCAAGTGAGTAACCCCATATAGCACATGAACAACTTCCCATGTTCGTGTAAAGTTCTCTTTTTCGCAACCAATTCTAATTCCTAAAATACCAGATTACATGTGTTAAGAAAGGATCTTTTAAAAACTAATGTCAGTGGAAGATTAAGTAAAAAAATCAAGAATCTGAGTATCATAAATCTTTGGGACAAGGCATTGTTGGTATGCTTATGCTCCTCTTAGGCAAAGGGTACAGATTACTACAGGCGAGTGCAATAGCCATGGTACTGAATCACAAAATGCTTGCTTTGACAACAGAAGATATCAAACCTGTAAAATGGTGTTGAAGGGACTTTTTTTCTGTTGCACAAATACCCAGAATGTGCAGAGCACACTTGCATAATGTGGTGTGAATATCCTGGATACAATGGCTGTGACTGAAAAAACTTATTTTACTGTGATGGTGAGGGAGCCCTGGTACAGGCTGACCAGGGAGGATGTGGAGTCTCCTTCTCTGAAGGCTTCCAAACCTGCCTGGATGTGGTCCTGCGTGACCTGATCTAGGTGGACCTGCTTTGGCAAAGAGGTTGGACTAGATGATCTCTAAAGGTCCCTTCTGTGATTCTATGACTGAGCTGCACATTTCCCCCTGACCCAACCAGCAGAAGCCGTCGTACAAGAATTGCTTTTTAATGGCAACGCTCTCCAGTCAATCAGCATCCTCATACCAATGTGATTCTGCTTGAAGTGCAATGTGCTCTTCTGTCAGCAGAGACATACTGCCTGTATCTGCCTCGGTACTTACTACACACAATTACCTACACTGTAGTCTCAAGTCACAGCAAGCTTTTTGATGGTAACAGTTAAAGCCTCTATTTACAGAACTATAAAAAACAGCTGAAGATAAGATGCAAACATAAATATCAGGTGACTTTAGGTAGACTCATAACATTCGATACCTATTTTGTGTTAATAAGATCTATATTCTATGCCAAGAACAAATGTATTGCATATTCTAGGCTATTTGATAAGTTTTCTACTTGGGAATGAAATGTAGGCAATAATATGCAATGACAGTGCCCAGGTTTGAATAGAATGCTTCATTATTCATGTAAATTAAGATTCTATTGTAATCAGCAAACCCAGATTTTAGCTCTGATCTAGCTAGATAGTTTAGCACCACGAGTAAATGAGGTGTTAATTAAAGCCTCAAGATGGGAAATTTCTGTTTCAGTGCACTTAGAACTTTGAATCACGGCCAGGAATAATGAGGAAATAATTTTCTGTGTGAAGCAAAACCAGCCTTGGGATGCAAGAAACCCAGTGACCTGTATCCATATTACCTTATCAGTCTGCAGAATTAACTTCTTTGGAAGCACTGTACTTTCATGTGTTCGGTATTGCACATGATCTCATGAAAGGAAATTACACCACAGCGTGGCTAACCTGTGTGGGTTGCTCTAACTGGGGCTTGATAAGGATCACTGCAGCACAAAAGCTTCTGAAGAGTCACCAGGGTAATAAATTGATGTGTCGTAAAACAAAGGATGCACAGTAATTCAATTTTTCTGGTAGTTATGAATGCACTCTTAGAAAGCACAGGACAGTGCAGTTCCTCACTCTAAGAATATACTATGGTCCAATTTCTATTTCCTAAATAAAGTCCAAATAAACCCTTCTCCCTAGGAGATCTGCATGAGTTTAAAGATCAGTCTTCTCCCTTGGGCCAGTCCTCACCCGTGCCATCTTTGGCTGTGATCTGCTGCCGCTAATTCTGCTGACCTCACCAGAACAGTTTTGGTTCCTGCTGTAGGTAACCACTGCCTGGAGCCAGCTCATGACTTCCCTGTGCTCACAGGATGACCCTCTGCAGCAGCCTGTGACTTCAGACCACAAAAGGGCCCTGAACTGTCATGTGACTTGCCCCTACTCTTCCTTCAGCTGCAGCACAACCAGAGTGGTTCCACTGGTTTTGGTCACTGTGCACCCATGCAGGAAGTGGAGGTTTTGAGCCTGAGCATATACAGGGATACAAAGCAGTAAATAACACACAACAGGTGGGCATCTGTTTTCAATCAGTTGAACTAGATGATCCAAAATTGACTTAACTGTTTTCCTGAGCATGTGGAAATCAATACCTTGTCAGACCACAGTGCATAGTTTTTGAAGGTCTCTGTGTGACTACAACATAACAAGTACAGGTATAAGAACAACAGCATTAATGCTGCATGTGCAGAAGAGAAAGTAGAGACAGCAAAACTGTCTCTCATGAGAAATAAGATTAGTGTATATATTTCGTGATAATTAAGAGAAAACCTGAGAGACAAGGCTCATGTTTGTACAACTATGGTGCTTCCCATGTTCTGGCTAAGCTTCTATTGCTTTTCTGAAGACTGTGTTATCTAAGTCTACTCATGACTAGTGCAAATCATTTAGACACAATTCTAGGAAGAAGAAGGGTGATTTTAAAATACATCAAATTGAGGTGGTAGATGTTGTATTGGAATGCAACCATCTGACCCCTCATTTGTCAAACAGTTCCTACCTAAATTAAATTTAAATGAAGACAATTAACATCTAGTATGCATTTACACAGAGCATTTAACAGAGTTAAATAGTGTGGTTAATTGTATCTTGATTACATTTCAACAAAGGACTTCAGCAACCTTCATTCTCTGTAGTGTTCCCCAAAGTGGTTGCATATCAGAAACAAAAGCACAGCTAGACCCACTTCTGCATCTTTAGGTCAGGATGACTGCTACTGTGTGTGTTGGGCAGGGGTGAGGAAGAGTGCATTTGAAGAGTGCATCTCTGAAGATATCAGAGACTGCTACGTTACCTGAGTTACAGGGTTCTTCTTCTTTTGGGTACATTTTGCCTCGTACTCAGGCCTCAGCTGGAGTTGCTGCTGTTCCTCTTCAAAATCAACCAAATCCCACTCATATTTCAGTCTGGCTTGCCGCCTCTTCCAGAACTCCAAGAAAAGTGTAACTGCCATTTGGAAACATTGTAATACTGTTAAGGGAGAAGTGAACAACACCATAAACCCAGTTCAACTTATTTCTACACTGGCTTCCATTCTGCTATCTGTTATTTATCCTCACAATGTGACCCATCTGTTTCTATTAGATACCTATTCAAAGTCACAGCTAAGACTATATATGAAGTACTTTATTAGCTAATTGTATTCCAGAAGTGAATGACAAGGAAGATGCCAAGATGCAACAATAAACCTTCAGAGTATAAGAAATGAACATGTATTCAAGACAATACGATCTTGAAGTCTGAACAAGTATCACTTGGTGTGAAACCATGCCTGAAATCCACCTACTTCTGCATCATCAAAACATATTATAACATGAAAACTTCACTGGAGTAGAAACTAATTACTTTTCATCCTAAAAGGGCTGCTAATAAAGTGATGGTGCTAGACCACCATCCAGTGAAAGGACACAAAGTCTTTCTATGCCCTCAGAGTGATACCGACAACATGTAAGAGAAGACTCTTAGAAAGACTATGATATGTTGGATCACTCTGTCTTAGGTTACTAAGGAAAAAAACAAATGTCAGTAACTAAGAGTATGCAATACTTACGATATCCTAGGTATCTGCTTCATTTTGCAGGGGTTTTAAGTCTAATTCCTCTGTAACTTTAATTTTTTTTTACTCTTTCTTCACTTTTTCATCTGAGGCAGGATATTAAAGCAAAACCCTTAATTCCCCTGCTTCTTACTTCCACTGTCCCTCAGCAGTTTGGCCAAGATCTCTTGTATTGCTTCAAATAAACTAATTAAATGTACTCACCCCATATCCCCATGAAAATGGCAAAGAAGAGAGTTGCCACGTTGTCAAATAAATGGGAATACTGCAACAGAACACAGAGAAGCAGATCAGTATCAAACCAATTTCAGTATGAAAAAGAATGACAAGTGGCTGGAGAATCAGCTACAGACCTCTGAGGACTCACAGGTGGTGTTTAGCCTCCAATACTCGCACTCTCGGTCACAAAGAGGACACATGATGATCTCTCCTCCAATTGCAGGGTCACAGATTTCTTTGCTGAGAAAAACATTGTACAGTATGTTATCATAGCATCTTAAGAACTGCTGTATGAAATAATGTATTCTTTAAAATCAATATATACACGAGCTTCATTCATTCAAAGCTCAGCATTTGCAGCCTCACAGAGAAGATGCCAAGTCTCTGCACATTCATAGGTGTGAACCTGTGGTTGGTCAGGGCAAGCCAAGAAATGTAGCAGCTGCTAGAAAGAGAAGAACCAACAATTCACTTGGCTTTGCCATTCTATCAGTAATGAATCAGAAGCCTTTAAGGAGCTGTGCTGCACCTCCACTGTCTCCAGGCCAGATCCAGACCATGCTATTTCTCCTCAGGTTAGTAATGCACTCACATCACCTTTTCTAAGGGCTCAGATATTGGTTCAGCTTTGGTTATCTACAGTAAAATTTGTGATTTCAATTTAACTCCTACAGTGGCTGAAGCTTACAGTCCTAGGATAGTCCTTCAGTATCCAGAGATATCTGACCATGCATAGCAGTATTCCCAGGTGCATTCTGAACCTAGCAAAAATGCAGGTCTCAAAAGGACATAATTCAATGCAATGCATGAGAATTTTAACTTGTTTTTCATCTTTTATGGCTAAAGCTCAAAATTTTCTGAAAGCCTTCTTATAAAAAACAGCAACAAATGAAATGTCAACTCTCTTTTCCTCTCCCCACTCATCAATCTCACCCCTCCCAAATCCCTGAATACAATAAATATTGGGACTCTTGAAGAAACAAAGACAACACTTATTCAAAAAGAAGCAAAGTCTGTTTTCTGAAATATTGGACCCCTCTTTGATGGGAGAACACTGCTGGTCATCATTTGCACTCGTGCTTTTGGTACAAATGATGACCTACACAAAAAGGTCACCAGACTACTCTGCAAAACAGATTAGAGCAGAAGAGCTTAAGGCAACAACAAACACTTGAAACAAACAGTTTTGAGAAATGTCAGTGGTAATCTTAGGACTTTATTGCAGGTACTCCAATATAAAAAGCTACTGCATAAAATATTGCTTTAGACCTACAAACTGAGTCTTACTAATTAATAGTCACAGGTTAGCTGTGTTAGCTGGCCAGCACCATTTCAATCAATGACAGCTGAAGAACCAATCTGTCTAACCTGACAAGCTTTAAAAGCTTGCTACCTGCCTTTTTTTTCCACAAACAAGAATTTCACAATGCTTAGCTTTTCCCATTATCAGCTCAGGAGATTCTCAACAGTACACTCACCTGCTCATATTTTCATCCATTGTAAACAAGCCATAAAGAAAACAGATTAAGCCAACAACTGCTGCAAGGAATAACATCTCAGTGTAAAATCCTAGCCAGGCAAAATAGATTCCAATCTTCTCACCATAGTATTTCCTGATTAAAAAAAAACAAATTGCAAGTAATAGGAATACAAAGCAAAGTTTAAAACTGCAATAGAGTAAAATGGTCAGAGTCAAAATGAAGCACTTGGCAAAATTCTCATTTAACAGAAGAGTAAATGCATTGATGTACACTGGAAAAACGAGATTTGAGGCTAGCAGTGCAAAGTTATCCAAGCTGAATGAATCACAGAATGGTAGGGGTTGGAAGGGAAGATCACTTGGCAAAATATGGAGTTCAAGAAGAGTCTCAAACTGACAGAGGTCATGCTCTGCCAAGAGAAGGCTTGTCTCAGAATCTTAAGGGTTGGAAGGGACCTTCAAAGATCATCCAGTCCAACTCCTCTGCTCAAGCAGGTCCACCTACATCAGGTCACTCAGGAACACGTCCAGGTGTGTTTTGAAAACCTCCAGAGAAGGAGACTCCACACCCTCCCTGGGCAGCCTGTGCCAGGGCTCCCTCAACCTTAAAGAAGTTTTTACTTAAGTTGAAGTAGAACTTTCTGTGCTCCAGCTTTTGTCCAATACCTCTAGTCCTTTCACTGGACACAATGGAAAAGTGTTGCCCCATCCTCTTGACCTTTCAAATACTTATGAGATCCCTCTTCAGTCTCTTCTTCTCCAGGCTGAACAGCCCCAGATCCTGCAGCCTTTGAACAACATTTATGGCCTCTTTTGACCTTTTTTTCCCTCCTAGCAGAAGCTCCAGCTTTACAATCCATCTTTCTCTTTCACATGGGATAATGTAAGAGATTTCTTTTTTTGATTTTCCAAGGAGTTAAACAAATGAAACTGGGCACAACAATTCTGATCAGACAGTTAGAAGCAATGGGTGATTCAAAGAAATTTAAGTGGTTGTGTTATGAACAGAGTAACTGTAACCTGTGATTAAAGTAATGGTTTTGTTAACTCATACTTGCTGAATCTAAGAGATTTAGGGTGAAGTTCATTTAAATTTGGGTTTAATTGGGAGATTCTCACTGAGTCTCAATATAGTAAAAATTTCCCAGCAGCATCAAGCTACAAACAAATACAGGCTTGTCTTGCACTGAAACCCAAGTATATATAATAAAACACAGGCAGTATTTTACCTGATGAGGTCCAAAGGCTGTTCTTTGTAGAACCGCAAGAAACGGGCCCACTCCATGTAGAGTGTGTACCTCTCGTTGTCACAGTTTGGATCATTTGCCTTTTTCCAGTACTGGCACTGTGAGCAAATCAGAGCAAAGGCAAAACACCTCACTGACAGACTCAAAGACTACATTGAAAGAAACAAACATTACTGATGATTCACTGCCCTTAGCACTGTCACAATTCCACTCATCTGAAATTCAAGCTCAGCACTCTACTTCATGACTTTAAGTAGAATGTTTTTTATATCTGTAATGTTTCCTGACAACTCCCATTGTCAGAGAACACCTGTCAATCTTAGAAAGAAAGTTTGCTTGTACTGTAACCACCTGATGTTACACCACACCAGTGCTATGTCGGTACAAGAGACTTCTTTGCGCTGGCAGGTTACTGCAGTGAATGGTTTGTTCCTTTACATCGGGGCACCATATGCAACTGCAGAAATTCAGGCTTCCCTCAAGTAGAAAAACACTGTTTTACTAAGCTTCCTATAAAACAATGCAAACTTAAAGCCTGTTCTCTGTATTTCAGTCTCATGGTAAATTGCACAGCCAAAAGCACTTCACTGAGACATATAAAATGAAGATGTTTCCGCCTCCAGCCATGGCACTAGGATGTACCCTGTGCTGTGGCTTCTTGAGTTGCAAGGCAAGGACATGCAAAATGAAGTTCTGACACTCATTAACTTCAGTGGTGTTTGTCACTATCATGTATCTATCTGTCAAATACTAAGAAAACTTTGGAACTTCATCAGCTTCCTAGAAATGAAACAGAATAAAGTAACTGCAGCTTTGGACAGCTCTTGTAATTTTATTTCATATCATTGAATTCTGCCTTGAGGAATATTTGGCTGTGTCAAATAATCTGTGATCTCTGTTGTCCTTTTTTTTTTTCCAAATGTGCCTCAACCACAAAGTAAAACATGAAACAGAAATCAAGAACTGTAAACAACCTAAAGTTTGCATTTTTAAAGTATTTTGACAGGTTAAATAGTTATTCTTTAGATAATGATTTGTAAGTCTGTCTCAGTTGTTTTAGAACTTTTTCATAGGATTTCTTAGCATTTAAGGTTGGTTGTACTTGTATAGAGGAGATTCTTGTACAACTGCTTATTATGTTTTCAGTTGTCCTAACAACGTAAAGTATTTCCCAGCCCAGACTAGTCTTCTAAAGCCTAGGCTCTAGATCAGCTGAACTTTCCCTCTGAAAACCTAAAGAATACCCATCCACCATTCATCCATTTATTTTCATTTTCTAAGGGAGGACAAAAGTATTTTGAAATATTTAGTATTTATTTACTGAAATATTCAGTATTTTAAAATATCTTGTGGTAGAATTCAGAGAGATAAATTAATCATTGTCACAAATCTGAACTAAAAAAACAAAACCAACCACAACCTGTAAAATATGATGACCTATCTCTCCCTTGTTTTCTCCAAGGGATTTCAGGGCTAAATCAACATATGTTGTAGTAAAAAATGAGCTTACAGTAAAACTA
This sequence comes from Colius striatus, assembly GCF_028858725.1. Taxonomy (NCBI): domain Eukaryota; kingdom Metazoa; phylum Chordata; class Aves; order Coliiformes; family Coliidae; genus Colius; species Colius striatus. The sequence continues at coordinate 4,673,044 of NC_084765.1, read as the reverse complement.
ATCACCAGTATTTCCTCTCCTTACCACACTTTAAGTATTTGCAGTAGCTCACCAAATCTCACTAGGAGATGGACAAGTGACCACCCTGCCATGAGCTGCAGGGCTCACGCAACTCATCTGACTTCAGTCCCAGAGTATTTATGCAAGTACAGGTAGTGTGGACTACTGTGTAACTACAGGATATGTATGCACACACCCTATACGTACAGGCAGCTGAATGTATGCATCTACAGTAGGTATTCACTCTGTGTTACAGCCTTTCAAATGTACTGTTGTATAATCTGCACCACAGACATTATAGGAATGTACTGTTGAGTAGGTCCCTCTCAAATTCCATGACTGACACAGAAGTATATCTTAGAAACTCATCCATAGGAAGAAACACTTCAGCACATAAAAACCAAATAGCAGGGCTGGCAGATATGTCTTGTGTATTATAAAACAGATTCAATTGCTGGGACAAATGGAAGGGTTTGAGTACATTTTCCTTTCTGCTGGGAACAGCAAATGTCACAGTAGGTAAAAAACTAAAAAGCCTGGGGGATTTAATGCTCAGGGGAGCAGAAAGCTAAAACACTTACATCATGAAGAGGATATGCAGCTGAATAGGTGCCATTATTTATCAGTCTCTTAATGCCAAATTTTTTCTTCCCTTCTTCTGTTCCGTAAGGGCACCGTGTAAGAATATAATTAACCTGAGATGCAAACACAAGAATGTCAGACCTTTCCTTTAAAGCCATTTAACAGAAACCTATAACAGTTGTGCAGCGTGTTTGATCTGCAGGAACAACACACAAAAGCAAGAAGTGTTTCTTCAGAAGGCTCTACCCCTTATGAGACAGCTGAGGGCACCCTTGCCTTGTAGACATCCAGAAGATCCATTCCAACCAAAACTATTTCAGATTTCTGAGAAAGATGCTCCTCAGCTTCTTCATATTTACCCAGAGATATCAGTTTATTTATTCCTTCCTGGCATGAATATTCCGATGGGACCACGTAAATCTATGTGTAAATACAAGTAGGCAAACTGGCATACGTACTATCCTGTTTCTCATGGATGGTGAGAAGAAAGTGCTCTCATCGTTAATGAGGTACAGCTCTTGCTTGTCCTTGCTGAACGGTGCCGTGAAGTAGTCAGGTTCAGGGTGCATCACCTTCTCAGGAAGCCTGAGTGGTCTGAGCATACAGTCCAGGGGGTTCTCCATTCCCACTGAGGGAATGTCATTCTCTTTGATGGGAACTTTGATGTTCAGCACTTCTGCATAGGTGATCAGAACCTCCCACGGGGCATGGATCTTCACAAAATAAATCTTGCCATCTTCAGACTCCTGTCCAGGAAAGTGAAACCAGACATCAGACTAAACTGTGTTTTATTGCAAGATTTGTGAGAATAGTTGTTATATAAAACACTGCCTTTTCCATACTTTGAAAGGTTTAATTAAAAGGAGGGGGAAATAGAGGGACTTTTTGTATTTATTTTTTTCTTTAACTGAAAAGTTTATCCAAGTAGTTGGTTGCTCATAAAGATAATATTTGCACTACTAAAAGCTCACAAAAGCTTTTCAAACTACATTAACCTTGTACACTGAAGACTGAAAACTCTCATTGCACATTGTGGGCACTGGTAATGCCAGGGTTTGCTGAGCAGGCTGGCCACTTCCCAGCACACCTGCCCCACATACCACCATGCTGTGCTGTAAAGCTGTTCTCTTCCCTGAAGGGCATTGTTTTCAGAGTAGAAAGCAGAGTGGAGTGTACAAGGCTCCTTACAAAGAGGAGTTGCCAACCAGAACTAAGATCTGTTACAGCCTCGTAGCAATGATAAGGAATAATCTTATCACAGGCCTCATCCAAATAGTATATGTTCTTCTAGAGTTCCTCTGCTTATGCAGTACAAAATGGCAATCAGAAGGTATTTTTAGTGTGTTGCTCAATGAATCCCCACCTTACAGGCTCTAAACTCCCTCAAGTTATTTTGCCTTACTCAATCTCTGACAGAAAAAAGAACACACTAACTGATGAAGGCAACACCCTGTGTTCTCCAGTTATTAAACAATACAGTAACACTAATCAAACATCCTCAAGTTGTTACACCAGGGTCCTTCTTCATAGCTGCAACATCCCCTTGTCATACACTAATCCCCTCACTGACTTCCAAACACGTTACTAGTTGTTAGGTGGGATTAACTCTAGTTGTGAGCATATTTCCCACTTCTATGGCTTTAAATGAAGTGATGGCTATTTTGGAAGTGCTTCCTTTTTGTTACGAAATCAAAAGCCATCCTGAATCAAAATTACTCTGCTCCCACAATTCTTATGAATATATCTGGAAAAATAACTCAAATAAACAGATGAAGCTTGTTTCACCTAAATTGATCACATGCCACTGAAATCTGCTTGAATAACTCATAGTTTTTCCTCAAAGAAACGAAGTGTCATATGTCAATTATTAATCTGCAGGTCTACTTCTTTGGGTTTAATTTTTCTCTTTTTTTTTTTTACCTTCTTGTCTTCTCTTTCTAGTTCCAAACCAGCCTTTTCCAGATTGCTCTCAAATTCTTTTCTTCTTTCCTGAGGAGAAATAAGCACACTTTATTAACTGATGAAGTTAGCAACTAACTGATGACTTCACTGAGTTCCACTCCTCTTAAATGTCCTGATGACAGCCCCTTAAGGCTATGTTCTCTTTGTAAAGGAAAGCAGATCCACAGATAAAAAGCAGCCATGCAGGCCACTTCTGAGTGAAGGTCAGTCTGGTGATGGCAACACATGGGGAATTGCATTGAGTAGCAACAAGAAACCTATTTGTTATGAACAGGCTCATCAACTGCACAATCTTCTTAATCAGAGAAGTGAATGAAGTCATGGGATTTGAGCATTTCTGACTCTTCGGGACAGTGTTGTGTCTGCTGTGGTTTTGTTCAAGGTGTTGAAGGGGCTATACCATAAGTCTGATGAGAAGCAGTTGAGGGAGCTGTTTAGTTTGGAGAGAAGGCTGAGGGGAGACATGATCACTCTCTACATTACCTGAAAGAAGGTTGTAGCAAGGTGGGAGTCAGTTTTTCCTCACAGGTTATGAGCAACAGGACAAGAGGAAATAGCCTCAAGTTGCCCCAGGGGAAGCTGAGTTTGGAGATTTGGAAGAACTTTTTCCTCAAGAGGGTTGTCAGACACGGGCACAGGCTGCACAGGGAAGTGCTGGAGTTCCTATTCCTGGAGCTATTAAAAGTCTGTGCAGATGAGGTGCTGAGGGCCATGGTCTAGTGTTGTGCTTGGCAGTGCGAGGTTAGTGGTTGGACTCAATCTAAAAGTTCTTTTCCAAGCAGAACAAGCCTATGATTCTAGCTTTAGCTATATTTCTAAGAGAATGTTAAAACTAAATGAAAAGAACAATTCTGGAAGCACGTGGAAGACTGATCATATCCAGTGCTATCTCTGTACCAGCTTAACAACCACATCTGATACAGAGGTTCAAGTACTGATTACAGCCAAGTCAAACACCGTGCTCCACAAACAAGCTAACTGTACAACCTGATAAGGCTAATGGCTCACCACGTGTAAGCTTACGTGTGCTTGGCTCACACAAAGCCAGCATGGACTTCACGCAAGGATAGACAAACCCGCCCATGGCAGGGCATGATAGCAGTACAACCTCTGTCAGTTTGACACTCTTCTTGAGCTCTGTATTTTGCCAGGTAATTCCTAGGTGATGTGTTTAGGTAAGAACTATTTCCTCCTCTCCTTTTTGCTCCCATTGCAAAACCAAATTAATTTCCTTTTGTTTATATAAAATCTACTGAAGGACTGCCAGAGTAACCACAATGGAAACCAAACACTGAGCCTTAGCCACTTTAGAATACACTAGCTAGACTACCTATTTATTTCTAGCTAAAACCTGCAAAGCTGTTTGATGTTTTCTCTATTGAAAGGTCTAAAATGGCATTTTTCAAACACAAGTAAAACACTCAAACCACCATAGTTTTCAGCCAATTTCCTTTTCCAGTATGTCTGCAAGGAGTAGGCTGCCCTATCTGCATTTCAGTTTGTATAAACTACTCAGATAAATGAATGCTGACTAAAGAATAACTTTGATGGCCCTCAAATCTGTGTTAAGGTGTATTGATATATTTTGTTGTGTTTTACCTGCCACATCTGATTTTGCCAAGTATTATTAGATATTAAACCACACACCAGCCTAGATAAACTTGCAGACATTTTAATTCCCGAGTTCTAGCACATGCTGGGGGCAAATGCAGTCCCGAGCATTATTTTTTAATGAATCCATCCCACAAACTTGCCTACATTCACCTGTATAAACAGAGAACTCATTTGCTGATGGCTGATCTAATGGAGAACACCACAACTACAAGGTGATTTATGATAACATTTGCAAGTGCTCTATACAAGCTGACTTTCAAGCCTGGTATCCAAAGCTATGAGCTGTTCTGGATAGCATTGCCTCCACACAAAGCACCCTGGCATGTGCACTTTTCCCTGCAAACACTGGAAGAGAGCCTAGGGAGTTGTCTCAGAGGGTTCTCTGCCACCAGAGACACCAGACAGCTCCTCCTCCAGCTGTGCAGCTTAATAACAGACAGAGCCAAAGGGTCTGGCCCCATCTTACTGATCTTTCCTTACCATACACTTAGTGTGACAAATTGCAGTGCTCTAATAGAAATGATGCTCTTTTTACCCCCAGGCTCCCTTCCCATGAGCTGTCAAAGGCTTAAAGGACAAAATGCACCCTTGGACCACTGCTGGTTTGTTTTAATATGTGCTTGGAAGAATTTTAAGCTAGATATATTTATGACTCCACTATAGATGCCACTCTGAAGTCACAGAGGGAAGCAACACAAGTCATCATATCAGTGAAGACCTGTAAAAGTGGGCTTGCACCTTCCTCACATCATGTATAAATACAGTTCTTAAGCCTCTCCAGAGGATCTATGAAAGACTGACTTTTCTGATATTACTGTGGCCTATGTAGGAGAGAGGCCAGTAGAGCATTCACCTCTCCAAGCACTGCTGTGGTTATCCCACACACTTGTACACAGGAACTTTACCATTTAATGAACCATCCTGATAAGATTAACAAAGCAAAGTCCAGCAGTACTAATATGCTCAATGCAGATGCAACACTGCATGATTAGGTACCTAAGGAAGACAGACAACTGTTATTAACCTGTTTGTTGATAATAATGCTGTTACTATTTGTAACAACAATCCAGAAACAGAAGAATAATTTTAAGTTTATAACATACTATTTCTTAAGCAAATTCTTCCTTGCATTTCCCCTTCCTTTAGGCAGTAAGCATCAAGCTTACAAAGGCCGTTTATGCATCAGGATGCTCGGGCTTATTCTCACCGCAGTCATGTGTAGGATATTTGGAAATAAATATGGCCCTTAGGAACAATCACATGCAACTGTAAATAGCTGTACCTTATCACCTCACAAGACTAACACAGACAGATTCAGTTTGAGCTCAGGCTGCTCACACAGCTCACTGTCAAGAATGTTTCAGGTGAGATGGAGCCCGTTCAGGAAAGGCCTTGTGTTGTCCTAGCTGTGTGCAGCCACGCGAGCAGGTGCTGAGGAGCTGGGTGAGATACGTGGCCCTACCGCAGGGCCACAGGTCTGCTCGGAGGCCAGGGAGGCTGCTCCGCCTGTCCTCCCAGCTGCCAGGAACACCAAACGCTTGCCTCTGGCACACAGCAGCCAGGCCGCTGTGAAGCTGCATGGAGAGGTGCCCAGCTTGGCTCAAATCCAGTTTTCTGCCCCTGCAGAACTAGTGACACACCTACAGCTGCAACGGCCTCCAGCAGCAACAACCAGCACCTGATTTCTTGCTGCCCCAAGCTCTCTCACACGATTTGGGCTATCTGGTGTCTGTGAGGATGCAGAAGTTTCTGTCTGAGATGATGAAAAGTGGGAGAGGAGTAGATAAAATTTCCTTCTGTACCTCCATGCCTCACTGGGGCCAGGGGAACTTTGCTTCCAAGTTACTTTGCACAGAGACCCCAGAGGGATAATGCTCTGGAATTTCTTGTGAAGAAACACACTTATAGACAATAAACATTGTGTCCTGGTCATAAATTAATAATTTGATAGATACTTTAAAAACTTATATTTCTTTTCCCGTGTTCACATGCAATTCATAGATGGGAAATTATTTCCACTTCTCTCTTAGAGGCTTTATGGAAAAATATAAAGTATTGTCTCACAAAAATGAAATCCTAATTTCTGTTTACAGAGACTTTGTGGTTAGGATTTATTCACGTAGCTGATAGAAGGCAAGTTCAAAACAGAGTTTAAGCTGGAAAATATCTGGGAAACATCAAAGAATTTAATGCATTTGTTGTGCATGAAGCTAAAGGAACAGACTGTCTCTTACATCTGTATTAGGGCTATGCTTGAAACACACAAAGAAGTTATTTATCCCTTTCTTAGAAATGCAGAATAAAGCTGTTTCCTTCAGACAAGCAAACAAAACCATTTGTCACAACTGCTATTCTCTTCCCAGGAACATTTCTATTCTTAGCTCCTACATTTTGCTGTATCATTGTACTACAGTAAAAGAAATTGACATTTCTTTCCTGTGATGACTGGCACAGTAGCAAGTACAGTATGTCAGACAAATTCCAAAGGCTGCAGTGCACTTGTTCCCACAAAGACAACAGCACAGCACTTCTGTACTAAGAAGTCTGCATTAATTTACAGGTATATTCATTGTATGAAGTCTATGCTGGACATACATTGTAAGGTAAATTTAATTTTCCTAGTAGATTCCTTGAGAGCTGTTTAAAAACTCATATTCCCTAACATTGATATCTTCATGCCTGTCATCATCTGTGACTGCAGAGCTCACCTACAGGGCCCAGAACAAACCCCTTCCTCTCTGGGGCCATAAACTCCTCTACTAATAACATACAAGACACATAGAGAACTAAATGTAAGGAAATTCGATGCAGATATTTTACTCTTTCAAAAGAGAGAGATGTTTCTTCCTAACTAAATGCATTTTTACCTCAAAGAGGAACTTCAATATTACCTGCTGACTCCTGGGTTGTTCCCAAGTAAATATTGACACCCATGTACACGGTTTCTGGTCTGGCAAAGATTCCTGCCATCCCCTAATTATCTAGAAACCCAACACAGGGAAATTGCTGCACATAATACAAATGAATGACTAGACTGAGTATCTGGCTTGTTTCCCTTCCCACTCAAAACATTACCTAAATAGTCTCCATTTCTTCCCTCACGTTATTTGAGTATGACTAATGGAAAAGTTTATTTTAAGAGTTGCTTTCACATATTTTGCATGGATATATTTTCCTTCACTCTACATTGACTGCTTTCCTCCTTCTTTTTAAAATGCATTTTGCTTTACTGTTCCTACCGTAAAGCAAGGAGGAATCTAACTAAGAGGAGAAATCTAGCTAAGATTAGAGCCTGACAAAGAGTCAGTATGGGTTTGAAAAAGTGTGCCTTCACATAAACCTCTGGTACTAGAACTATACTAGAACCCTGGTCTCCCAATCAAATCTGAATGTGGCTAGCTGAGGGAAGTAGTCTGTGAGATGCTTCATCTGGGAAAAGCATCAGAGATGTTGACAGAGATGCTGGCTTTTTTTAAAGTTAACAGGAATATGATGCAGGAGCTGTGTTCTACACTGGATCATATCTGCGTACAGGCAGCCTAAATCCCTAATGAAAAAAAACAGTATTTCCTTCACAAAGGAATGTAAGCAGTAAGTTTTTGAACAGCTCAGTTGCACAGTTTTTATTCAAAGGAAATGCTAATTTTTAGTTATGAAACACTTTAATATGACAAGATATAGATGAAAAATGTTCTTTACTTCACAGACCTTTAGTTTTAATCACAGTTTTCTCACAAGCCTCCATATAATTAGTTTTCTTCAGAAAGCCTTATCTATTGGAATAATGTGATTGCATGAGAATGAAGTCTTTTTTGGTTGGGTTTTTTTTTTTTGAAGAACAAACTTTGGAGATACGTATTGGAAAGACTAGTTTGTAAATGTAACCTCTCCTGCCTTCAGAAAGAAGGCAGTGAAATGAAATTCTTGCAACTTTCATCTTTTAAATATTACCCTGATGTAGAATTTATTAATTGTCTTGACTGCATCTCATAGTATGGGATTTTTTAAATAGCTTGAATTTACATACTAGTCAAGTTAGACCTCAAGTGTCAGTGTGAGCAAAGAAAATATGTGTCATTTACTGATTCTGTCTGACCTACTGCTACCATTCAGGCAACCGGCTCTTGCTGGGAAGTTCATAGATGATAACAGACAGGCATATCAGAGAAACCCTGTGCTTCACGCAGTGGTACAGAGGAGGTCTCTTATCCACTTTAAATATTCTTCTAGAAAAGGGGATAACAGATGTAGCGTGCAACTCAAGTACAGCAAAAACCTCCAAGAGGAGCTTTGTGTTTATTTTGCTTAGAGTAGGAAAAAAACAAACTCTTAAAGGAAAATTGCATGGATTTTTGTAGTAAAGAATCCATTTCTGCTCTAACTGAAGTCAAAGGATTGGGAAGAAAAAGTCATTGCTATTTTTTCTAAATAAACAAAGCATTATCGAAGTGAAATGTAACAACGACTTTTTCATTTACGGTTTCACCAAAGACTGTTAAATGAAGAAAGTAAAATCGTTTAGACTATTGAGCATTGATTGTATAGTATGTTGACCAGGTTATGTAATGGAGGGTGATCAAGTTAGTAAATAAAGCCCCAAAAAGGTGAGTCCTAATGCATAATAGTAAATTCCACAGAAACATCAGTACATGGAATGGCTTTTTATAAAGGTATCTGATTTTCAGCTAAACCCAGTTCCAGTTGACCATAGTGATTTGAAAGGTTTAGTAATTCATGGTCAGGTTTTGATATATAAGAATTAAGGGACATCAAGAAGACAAACTTACCAACTTTTTTTCCCATTCCTTATTAAGATCATCCACATAGGAGAGAACAAAATCAATCCTCCTGACACCATCTCTGAAGAAAATAGAATCTTTGCTTTGATGTCTTTTATCAATCTGTGGAAGATACAGGCATGTGATTAAAAATTCCAAGCACTGCTGTTACTCTAAAATTTAACAGAAGACAAAAAAGTTCCCCCAAACTGCCTTAATTCTTCAGTTTCTTCGTAGCTGAAAAAAGAATTACATAAGTTTTAACAAGGGCTATATCCAGTTAAAATATTTGCAACATTAATTGCTTATATCTACAAACACTACATGTAAAGAGCTGGTATGTGAAGAATAAATACATGTTAGTATTTACAATAAGCTCTGAATAATGTTACCATTTATTCCTTCACAGTCTTTACTGTGTGTCATAAATGATCAAGACAAGTGTTACTTGACAGCATGATATTTTTCTGCAGTTAGTCAGAACGCCACTCTACACCAAAGCCAGCTAGGGCACAGTTCATTGACTTCAAGCAAGTAGCAAAAAGTAAACTCCATGCATTTTCTTCTACTTAACAAGATTCACGACATTGACCACCATAAATAAATATGTCCCAGCGATGACTACATATGGAAATGAACACAAATGGTACAGGGCTTACATTTAAAAATTGTTTACTTACTTTCTTGGAAAAAAACCCCAGTAAGATTTATCAATGCAAAGGGATAATTAGTATTCTAATTGATCTCTTAAGGTCATATTTTCATTTATCAGCATGACAGAATGTCGTCAGAACTGCATTTATCTTCTTCACTGATTAGGCTACAATAATCGATGTTAAGCAAATAAAGACCTCCCTCTCCTAGGGAAGTTAACATAATATTAGGTAATATTATTTACTATCATTTCAATACTCAGCTCTACCAATTGTTTACAAGACTAGAGGTTCATACAGCAAAGTGCTCTCCATAAAAGCTAATACTCAAGTATAAATTTCCCTCCATGCTAAAGAAGGTTGGTGGTGTTTTTTTAAACTCCACCCATCAGCAAAACTGTATTTAGGTAGGACTAAACTGGGTTTTCATTTTATTAGAATAGGATCAACAACAGCAACAAAAGAATAATTCAGAGGGATATGTCTCTGTCTTCTCCCTCTTAAGTCATGCAAGGATGCAAGTAAAAAATATTCTGTGCTTTCTCAGTGAGCTTTAAAACTGCTCCCAGTTAACAAAAAGCATCACACAGTGAAGCATGTTATTACTGCAGCCATCCAAGCCACTTGCAATATTATTCATCACTGTTTTACCCTGAGACGTCGCTTCAGGAACAGATTATATCTCCTTCCACTCTGCCGGAATAACCAACAAATAGTTAGCAAGTCCATTGTTCCTCTCCAAGACCCAAACCAATGGCTTCAAGCATGTACTCCCCAACTACAGTTAGTGGGAAACCTGTGTCTTTAAAGGAATGCAAAAAAAGTCTCCATCTATTAGAAAAACACAAGCATCACACAGTATAAATATAATGTCTTCTTTATTAAAGGCAAAGCTGTGCTGACATTTATTTTGATAATCTTTTGAGGTCCTTTCCAACCCATAAGATTTTGTGATTCTGTGATTTTAAAATCCCAAGTCCTATATACCTAACTGCCATCATTTGGATACGTAAGCAGATTTTAGAAATGAACAATGAGAAAGTTTCTTGGCTTGTAATGCAACGGCAACAAACAAGCATTGGCTAATAAATGGAGCACACATGTTGCTGTTACGCTCATGTTACCTTGAGTCCACTGGGACATAGAAAGACAAATGACAACCAGAATGGCAACTGTAATCCCAGAGCTGAAAAAATCACAGGCAATAATCTCTACATACTCCAGGGCATGTGTTTATCTTCAAAGACCTTCCAATTTAATGAAAAAGCCCACTACATTAAAAATCTCTATGCTCCTTAGTGTAATACACTTTATGCCTCTTCATTAGATACCCTGGTAACTGCTGAAACCAGACAGTACCCTGCTTGGACAATCCATGCATTCTGGAGAATTCCTGTGTTTCTGAAGCTATCTTAATGTTTGATGAGTTCCAAAATACTTAATTGTTTTTGTTATTTCTCTACATGGAAATAAGCATGGTTTTCCTATTCTATTTTGTGCTTACAGGCTGAGGTTTTTTTGGTAAATATAATTGTGACTATATACAAACTGAAACAGTTTAGATGTTAATTTGATTAATGTTTAGAATCACACCGACATCTAAGTAGTACTGATGACCCTCTAATTGTTCATCATTACAGTAAGTGAACCTCAAAGTACAGTCTTAAGAACTTACAATGTTGGGAACCAGTCTAAAAACAGATTGGCCCAACCAGCAATTTAAATAGAGACTGCGTGAGCCCAGACATTGTTTTAATGATCAAACAAAATCCAGATACAGAGAGTAGGACAAAAAAATCTATAGTGTTTACTCAAAAAAATGCTCCTGACAAAGGAGTGTCCCAAATTCTTTGCGTAGCATTGTTATAATTAGATAATGCCATACAATTGAAGTAATATTTTATCTTTAATGCCATCAAAGTTTGGTCATTTTCTAAGACATACCAGAATCCCGCTCAGTTATTAAAGGTCTATCAATTTAGTAGTTATTACTGGATCTGGGAATACTTATCATTTATCTCTCCTTCTGCACATAGGATTATTCATCATGCATAGTGAGAGCCTTACTTATTAAACCCATAAATTATTCCTTTCCATTTTGCTGCATTTGAATTTCCCAAGAAGAACAAGTTTAGTCTTGCATATTCATGCAATTCTGTGCATAGATGTGCATTTACAGGTTTAAGGTATATAAAATGTTAGCAATTTGCATTTGTTGCATCATTGAATCATAAACATTACGGATTAATACATCTTATTTCTTAACAGCTCTTTCCAGAACTGTATTCAAATTCATTGATCTTAGACAATCTGCTGTTATTAGATGAAGTTACATCTCATCAGAGCAGATATTCTGTGATGTGTACCTTCTGGAATACAACTAACCAAATTAAAATTTCCCAACTCAGCATATATAGCAAGCAGAAGCTTCTGAATAATTGAATAAAACCCAGCGAGGAATTAGAGAAGAGATGGAGTCAGTCTCTTCCCTGAAATGTATGGTGAAAACACAAGAGGCAACAGCCACAAGTTGCAACAGGGGAAATTCCTACTGGATATGAGGGTGTGGCTGAGCAGGAACAGGTACAACAGGTTGCCCAGACAGATTCCACAATCTTCATCCTAAAAGATCCCACAGCTTGACCAAGCAAGGCCCTGACTGAGCAACCTGAAATCAGCCTTGCCTTAAGTAGGAGGTTGGTCAAGGAGACCTCCGGAAGTCCCTTCTGATCTGAGTCACTCTATGATTCTATAATATAGCATTATTTCAAGTGTTTAGCATTCACCAGTGCTTCCAAAAGTTGTATAAATCCAACAGCTACAAAGTGAGTTTACAAAACTATGTGTTCAAAAACAAATATTACCTTTGTATTTTCCTGTTGTAGTAACTTTTGAGTTTTAATAGTCTAATTATCTCTGTTAGAAGTGACTTTATAGCCTGTAGACAGATTTGTTAATTGAATACTCTAATGATTTATCATAAAGAGCTAAATTTTTCACACAGCTACATAAATGCAAATTCACTGGATTCATACAGAATTAATTAATATTCCTAGTTATCCCATAATTCTTAACTCTTGTCTAGACATCCAGTGGAGGTGGTGTTCAACCAAACAACCTTCCAAGTACCTGGACACAGGTACTCACACTAGACACAAATTAAAGCCCTGCAGTAGGAAATCCTGACTCAAATAGGACAAGTTTACAGGAAAGACCAAGATGTGAGCACAGAAACAAATAAAGCATAGCTGAAGACTAAGGAAGCCAGTAACACCCCAGTTCTCAGCATGGTTTGGGTAAAAACGTGTAAACTCTGGCTGGTGGTCAGACAATATGTTCAAATCCATCAGACCTCTCCCACACTGCTAAATACTGGATGAGTAGGCCTGGGCCACCTTGCTCCCACAGCTGCCTCAGATAAGCTTGTCTAGGGCCAAAGCAAATAAGGCAGAGGCCACAGAGGGGAGAAGGGAAAGCAAGCTGCTGGACGTGGCATCAACACTGTGGCACTGTAATAGCACTTGACAGAAACCATTCTGGATTGAAGCTGAGGGGCAGAGACCCCAGCCACCACTTCTGTGGCTTTGCTCTGCCACCACAACACAGACAGCTGACCCTGGACAGCAGTCAGCTAGCCCTCAGTGGCCCAATGATAGCACAGTACCTGAAATGCAAAGATGTTTTGCAAATGATACCTGAATGATTTAATCCTGTATGTTTCTAGAAGACTCAGGGGGATTTGTACTTCTGTTTATCCACTTAACAGGAAATTTATATCCTTACAGGCCACTTAGCACAGCTCTTCTTCTAGTCAACAGGGATTCCTTCAAATACACCTTGTTACTAAATATCCTAGCCCTCTCCATGTCTGCATTTCAAAGACAGAAGAACTTGACGTAGGGTAATACTTTTCAGATCGATATTCAGTCAGAAAACTGCAGGTTTCTTATAAGTCTACTTTCAGAAACAGCCTTCCCTAATTCAATTCCCTGGATTTCAAGGTTTCCCAAGTGTCCAGCCTCACAGACCTGGGACTACAGGTTCAGACCTCAGCAGCCTTCCCCTTCTGTTTTTTGTATTTCACAGTAGGAAAGTGGATTAGAGCAGCAACTCTAGTTACAAAACAGCAATCATCACTAATCTGAGATGCAGGAACCCAATACATTATCTTGCCTAGAGTTATGGCACAGTGAAGTAGCTCTGGCTATGACTGATGAGTACACTGAGAAGTTATGTTTGTAACATGATCTCCATTGGGACATCTAGGAGTTATATTATCACAGTCATACATTACAAGACAAGAAAAGCCTGAAATTACAAAACAAAATTCATATGCAACATTTTGCTTGCTTACAAGACACAGTCTACAAACCAAATATTTATTTACGGCATATCTTTGATAACCATACATATTTTTTGTCACAGACAATGTGAAAAAACTTAATTACAAAGCAATTAGTTCACTTATGAATTCACAATCCACTGCAGAAAAAAAAAATCAAAATACAGAAATGGAGAAAAATAAAAGGGTTTGAAAGCTGAATCAAAATAGAAGAGCCTCCCTAACTGAAAGAGTAGCAAACATTAAACGGCTTAAAACCAAAGTTATCAGCCTCACTTAGATCCTCATTTGCACAGAATATTTATATACCGTTCCTTGCCTTTTCACTGAATTAAACAGGCTTACAGCTAGAGGAAAACCATACTGATTTAGGTGCCCCTATGCTAAATATAGCTGTTTGACAAAATTCATTTCCAAAAGCAAAAAAGCTCCTGGAAATGCATTTACACCATATATGCAAATATGTAAGTATTCTACTGAAAATCAAACAGGCAAATTCCTAGTTTATGCACAGTAATCTCAGTTTCCACTATCCCAGAGATCCCCCTTGCATGAAGTTCTCTTCAATATTCTTCCTTAGACGAATCCAGGTGACTCTTACTTTCTTTTAAAAGAAGTGTAGGAACAACACTCTTACCACACACTCTCGTCCCAGTTATAATTCATGCAGGTTACAAAAACTTTCTCATTCAAAGAGATACAAAATCCAATATATTTTTGGAAGCTGAATCTTGCAAGCTACTTTTTGTACCTTTACCACATTTATGTTTCAGTTTTGAACCACGTTAAAGTCTGAAAGCTTCAAAACATGCACCTCAAAGCAGTTTAAAACACTAAGATATTTGCACTAAAATTTAAATGTGCAGAAAAAGCCTCTTTGTCTAAAAGAATATATTAAACTAGAGTAGAAGAAAGAAAAATAAAAAGGATGCTAAGACAGCATATATGTTAATGTAAGACACCAGAGCGCAACATAAGCAAGCAGACGGTTTTAATACACCTCAGCATGAACTTCTTCAGTTGTCTTATGTTAATTTTGGTAGGTTTTTTTCTCCATAAAAGAATAGTGGCTATTTTAAGTTTCAGGATCTATTTGAAGATTAACAAAATTATCTTGTCTGTGAATTTCAGTATGTGGGTATTTTGAGACTTTTTAATTTATTATAATAAGAGTACAAAGGCAATGCATTTCATATGCTGTCAGTGTTTCTTGCTCTTTAAAACATTTTAAAAGTATCATGCTGACTCAGAGCCCTCCAGAACACCATGATAAAAAGGAATCCCACATTTGTTAATAACACCATTCTCAGAATACACCCTGTATCCCATCAAACCAAAACAATGGTAAACAAGCAAACTTTCCAGTTTTCTCCATCAGTCTTAACTTTTCAATTTTGTCTGTTATCCTTCCAATTTGCTTTAATTTATAATTTAAGCCATTACTAGCAACAAATGCAAAACATACATTCTTTTTTATAAGCTAGAAAAAAACCAATTCTTTTTGGAAGGATGGTTTCCTTGAAACTGGAAAATTTTCTGGTGAGGGACTTTTTGGCATATGGTAATAGAAGACGCCACACAAATTCATGCAAG
This sequence comes from Colius striatus, assembly GCF_028858725.1. Lineage (NCBI taxonomy): Eukaryota > Metazoa > Chordata > Aves > Coliiformes > Coliidae > Colius > Colius striatus. The sequence goes on along the minus strand of NC_084765.1, from coordinate 4,657,520 downwards.
GAAGCATGAATACTGCTTACTGCTTACCACTTGATGTTCAGGGATGAGTAAAGTAGTCTCAGTGCTGTTTAGGCCCTGCCAGTGGCATTACAGGAAAAACATAACGTTGTTAGCGATGATGCAAAGGATGCTTGAAAATAAAAGGCTATTTCAGAAGAAATAGTGTAGCTTCTGGTTTAAGTTGTTGAAAAGCTATTCTGAGAGATAGTTGGATTTTCAGTCTATATAGTCAAAAGTTTAAACAAACCTCTACATCTTCAGATAAGCTTGGTCTGTAGCCTACACAACTGACTCTTGCATGGCCCATTCTTGATTTTTAAATTTAAGTAATAACAATTTTTAACAAGAACTATACAGTATTCCTCAGCATTTCCTTTATGAAAAGTAAAGTCTTTGCTATTTGGCACAGATTACCATTTACAAGCTGATGATGCACAACTTTTACCAGTACTTTTTCTTATTTTAACGTCAAAGGGGCACGTCTTGTGTACACAGCATAGACAGCTGCACTTGCATTCAGAACAAATGTGATGCCCCTTCCTTAGCTATTTTTTTCAGTACAAACTGAAATCATACCATGTACATTAACAAAAACAAACACAAAGAAACAAATCTTTAATCTCATAGTGTAGACAAAGCAAATTGGTATCACTAATTGTAGTTGTTATGCCTAATGAGATTAGTGAAGGCTTCCCAGCTTCCAGTTCTGATCCACGCCTGGTGAGGCCCTACCCTGATTTTCATCGCTCAAGATCTGAGGGCTCATTACTTTCCTGTATGTGGGCCTGGAGGGTGCCGCAACATCTTCAGGCCATACTCCACACAGGGATGACAGGAATAACAACAGCAGAGGACTCTGCAGGGCACTGTTATCATACAAAGACATGTCCATAAGCTATCTGAGGTCCTGGCCCATAACTGTGGGATTGCATGATTGCAAGAGATTTTGAATTCAGGCTTCACTATTGGAATGAAAAATGGTTTGCAATACCTAAGCGGATTTGGAGTATCTAATACTGTTAGTCAGTAATTTCTCACACTCTTCTTTTGCTTTGCTTCTGAAAACAAAAGACAGACAGGTTTAAACCAAACAGTGTGAGCATATTATGAAAATATGACAGTTCTCAATGGAATCAAATTAGCTTTCAACAGAAGCAGAATACTATCTTCATTTTATTATTGGATTGGTTGTATTATTGTATTGTATTGGTTTTGAGTTGTAACAGTTCAGAAAGTATATATCCCAAAATCCAGTCTCCATAAAGTGCTATCTATGGTGTTTTAAATTAGAAATTAATATTCTTCACTTTTATTACAATTTTACTTGAGAGAAATCAGTCAGGTCCATTCCCATAATTTTGTGAAAAAAAAACATGTTATTTTTGTGGTTGTTTGCATTGCAAGTAATACATCCACACATTTTGGCATTCTTTCTTAATAATGCCATCTCTGAGTATTTTATTATCTAAATGAGATTAAAATAGCCTTTTCAGAATTCAGTCAAATAAATACAGAAAGGCTCATCTGTTTTGTGCCAAGGAATCCATATGGAAACAGTGCAAATATAAATAGTTGCCCTGTGCTCTTACCCCAAGACAGTGTGAACTACGTTTAGAGAGCTAATCCTTACGTCACTGATGCTACTGGAAAAACCTGCACTATTTGTAGTGAACTAAAGGCTGAGGCACCTAAGTGGAACGTTTTTCTCCAATTATACACTGAAAACATCTTCTGTGTAAAGTACAGTACAAATTCCATTGCACATCTGCCCCACCCCTGCCCCAAGCTGGTGCCTTTCCATCTACTTCTCTTTTATCACTTCATCCCATACTCCTCCCACCACAGTTCAGTGTTTATTGAAACACTAAACTATGAGATGAAGACACACAGGTGGCAAAGTCCTTTGTCCATGCCTATGCATTTTGTGAAATGCTTTCCTGTTCATATAGAGAACTTATCCTGCCTTCAGTAGAATTGCCTGAAAATAATTAGCTGAAGTCATGGGGGTTAACTATTCTAAAATTGGTGATGAAACCTTCTCCCGCACATTTACAGTGTAAGAACTCCTGTAGGGAGACACTACTTTTTGAGAACATTCCAAAATTTATGTTCAGCACAATGGGGCTCCAATCTTGACATGTCAGCCACAAGAACCAACCAGTGTTTTCAAAACACTCAAATAGTCCAGCTTGGTCAAGATCAAAACCAAGAATAAAGAAGGTGGGCAGCGGTGGCAGCAGTGCCAGGCTTGTCCTTTGTACTTTGGAATCGAGTCTCATAAGCCTTTGACACTCTCTCTCCTCAAAATATCCTTCAGACTGCATTTTGTAGTTACAATTGAAAGAAGTCTTTTTGTATTTCCTTCTAGATTTGGAAACTGATTTGGTCTGTCTTCACAATATTACTAATGGTATTTTATGTTTCTATTTGAAAACGCACTAGTCTGAATTGTAAAATGAACAAGCATGAAAACTAATGTACATTCCAATGGTGCTTCTTCAAAAGAAATCCATTCATTTGAAACACCTGCAGCACCTGAAGATTATAATTGCCAATCTAACTGTGCAAAATTAATTCCTATCTTCTCCCAACTAGGATAAGGCACAATTCTGAAGCTTTGCTCACAGAGTAGTAGACATCTACCTTTTATAAGAGTAAGAAATTCAGGGCCTATGTACAGACTCAATTAGGACAGAAGTGTGTCCCTAACATAAGTATCTGTCTGTGAATTACTGGTTTAACAATGATGTAATTTTGAAGCAGACCCATTGCAGTGCCTGTTCAAAAATATTCCTAGCATATACCCTTTTTTTTTCCCTTCCCAGACTTCTGTTTGCTGAAAACATCTCCCTGTTTCCCTGCATGACAAAGCGTCTAGAAATGATGTATGCTGTAAGGCTTGTAAGATGAAAAGCTATTGAACTCCAAGTGATCTTGTTTCTTTTGTCCTTGTGGGAGATTAAAGGAAGAAAAATAAGGAGACTCAACAAGAATCAGGTAAAAAAAAAAAAAAAACAACGAAAAAACCCAGGGTAAAATAGGGAAGCAACAATGGACTGAAGCACAAATGCAAAATCATGACAAAGCACCACATGCACCATTGATTGGTAACTCAATTGCTTTTTGAGTTCTGGACTTCATCTGGTTTTTGTGTATATTTTGGCAGACTTCACTACAGACTGGTTTTCACCCTCATTTTTGTTTTACTTGCATAATTCCTACTGTATAAACCACATATTCCTTTTGAGATTACAAAAGAAAAAAAAAGCCACTGATATATTGATAGGTAATGATTTCTGCTCTCAATACTTGAAATTAGATTTCTCCCACTCTGTTGCTAAATTAACAATAAGACCATAGCTTTTTCTCCCTACTACTGAGCAGAAGCATATAGATACTGTATGTTACATCTCTTCTAAAAGAAAAGACAACCCAAACATAATGAAGTTGTGAACTGAATGTAAATCCATTTCACTCTTTCCCAATGGTCTTTTTATCAATGAGTTCCATTTCTGTTTTAAAATTACCTGACTTAAAACAATTTAAGATGTTCAAGTGTTTATATTTTTCAGTTGCAGGAAAAATGTTGAGCACTTGGTTAAGTAACAAGAAAATTACCAAGCTATCACCAGATTAAAATTATTAAAACCAGAAATCTGTCAAAACAAGAACAACATTGACCTGAGCACAAAAGGATCTTGGTGGATAGATGCCTGTGTTCAATTCCTATGGGAATGCATCAAGGATGAGAGAAGATAGCCTAGCAAACTGAGGTAAAAGAAATTCTTCCAGTTTATGAAGAAGAAAACCAAAGTTGTGACATAGGGAGATAAAGGATTAGCATTATATGAAAAAAAAAAAAAATGAAGGCTATCTTACTGTTGGAATGAATTCATGGAAAAAACATTTAAGGATAGACTTAACCTGAATATCTAGGACATTAATCATCAAAAACTAAGCCTGTCATGGCTGATAAGAGTGTGAAACTGGGCAAGAAGATCAAGAGTAACTCTGTAACTTTATGTCTGGCTAATGCATAGAAAGCAAAAATCAGATAAATGAAACTGTATTAGGGCACATGTGGTAGATTAACACAAAGCACAGAAAAATACTAACTTAAATGTAAGCAAGCATGAGATATCCAGCTGATTTGGAGGAATAAAGTACCTAAAGCCAAATAAGCCATCTCTTCTTTGAGGGAGAGAGGAAAATAATAAGACACACAACCGAGTTATCAAGAGAGACTAGAAGTGTTAATGTGACAATACTTTGTGATATTTAAGAACAAATTTTAAAAGCTAATTTTGTAAGGATCATACATAAGTAGAAAATGAGAGAAAAGGCAGCATGAAGTTACTAAGGAGAGATTTTTGGAGCATAAGCATATACATTTTTCATAAGGAGACTACATTCCAGACCAGAAAGTGCTGAAGACCACTTTCTTTTACTAACCCATCACAATCTTTCATCCTTCAAACAAGGCTCAAATCCCATGTCTCTGCATATATAACACATGTAGTGCAACACATTTGCTGCATTTGCCTATTTGCTCATGAAGTGAATTCTTTCAGATTTTGGTGAGATAGGTCATCTCCATCTACTCAGAGACACTCAAAAGGAACTCAGAATCAGCTTCTGACTCTGATGATTATCATAATATTATGATGATTCATACACTATAATTGGAGTTCGTATCTGCCCAGTGTTCAGGAAGTATTTGATATGTCTGTTCACTGAAAAATTTTCTGAGGAAAAAGATGATTAAAACTCCTACAACAGACTGAGAAAGTAGGAAGGTGAACAAACCCTCTATTTTTAAGGTAGAACTGGTAGACTTATGAAATTATTTAGATGATGTAGCTGTATATGCTAGCAAGATCTGTGTAAACTAGAAAGCACCTCTATGTTCTGTCTTCACATGAGCATCTCCAAATTTGCCTCTTAGAGATAGGTAAGGACATGTTTTACTCTTTAAAGAAGCTCAGCAGAACAGCTGAACAGAACAGCTCTCATTTTAATAGACATTACTCCTGATGAGTGCGCTTGGCCAGTACGAAAGAGAAACTATTTTTTCCCGCTTCAACTCTCCCTACCTTCCTCTAAGCATACAATAACCATAATAAAGAAACCAGATAACAGAAATCAAAATACCAATTTCAAGAATGCCTATTTTCAACATTCCCTTATAATCTGTTTCTTAACTAAATAGTAGCCACATATCACTATTTAGTCACACACCACTATTTAAACTATTGTGTACTGTACATATTAAGCAATGATGTACTGTGAAAAAATGAATGGCTGATGATGCTATTTGGATTAGACACATTGCAAGGAAGAGATATTCTTACAGCTTCAATCTTTAATTGCTTTCTCATAGATCCTGCTGCACTCTTAAGAAGTTCCTAGTGCAGAGGAACATGAGAGTGCCTTGATTTACCTGTCCAGTCAGCAATATAATACACAGCATAAAACAAAGTGTTGAGATTGTGCAGAAGCATTATGTTTTTCCAGTTGTCAAAACATTAGATGATTGTGTGATTCTCATTTTAAGACTCATGCTGGAAACACTATTAAGCCCACACCATTTTCTGCTGCTGCTGTGTTGTAGCACTAGGACTGCACTAAGTCTCTTCTTGGAAGACTCAGCATCAGCTTTACATTCATGGTTTTGCCCCTTCAAAATACTAGAGGAAGAAAACGTTTACACGGATAAAAGTAAGTTTCCCTTTCACAGCAACTGTTCCCTTTTCTTCCTGTCAGTAGTATGTTAACACCATTGGTACTGTACCTTACCTCTGAGCTGCTAGGGGCTTCTGATCCTGCAGTTGAAACAGTTTCACATAAAGGTCCATTGCATTCTTCCCCTAAGAAAGATAGATTCACATAAATACATATCTTAGTTTAAATAATGCTGGAAAATAATGCTCAGCTACGTAAGGCCTTCAAGAACGGTTTTTTGAATGGAAAAAATTCTGCAAGACACAATATACTCAGTCTGTACCACCTGGTTGTAATTGTTCAGCCACAGAAATATACTTCAAAATGTGACAAAAATCTGTCAGCATCACATATTTGAGAAGATAAAATTCTTTCTGAATTCTTGGTCAACACATTTGGAGTTTTGCTGACTCAGCTACTAAAGATCAAAGTTCTCTGCGTTTGCTTGCTAGAAATTCAATTAGTTTTTTGTTGTTGCTAAGGGATTAATGGTGCATAACCTCAAGATCACAGATATCCACATAATGCAGATATGATGCCAGGATCAAGAATAGTAACATCAACTTAAATTACGAAGCTTCTTGTCATTTAAAAAATTAAATGAAAAAACTTACCTTCATTTCAACAACAGTATTGAACTCTGAGATGACTTTCCCACAAATATAGTCAGTCCACCAAGGACACTGTTACTTAATATTATCAGGAAAAATCACATTGAATATATTCAATATATAGAATAAACTGTATAAAGCCTAAACTATACTGAGATATTGGCTGGGTTTGTGGCTCTGAACCTACTTTGTCAACAACTCCCTCTGGAGAGGTAATTCAGAGTCCATAAACTAGGCTCCTGCTCCAATAAGTTTTTGTAAACAAAGAACTCTGCTGATTAGACAGAGACCAGACTCCCAAATCAGGTATTTGGTCTCACAGTCCTCAATGGCAGGAGCAGCCTGGCACCTTGTCTCTGGAACAATGACTTTCAATTTGCCCATGCTGCTGAGAGGACTTGAATTGATCTCATAGTCTGTGACAGTTGCCTTGGTGTTTGTTTTTTCTGGGTTATCCATTCTGTAGCTATGAAAGTTTAACCTCAGGAACACGCACAATTCAGAGTTCTACATTTTAAACTCTGTCCCGGTACCACTGAAGGAAATCCTCTTGTGTCTCTGATCCAGAATAAAACTAACCCTAGTACAACATACAATGCGACAAAAAAAGAATGAAAACCATAAATTAACTGAGAGGTAAAACATACTTAATACAGTCAATCCTTGAAAAACACATAAACAGGTTCCCAAGCAGAAGCAATACGAGAAATGCACGTTCAAATCACATAGGAAGGTGTAAAGGAGCTGCAACCCAGAACTACAACAAGCACCAGGAATGGAAAAACCAAATTAGACTGCCCACACATAGCTAAGAATTGATTTGCAAAAAGCCTGTCTCATATGTGATATCAAGGACTCAAATAAATTCAGTCTGATTTCCAAGAGACCCTCAGCAGAAAATAAAGACCAGAGGACACGGACAGCAGCAGTTAGTACAATACCTTCTGACTCTGCTGCCGTGGTGAGAACTGTAATGTCATCTTTAAAAGGAAAAAAAACACTTCAGTAAGAACCAGGAGTAAAACCCACTTTTAACATGAATCTATTTAATAATTCTTCTCCATCCTCCTCCTTCTTCTCCATCCTACAGCCACTATATCTGCCAAAAGAATAAGCCCTGGAAACCACAGACTGTGACCTAGACAAGAAAGCAAGGAGGAGGTTCCTCTTAACACACCAATATTCACATTTTTGTCCAGGCTCTTTGTTTGGCAACACAAAAAAAAAAGATGACACTGTCTCACAGCAGCAGCAAAAAGGAACTTAGTAGTTTCTGCTAGCCAAGAAAATACCTTTAAAATTCTTCAAGAAATCACAACTTCCTATGTAAAAATGGGAGTAAAACAAGAGTATTCTGATACACCCATCCTATTTAAGGGAACGACCTCTTTCTTCAACACTACACTCTCCAATGTACATAAAGAGATCCAGAAACTTCTGCACACCAAGAATGAATGAGGATAGCTGTTAAACATGTTGCCCTTCAATACAAGATTTGTTTATACAAATTGCAGTCCCTCCTTGCAAATTTTTTGTTTGAAATTAACTCCAGAAGAACGTCATGATTATCAAAACTCATTAGATTTATTTCAGACCTATGTATTTCCAATATTTACTCAAATCATTGGCTTTTCATGGGCACACATGTATCCTAGCTGGAAAAAAAACGGCTTTTTCCCAAAATAACTGTTGTCTCCAGCAGCCTTACAGTTCTGCACACAGCTGTTTTTAACTCCTTAAACACATGTGTCTCAGGAGTTTGCACATTACTGGAAATAAGTAAGCTTCACTTGGCCTATAATTTTGCAGTATTAACCTAAGCTGTCCCAAACTACACCCTATTTCAGGGCATTCCACTTAAAAACTTACAGTATGTCACTCCTAAGAATTACAGACCACTTCTATCTCAATTACAGACCCGGAGGATTAGATCAATCCAAAACAGCTCACAGAAATCAACATGCAGAACTAAAGACTGGAGAATATAATCAAGACTGATTTCGCCTTCTAAAATGTAAGTAGTTTACCCCCTCCCAAAAAAAAGGTACTTTTATTAGTTCAATCTTATGAGTTCTGTACCAAGCACAACAAATGGCTTCTCATGTAATGAATGGATTCGTCATTCTACAATAGTTCAACTTTGTTCACAGTGCCTGAATCATTTTCTTATTCTATACAGCAAAAGTGATAATTTAGGAAAAGATATAAAGGAATTTAATTCCACAGCCAGATCCACTGGTTAAAACAAAAGCTTCAGTATGATATTTCAGGAATCAAAAAATTGTCTTTCAAAACCCGCCTGTTCATTCCACAATGCAAAAGAAAAACTCTTAGTGGTCTAAGGTCTGAAATACACTCACAATGTTTCAGAGACACTCCTGTATCTGCAGTTTACAGAACTGACATGCAAGCTGTTCAAGTACAAACTGATCACCACATATTTAAAACCAGATGAATGGATTGCAGACCTCACTCATGACATACCTATCAATTCTACTTGATGACTACAATGGTAATACAGACTTTCTAAAACTAAAACTTAAAGTCATCTTCAAGAAAACAAGCAACACAAAATGAATTCCACTTTGACAAATGCTTTTAAATTTCATTTATAAAATACCAAAAACACAAGTAAATATATTCAGTGCTGTCACCAAAAAAATAATGATGCTGTTGTAAATCATATCCCCTTATTTCCTGACAGCTGATGCACGGGAAGCAGCACAGCTCAGTGATGTATCACTGCACCAAAAACCAAGCTGCACGTTCTCTGGGAGAACATTACAGGCCACTTCCTGGTCATAAAAGCTGTGCCTCAACTTGGCAAATCAAAGGTCCAGGAGGACATGAGCCCAACCACTTGACTTAATTATTAAGTGTGCTTGTTGGAACCTTTTTTGGCTTCTAGCCCTCTCCCAGAGAGCACAGAAGTACACTCTGGAGGAAACCACAGGACAGGTTCTGGTCTTCAAAACAGTATGGACAAGTCTGTCTTGTGAGGCAAAGAAGGGAATTCAGCCATATAGACATGACTGGACTGCACCACTTGTCCTCGAAGGCCAATGAAAAAATCCTTGCCTTTTAAAATTCCCAGACAGGGATGCTCCAGCATATTTAACTGTACCTAACCAGCAATCTTCCTGGAAGATTATCTCTGTCACTTCAGCATTGTCAGTAAGCTGCAGACGAAAAGAAAAAGCTTGGCTGATGATGCTGCACTCAAGATACAGCTGGGCACAGAGCAGCTGGTGTATAGGTTCTGCAGTCTGGCACAGTTCAGAGCAACTCTGCATCAGAAAACAGCAGGAGAAGGCATTAAAGTTTTTCCTTTCTTTCAACTTCTCCTGATTCATCTGCATCAAGTACAGCTCTTGGTAGATGTGTTTCTACCAGTAACAATGTTAACATATTAGGTACTTCTAAACCCAAGTGGCAGCTGAACAGACATTTTAGGGATGAAAATTTCCATCTTACAAATTTTCATCCAGTTACTAAAATTGGAAAATCATGTGCACTTGAACACTTAAGAACTCCAACAGCTATTCCAAAGGCAAAGTCAGAGTCAGGATACTCATGCAGGTGTTGATCAACTTTTACTATTTAGCAGCAATAAGACAGACTGGTCTTGCTATTACTTTCAGTATTGTTTCCAAAATTCTGCTTCTGTTTGTTTCCACAATCTTCTTGGCCATAGTAACAACATCCTTTTCAGTCAATAAAACCAAACAAGTAAAAAAAGCTTTCAGGCCAGTCATACTGTTCTACATCTGTCTGATGCCTTTGGCATATCAGTTTATATACATATATATTTGGTGATTCAGGTAAAATGAAAAAAAATTCCCAAACCAAACAAAGTCACAGAACAACTCACCCCAAAACTTGCATTGCAGTTGTTACCAGGTACTTACTTTGTATTACAAAGAATATTACTAATACTCATCCTTACCAAGCAATCAAAGAAAATGTTATTCCTAGATGTCTTGAAGTTACCATCTGAATACAGGCCTGCTGTATTCAGTAACCCGGCCTGCCCAACAGAAAAATCCATTTAAAACATGATTATTTACTATTAAATCAATGTGTTATTTACAGTACTGTATCCTTTGCTCCCAAAAGATCACCATGGGATTGCTGCTGTAGCAGGATCTACTCCGATCAACTTCTGTCTTTGATAAAGAGTCCAATCCAGCACTGAGTCACCACAAAAATCCACACTGAAAAAGGACCTCTCCAAAGTAAGGTCACTCACTCCAAGTAAGATTCATAATGACTATTGTTAGTCCTTCCATATCTAAGAAAAATACAGCCTTAGAATGACTTATTAATGAAGTTTACGTGTATATTGACCATATCCAGAGGTGGATGACTGAGTTGCCATGGGGAACTGAGGACCCACCCAGAATATTGGCTCCGGAGCCAGTAAAATAAGTGTTATCACTTTACTTGGCATTGTCTGAAGGGTAATAACTGAACCACTGAGCCAAAGATCTCATCTCAAAATTATGTCTGAAGTAGTGGCTTATGCATACTCAGAGCTGCTCCTAAAAATTGAAAAACAGTTGTTTTGTTTTTTACAATGAAAACATTGAACTTTCACTAAATCCAAGAAAATTTATTGGGTACATTATTTAAAGTAATTTTATGATTCCCCTGAAATTAAATAAATAAAATAAATAAATAAATTCAAGTAAGAGCTGCTTCACAAACATACTGATTTTCAGCATGTGGGGTTTTTTTAACTAAACAAGCAATTCCAGAGAATAGATACTTATGAAAGAAGAAGAGAGAAAAATAAATATACTGAAGAAAAATCTGTTCCTAACAGTAAGAAAATCTCACTTAGCATTTGGAAAAGACATGCAGTCCTCAATCGTAATCTCTCTTCACTATAGTGAGTACTTTAAATCAGAACTTGAGGTTTACCCTCAGCTGCCTTCTATTTAAAGAACCTCCACTTTTGATTAAAAGGCACTAGGCTAAACAGAAAAAAAAAAGAGGAAGAAGAGTTATGTAAATCTGTTTTTAGCAAAAACCCACAAGTCTAGCATTGTAACAGAGAACTTGAATAACATTTTCACATGGTTAGGGCAGTAACCATTACTGTACTGTATATACCAGCACAGATGAGACTTAAAGCATGCTGTGAGCACTAAAGTTAGAGCTTATACCTTTCAGGCATCATCACTTTGCAGAATGACACATGTAAACTAATTAATATGTTCAAGTACAATTAAAAAAAAAAACCCAAACCCCAGAGCAGCAATAGCAGAGTGGTAAAATACCAGACTGCAGAAGTCCTGAGAACTCATGAAGCACTATGGCTGTGCTTGATTGCACTTGGACTGTTGGTATGTGCAGGGCCAGACCTCATCAGCACCGTCTGACCGCAGCGGCAGACAAAAAGCTCAGGCTGTGGCCTTGTGCATGTATGAAAGAGGCAGCTGCTCTCACACCTCCTGTAAGAAAAGATGAAGAAAGGGCAACAGCGGTATTCCTTTTCAGCACAGCCCAAGGGAACCACAAGCACTTCAGAACGTGGTAGGTGTAGACTTGCTTTCCCACTGTTCCCAGAGGGACACTTAAAATCTTAGAGCATCATTCATTAATGCACTTCCCCAACACTGACTGAAATCACTGATGTAAGCCTGAAGCAACACAGTCTCCAATTTCTTTCATCATTTGCAGTACCCAAGTTTTCGTAAGTAGTGGAGGGTCCAATGCACTATTCATTCTATGGGCACACATTACATTCTTGTCCTGTATGGCAGATATTCTATTGATACTGTAAGAGAAAAGAGAGAAATGAACAGAGAACTAATTCCTGAGTTTCATGCTACCCAGACATTTAATTTCAGACGGGCAATTTCACCTGCAATTTTTTATTCCTTCTGGTCCTTGTGCTCTACCCAATACCATTTTAGCTATGCTTTCAATGAAGTATGTCAATGAGACTTTTGCTAAGGAATTCACAAAATATTTCATTTTCTCATAATAAACAGCATAAAAATACACCATTGTAGAAAGACTTTTTACTGACAATTTTTTCTGAACTATGAGTCTGCTACACACTGAAGTAATTTGGACAGCAAATGGTAAAGACGATGGAATAATTCTGGAAGTCATATACTGACCCCAAACAGTTCCTATCAATCAGGAAAATGAGCAGGGCAAAGGACCCTGGGTCTCATCACTTGGAGGTTTTTATGTAAGCATCAGGCAATTAACAAGACTGAAGAACTCAAAAGCATCCAATTTGCCAGTGGCCTTGAAACCACATCTGCTAGTCATTACTCGTTAACATGGTGTATTTCTAGCACACTACAAATTGTGCAAACATAAGCCCTCTGATTTCCTACCTGATAGTTAAGAAAACCTCTTTGAATAACAAACCACAGGGCCCTTTCTAATTTCGGGCTAGTGAAGAAAATTAAAGGGCAGTCATCTGCATCACGAGCCCTACCCACACGGTGCCTGGGGTTCTGCTGTCTTGCCAAAGGCCTCAAATTTCACATTTACCCTTGGGAGCCTGCTAAGGAAGACAAGAGGATCACTTAAGATTTCTTACACTTCACCAAAAGACATTCTCAATTCCTAAAAAACAGCATTAGGAATTTCACTACCTGTACTGGTCCTCACTGAGAACTAGTGGAGAATGGCTCTGACTGTACCAACACCTAGACAAATTATTTCACACTTGTATTACACTGTTCTGTGTAAATGAGTGAAATAGTAGCCTAGCATGAAGTCTTTTCACACAAGTGACATCAAATGTGGTCTACATTTAATTTATTCTTAATGGTTAGATCTGTAACAGACTACTAGACCACAGACACAATAGGAAATAAGTAGAAAATCCCATAAACCTTTAATCTATGGGATCTATTGAAAATTCCAGATTATAGCTGTGCAAACATAACCCAAGACAATTTCTCTCCTCACTTCTTGGGCACTTGTTGCAACTAGTGCAGAAACCAGCGATGAAAAGAGGGGCTAAAGAGAGCCTGAAGGCAGGGCTAGGATGTGCTAGTTCTGCCTTGATGTGGCATGGAAAGAATGATCCAAATTTACACATGGATCTATTCTGAATATACACAAATACATTGAGATACACTGAAATACTGGATTACTGCAATATGAATATTGCAGGTATGGGACTAAGGTATTTTCTCAGCTGTTCTGGAAAAGTACACTGCCACACAGATTTTTATATTATATTCCTTAACCTATCCAGATAAGCAAGTTAAGAATTGTACTATGGTACATTAAGATAGATAATTAGTGCTTACAGGGCATGTCAGCAAAGTTGCGCAAGACATGAAGTTTCCAGCATTGGTTCGGATGTCCTGCCTTACTCTGGACCTTTTTATCAGCAGCAGCCAACTAGGCTGCTAGCAGGCCTTTTCTTGGCTTGCATCAGACTAAAGCAATGAACACCACAGGTTTAACAGCTGTAGGTTCTCTCACAAGAAGCCCTTCAGAAACACACCAAACATCTCTATAGTGTAAGCCAAGTAACCAAGTCCCAACCTAGAATGAACTACTCCCTCACACAATGTTTAATCTATAAATAATTCCTGACATATTATTCTGCTTTCTGCAGAGAGCCAACACTTCAAAATCCTTCCATAACTATGTTATAGTTGCAAAAACTATCCCTAGCGATAGGACGCAAGGATGTTTTTTTGCCTTCATGCATTTATACACATGCACTCATGAAAAGCTACTACCAAATATAATGCAATTACTGCTAGGTAATGAAGCACAAATTGGCAGCTACATTGCTCTTCAGTTCAACTCTCAGATAACAATAAAAAACTAGTGGAAAAGTTCAATGCATTATTACCTTGCCACTTACCATCTGACACAGCAACTCCACATTTTTACATGACCTATACTCTGTTCATTACATGTTTATGTTAGGTAACTCTTCTATGTGTATAAACAACTCATTAGTTTACAGATACTAAATATGAAATGAATGTTGTTTGGTTTTCTGGTTTTAGAGTAATTTGTTGGGTTTGGTTTTTTTTTTTCACAAAATATCTACCAACAGTTCTCAGTATAATTTTAGAAGCACATGTTCATTAATGCCTTTATATCTTATCCTAGTTTTGCCTTGCATCGTAGTGTGCTAAAGTACCCTTCCATTTTATGATACAGTTATCTCACTGATATCAAGACTCTTCCAGATTGCAAAGCTTCACTTTGCAACACAACTTTCTTTTCTCACCACATGTTAATGCACTTGTTCAAAAAATCCTGAAAAGCAAAGCGACTCACTCAGGTTTGTTTCTGGGAAGTTACTTACAAAAGCTTTCTGGTGTGCAACAGCGTATTTAAGGTAGCATTTCACTGATAGTAAAGACTGGAAACTTTCAGCTGTAGCCATATCTTTAAAATGCTGAATTATACTCAGATCTGAAGCCATTTTTTTTTTCTAAAAAACAAACCAAAGAACCAAACCCTGTACAGTAGAAACCTGCTTTTCTATTAGTCCTATGAACACCTCAGAATGGGACACCACATCAGACAGTACCTTAGCTGCAAACTGCCTCAGAGGGAACCACAGAGAAAGTATTGTTCTGCCTTACACTGCAGTAGAGTTTCAACTGCCTCCTTAGGGCTTATTTGACATTAACAGCCCAGAACCTCTGGCCCTAGCTGGAACCATGCCCTTCCTCCAGGAATCCATGTGAGAAACAGCTGCAGAGAACTTTTGTTTCCTTTCCTGAGCTGAGTGAAGCTGCAGACTCTTTACCAAATGGAGGCTGAAGAGCCTTCACCTAGGATGGGTAGAAAGTCAGTTCTTCACCGGGAATTCAGGTGCATTGCCCAGCTCTCTGAAGCACAGCTTAAACATCCCACATAATTGCTACTGGGTTAAGAAGGCATGCAAAGGACCCCATCCCTCCTGGCAGCTGCTCCGCTTTGCCACTCACCAGGCTGCAAAAAGAGTGACTTTAACCTCATACATAGAGTACTCATCTGAAAGAAAAGTATTGCAAGTCTCTGTCACCAGTTTGAGGATAAATTTTTGTTTGTTTTTAACTGAGACAATATCTGGTAAAATCCATATTTAACAGCTCCAGGAAAATGTGCTCAATGTTTACTTTCTCATTAAAAGCACCACAGTATGCTACAAAACATACATACATAAGGCTATGTTTTGCAGGTTGCTAGGATCAATTCCCAAAATCAGGCTTTCCTACCTCAAACTGGATTTGTCTGTTAAAAGGAAGTTTACTTTCTAACCAACCTGTATTTACACTGTGCTCCCGCAGTAACGCTTCACAGCCAGTAAAGAAATTCCACTCAGCAACTACTCAGTGGCTGGTCTGAGGGAATATTTTCTCCCTGGCCTTTCATATTCTGAACTATGTCTAAATTTCTTGGAGCTTCTACTTTATTATCTAGGAATAATCTTTAAAAAAAAACAGCTTTCACATTAACAAACTCTTTGCTTTCACCCTGGGGGAACATGATATCCCATTCAGTGTTTCCACAAATACATCAGAAATTACTACATACATTGCTGCAGTAATTACAGACAGATGTAGTCTTGAACAGAGAGGCCTGTATCTTATGTTGCTAGTGTGAATCATAATAATTCTGGTTAAATCAGTGAAGTATCATTCTACTAAATAACAGCAGTATCTGGCCTCAAATGCTGAGGCATTATGAGATGCCAACACACTGGCATATGCATCATTTGCAACTCTCGCCATTGGCTTTTCCTACTGTTTTGCTGCCTTCTGCAGAGGGAACACAAGCAAGATTATAACAAACCTACATAAGCATATGAATTTAGATCAGTCTTAGAGCATTCTGAGTTGAAACTAGACTCCTAGAAATTTTGGAAGAGGAACCACAAATATAAAGGCAGTATTTTTCAAATCAGGGCATGGAGCTACATGAATTTCCAAACGATCCAGAGTCTTGGGATTTATGCAACACAGCTACCATAGTATCAACACTTCACGTTGGAAAAAAAATGCTGAAAGACAGTGGAAACATAAAGAAATATTCCTAAAAACATCCTGTGGTCTTCTTGCTCTGGTATTTACATCTCAGTGTTGCAAGTTCCATTTTCTTTACTTTTAATACTTTGGGGTAAACACCACCCATCTTCCAACAGAAAGCAAAATCACACCCACAAAAATGGAAGTTATTACCTCACATGGGTGTAATTCAACAGGAAGACAGAAAGCTTCCTTTGAGGTAGAAGTTTTGATCTGCAAGTTAAAACTTTCTGCTGCTGGTAAGTAGTTTTTTTATCCCCACAACCCGTTCCTTAGCATTTAATTTTAATGAAAAGCAGTAGTAAATAAGAATTAAATACACACATACTATCCAAATATGCACATAATTTTATGGAAAATAAGTAGCAGATATTTTTTTCTTCTGCCTTGTTCCTTTTGACTCACAAAGACCCTGCTTGTACACATCAGTGCACAAGCTTGGAGCCTCCTTAAGAGCCTATCTTTTCCTTAAAAGCACAAAACAGATCTTTACATCAAAGACAAGTACCAGTGACAATAAATGCTTACTGTTAACTTCTCTAAACCATAATTTAAGGAAGTTTGGGGTTTTTTTTAACCTTATGAGATTTTGGGACAACAAATTCACATACATTTTTAAAAGTCTACTCACTTTACCTTATATTCAGTTTGTTTCTGTTTTAGAAAACAGGTTGATTAAAATTGAACTGAACTGGTGCAAGATTCTGTATGGGCAGTTATGTGCTACAGTATGGTAAATCCTACTAAATCATCCTAATTTACAGAAATCCCTCAAATCTCCTTACATTGAATGACTATAAAAAACTCACAAAATGTTCATGGGAAAGCTGAATGCTGCAAATTTCAGTTTACAAATCTGACTTCCAACATCATTTTCTAAATGGTTATTGCATATTTTGTAAATGTTGTAATTTTTTCAGTCTCAAGCTACTTCAGAAGGACAACCACTGGGTTAGAGCAGCTCAGTCCTGAGCCCTTTTCATTGCTCACAGGCAGCGGGACAGGCAATGACTCAGGCCTCCCCACAAGAGTTTGTAAATGCATCGCTGGCCAAGAGGCTGCAACACCCATCTGTTTCCGTTCCTGTGCCAGGCCGACAGCTCCACCGGGCTCTTGAAGAGAGGGTGAGCGTTTGTCTGACACTTGCTGCGGGTGCTTGCCTTGCTGCAGTTGGCCACCACTCCTTGCTGTCAGTGCAAACAGCTTCTTTTGGATAATTTTCATAGTCATTATCTGCTGTCATATCCATCTGAAACAAGGCTGATTTTGAAACAAGGCCAAAGGTTTTGAAAATCATGATTTTACACCAGTGCTTGAGGTGTTTAAAATGGCATTGTATGTTTTTCTGAGAGATACTTAGTCAAGCTGTGAAAGAAAACATACAACCCAAGCAACCAACCCAGAAGCAATTAGTAGCTCTTTCTTGCTTTAAGATCTTCACTTCTAGGACTGATGGCAAAGCACAACTCCTATAAAGAAATTTTTCTAGGTCAGTATTTTTCTGTTGTTTTTCAATTTCTACAGAATCGTTTTGATAATATCAGCCAGCTATCTTACATCTGACTGTTGATTCATGTTGCCAGGTGACAAACTGATAAACACACCCGAAGCATTTGCATCATGTTATTTCACAAAATCATAATATTACCACATTTATTATAAGTAATTACATTACATACTGACATGAGTTGGAGATTGTCACCTGCCTATTGCATAAAAGCAAGGTCCCAACAAAGACCCAGAATCTGTACAGACTATACACAAAGCTGACTGGTATCAGTGGGTCCTGGATGAAGGAAGACAGTAGAAGGACTGCTCTTCTCTTCCTAAACGAGGTGGCCTGGTCTGCTCTGAACTTTCTTGCCATGACAGTATTAGCTAGTGGCAGCAGTTCATCTCAGCCTGAACCCAGCTGGCGCTTTATGAAAGGCTAAAAGTTTGCTGTTAGGCTCATAGCATTTGAAATGTGTTTAAAATTAACTATTAAGGGCTATCTGGCTCGAGTAGCATGCTGATGTAGGAACCTTTTTTCAAGGTTTATTTAGACTTACTGATGACCTAATCAAACCACACTCGGGCTCATGCAAAAGTGTTTGTTGTTTGCCCTTTTCAGTGGAAAAAAGATAAAAAACTTAAGAAGCGTCAGGAGCATTCGGGATCAATCCCCTCTCCCTGCCACCAGAGCCCGGTCTCGGAACCGGACTGCCCCCGCACACGCTGTCAGGCTCTCGAACCGCTTTGCTACGTCCTACCCGCGCCACTTCCACAGGCAGGAAGCCCCGGCCGCGCCCGGCCGCACAGCACCGGGGCGGGGGGCACAAGGAACAAAGCAGCTATCTCCCCCCTGCTCCCTTCGATCTCCTACCATCCGCCGACAGAGCCATCTCGATGAGGGTCTCATTCCCTTTCTTCCCCAAACGATTCATGGTGAGTGCCTTTTCTTTACCCCCTCGCTGACGGCGGGGAATACCTTCCGGGAGCTGATGGGAGAAGAGGGGGTGAGTCAGGGGCTGGGTGGCCGCCTCATGCATGCGCACTGCCCGCAGAGGCGGAGCACGGAGAAGCGGGGACCGGAGAAGGGAGGGGAAAGCGGGGGCCACCCAACCGGGCCCGGTGCCCGGCCGCGCCAGCCGACGGGCAGGTCTCCCGTCCGTCGGCCGCCCCGGGCGGGCACCGCGCCCAGCTGAAGGCCGCTCCTCTTCCACCACCACCCCGCCCCCGCCGGAGGGATGGTCTTTTTCTCAATAACATTTCCATTAAACCATTTATTTTTCCACTACATAGAGAGAAGTTACCGAAGGCGAGCTGAGAAGACACCCGAAAAAGGGGAATATGGGATTAAACCTCGAGCTCCTTGAGTAGCATTTTGGGCAAGCCCCTTTGTACAATTTAATTTGGCCATTTAAATATAGCAAAGGAGTTGTCTTTTTTTTTTTTTTTTACTTTTGACTGTCTGCATAGTAGTAGCTGATCTTTCATGAAGGAAAAGGAGAAGGAAAGTGAGGTAGAGTAATATTCCTTATGTGGGTGACTGGTGTGGTTTAACATAGGCCAGCAACTAAGTCCCCCACAGCCTGCAGCTCACTGCCCCCTGCCGTGGGATGGAGTAGAGAATCTGAAGGGTAAAACTGAGAAACATGTTGATATAAAGACAATTTAATTTTATTTAAAAAGAAAAAAGAGAGAAGGAAATAAAATGCAAGTGACGTAAAAGAAAACCATTGCTCACTACCAGCCAGTCCCTGAGCCCCTTCCAGCCTCCACCCCCACACCAGTTTTATTTCTGATGATGATGTGGCATAACATAGGATATCCTTTGAGTCAGTTGGGGTTAGCTGTCCCAGCTGTCCCCCCTCCCAGTTCCTTGTGCATTCCTATCCTGCTCACTAGTGGGGCATTCTCAGGAGCAGAAAAGGCCTGGACTGGATGCTGTGGAAGCACTGCTCAACAGTAAGGAAAAACATTCCTGTGCTATCAGCACTCTTTTCATCACAAACCAGAAACCATGCAAGCTGCTATAAAGAAATTTAGCTCTGTCCCAGCCAAAACCAGTACCGTTTGGGATTCTACAGAGAATAAATTCGCTCTTACTTCTGATCCTGCAGGGATGTTAAGAACAGCATGCAGCCCTCCTGCCTTCAGGACAAGCTTAATCTGATGTCAGGCAATAAGGGATAACGCTGCTCACTGTCCTGATTACAGATTCAGAGCTAGCAGAAGCATTGTTTTGTGTAATGAACCTGGCTTCTTTTAAATAGTAGTTGAGAAACAGACAGAAATAAGACTAAAGCCTGAGGAAGGGGAAATGTGTGATGAAAAGGTCACAGGAAGAAACCTAAGTCTTTCATTCCGGGTGTTGGATTGAGAGGTACTTCGTCCCTCAGTCTGGCTGAATCTAGTCTATGCTTCTTGAGGATCTCTGAAGCAGAGGGCTTCTCCCAGGACCAGAGCCCAACAGGGCCGGGGAGAATAAGAGGCTGCTGTCCCATCAGCTGGCACCATTTCTGTGTCTCAAGCAGCCCCAGCTCCTGATCACATCCTTCAATAATCTGAGGTAGTTTCTAATAGACTTCAATACATGTATTTCAGGTGAGGTTTATTCATTAACATAAACTCAGGGCAGACCTTGAAGCCTTTTTGTATATTCAACTTTTACTGCCTAAGTAACCACTTTATGCACCAAACTGATAGGGAGATTTATTTCTTGGGCAACTGTAACTCAACAGCAGTTTCACAACAGGATTTCTTGATCATAAAGATAATCAGTAAAGTGAGTCAGTTAAGGTGCCATGCTTGTGTTCAGATATACATACAGTATTAGTCCTTTGTTGGAACTGTGCAGCATTACTGCTCTGAGGAGGGTATTTTTAGTAAGGAGCAAGACCTAAAAATGTGTCTGGTTGCTTTCCAAAGTCTGAAATGTTTAGTTTAGTTTTTAATCTCATGGTGCAGAATGGTGGGAACAAAGAGAACCGGCACAGTGCATCAAAGGATGCCTTTAAACAGTTTGTAACTGCGTGCAACACACCAGGTCACAGGGTTCAATTTAAAAGCTGTATTTTCTAAACCTTTAATTTCCTCACAGCATTATATATCTTGGATAAATGCTTTTATGCCCATTTAAGATGCAATTAGAGTCAGTATTCAACAAGAGCTAGAAATGGCAAGAATTTCAGCGGCCATCACTGGGTTTTGCCTCCTAATTACATGCTCGCTCTTCCCAGCTCCACCCAGCATGTGTGGTGGCAAGGCCAACCATACCTAAAGTATCACATCCATAATGCCAAAGGTGATTTTGCAGAGTTCTGTAATTGCATAGGCTGACAGTCTGTTGAGGCACCGAATTTGTGTAAATTACACTGTGGGCTGTGTTAGGGTGGGACAGAAGCCTGCCCTCCCAGAGGGAGCTATCTAGGGAAGGCTTTGTGCCCCTGGCAGGCTCACGGGAGGTCCATGCCATACCCAGCCTTGAGGTTTCTTGTATATTCAGAGTTTAAGCAGCCATTTTCTGACTCAGTGGTTTCACAGTATGCCTAAGCAATCCAGGGCCACACTTCCTTCAAAAGGCACAGAACTTTTTCCCTCCCACCTTGAATTTTCACCTCTGATCAATCATAAGATGATACAATGACTCAGGTCAACCTGTTAAATTGACTGACTTTTAATTTTGTTCTGGGCTTTCAGTTTCATGAGTCGCAAACAAGTACTGCCAAAACAAAGGAGGAAATGGGGAACCACACAACAGCAGGACTGTTTTATTCCTGAAACATCAACACAATAGCCAGGTATGCCATAGTGCTTCTGCTTTTGGTGGTCTGGAGTTCAAACACTGTTTCTAACACAGTGTATACATAAAAGAAAAAATAACAAAAAATACCTAGAAGGCTGTGCATGTAGGTAGCAAGCATCACTAAAAATTAACAGCAGTGATTACACTTAGAGTGTCCATCAGCAAAGTTTAATCCTAAAGGAGAGCAGATGGTTTGTAGCCCTTGTAAAATCTTGCTTTTCATTGGTGGACTTTTTCAAAAGCATGGAACTGCTTTACAGGTCTTGAAATGAAAACCAAATATTACTTAAACACAGAAAATGGGTGGGATTGGAGGGTCAAAGATACCTTTTCAAAGATATCTCTGTGCTCATCATTGTCACAGATAGGTATCGCAGGGCCTGTTCAAAACAACTCATAACTTATACCCTGAGATCTCAGCTTTTGAAAGTCCTTTAGTGGACTGTCTAAAGCTTTCATCACTAAAGCATCTTTGAAAATATGACCTTAGATCCTAAATCATGTGGAAAATGGAGCTTTTGTGTCTATCAGTTAGATGCTCTGAAAAAAAAATCATTATTTATCCTCTGGGAAGGAGTCGAATGTAGACAGCTTTTGTATTTACTACTCAGAATCATAGAATCATTTTGGCTGGAAGAGACCTTTAAGATCATTGAGTCCAGCCTTTGTCCCAGCCCTATCAACCACTAGACCATTTCCCTAAGTGCAACATCCACCGATCTCTTAAACACCTCCAGGGACAGTGCCTACACCACCTCCCTGGGCAGCCCATTCCAATACCTCACAATCCTTTCAGTAAAGAAATTCCTCCTAATACCCAGCCTGAAACACTTTGGGACCTCCCTATAAATTGTTCAGATTACATGTGCTTTCAGGATTCCCTGTGCTGTGCCTGTCATATGCCTGTCACAGTCCCAGAAGGTGCAGCATCTTTCTGCTATTGAAGATGTGTGTATTGTGTATATTCACTTTGATTTAAAAGGTTTTGTATATATCTATTCACAGTTTAAATAAGTTTTGAAATCAGACTGTGAGCACAAGTTAGAAACAACAAAACACAAGTTTGAAGCAGCTGCAGGAGGAAAAAGGAAGTGGTTTATCTCCTTTCCAGACCTCTTCAGCCTGCTCTTGCTCCTCTAATGCTGAACAACCTCCTGGATGGTCACTTGTCTGTGAAATTTTGTTGCATACAGGCTGCCTCCTAGAAACAAATGTTGCTCCTCCATCTTCAGGAGTGTGCTTTTGACAGCCAATTAATGGTTGTTGAGGTTCTCTAGTCGAAGAGCTAACTGATTTATTTCCCTGTTTTTTAATTAGAATATCAGTAATAGTGTCATTTTTAAAGAAATTAACCTCTTAGAAACCAGTAGGCTCAGATACCAAACAGGCCTAGAAAAGTAACATGGAACTCAGATGAAAGTTAGGTACCCAAATCCAGCATTATCATACCCAAAACTGCCTATAACTGTCAGGACATGAAAAGAGAGTACCATAAAGAGTTGCCATAAAAGCAGTAGAATGCAAACACTTCTCAAAGAAAGAAAGAAGTTGTACATAGTAGGCAAAAGTTCATAATAACTCACTGCATATTTTTCCTACTCCATCACTTCCCAGTTAGTCAAATGTTTGCAGAAAGCAATGCAGGTAAGAATAACACCTATGATGTCTAAACAAACATGACTCTATAGACCATAATCTACCATTCTCTTGGCTGGATTTACTACACAATTGCCAAGAGTAGAACTAAAATCAACAACCCGGTTTGCACTCTCCCCAGGGCAAGGAAACTGCGTGGGTGCTGTCCCAGCTAAGCCCAGCCTCACTGCAGTCCTGGAGCCTGAGACAGACACCCACTCTGTGCCCTCTGCCTGAGCACCAGCGGTCTTGAGAGAGCTGCTGGAGATCGAGGTAAGCTGAACAGAAGCCTATATCCACCTGTATCATGTTTGAAGCACAGACAGACATTTTAGTTCAGTAATCTTGCAGTTACACTCCGCTAACTGGATTGCCTGTTTTATAAAGCCTTCTTAAAGCAATGATTGGAAGAAACCACACACACACACACACACACACACACACACACACACTCACACAAAGACTACAAGGAAAAATTATTTTGGTGTGTTTTGGGGAGTAGGGAGAAAAAGTCTCTTTCCTGCCAGTAGAGACATTATTAAGGATGCTTAAGTATGTACCAAATGTATTCACTAACAATGTCTGAGGCACGATTCTGCACTCCCATCACGTCTCTGTGGATATAGCCCCATTGATTTTGCTAAACTGCCCCTGAACGGATCCGTATCGAATTCTGATGGGCTGTGCACCGGCAGCTGCGCTCTCACAAAAGGTTATTGAGTGCGGTCGGGTTAGAATAAGGCCGCTCCGTCAGTTCTGGCGCTTTAACGACAGAGATCAGACAAGAAGCGGCACCGTTGGCGCCGACCCCCGCGCAACCTCCATTTCCGCCCGCGCCCTCGGGCCGCCGCCGCCGTGCCCCGCCGGCAGCGCCCCCTGGCGGCCGCCGCGCGTGGCGCTGGAGCCGCTGCCTGCGGCTCGCGCTGCGCTTTGGAGTTCGCCTCCCTCTGTTCATTATCTCAGACAGATAAATACGTCAAGTAAAGTCGAATATATATATATAAACACAGAGGATAATGGAGTGAGTAAATGAGACTGATATGTGAAAGCCAGAGCCCCGAAGTAATGTGGGGATCTCGGTAGGTTTAGCAAAACTGTTACCAAATCAGTTGTGCCAGTTGTGCATTAATCTGCTTAGATAGTAAAGCAGAACGGGATGATAAAGATACCATAAGAGTATCAGAGACGAAGAACCTGCAGTTACAAATGAGATATGCACAATATGTCATCACACACACACACATACACACACACACACACACAAAGTCTGTGTTAACCACAATTTTTGGTACATGGCTTTTAATGACTTGGGCACCTCTCATATATTCACATTTGTAACTGTCCTTGATTACATATTTTATTACAGAGTGTATAAAAAAAAGAGATTGGCAGCTTTGTAAAAAAATCTAGGAAAATATAAGCCTTCAATATGTTTATAAAGAAGGCAAGGTATTCAAGCACAAGTTATTTTGTGCAAGATATTCAAGCACAACTTATTCAGCTGGCAGAAAATGGAAATAATGGTGCAAATGATTGTCTGCTCCTATGGGTGACATGAAACAACGATGTTCTTCTCTGCTCTTTGTGACATTGTCCATGAATAATAACAGTAGTTACAATGCGAGCTTTAAGAAAATGTTTCACATTCACTGTTATAAATTCTTGTTAAATTCTGCATACCTACACTTAGTTTTCAAAGCTTCCATTCTTTGCAGTGCACATATACAGCATCCCTATAAACAAG